>NC_091836.1:12953409-13256439 GCF_037783145.1 Equus przewalskii
AGGAAAGGAAGGCAGTGGAATACCTTAGTGGATGTAGCCGATGATACGAGTGGCCCTCCCACTACATCTGAGTGAGAGGCAAGCAGAAAAGGTGACATCTAAGCCTGTTCTGATTGAAATGTGAGCCCTTGTAGCAATGCTGCCTCTGAGTGTAGCTGCCACTGCCCTGAGGTTCATGCATCAGCTAATGGAAAATTCTAGAAGTGGGAAACAAGAGGAAGAAGGAACACACAAAGGAAAGAGGAGTGAGAAGAAAGTGAAAGAAAGGATGATCTGAGTGACTACACCCTTTGCTCAGGTCCCATTCTTCTTTAAGCTTCCTTCCTCCATCACCAAAGGGAGAAAACAGAAACCAAACCATTTACTCTTCCTCTCTGTCTATCCATTTCATTGTCTCAACCCGTAACCTGCAAAGAACTGGATCTTGCTTTACCAAGCCCATCTTCCCTGCTTGCAAGAGGAGGGCCAGGAAAACTTTTAAATGGAGCTGGATATTTTTTCCACCACTACCAATTTTTACAAGTTATAACTCAGAAAGAAAGGGAAGTGATTGTCCCTGTCCCAACCCAACCCTGAAGTGGGACATAGCTTTGTAGGCTTCATCCCTCTGGATGGGCTCACAAACAGTAGGTCTGTATAACAGATTTGACTGGAGAGTAGGGGGTAGTGGAAGGAGGGTTCACCCCAGGACCATAGTGAAGATAATTTCAAATTGAGTGCTAAGCTTCCCTGTTCTTAAAAAACTCTCTCACCAGCTAGATCTCCTGCTTCCTGCCCTGCTGCTGGGCTTTTCCTGTTTCTACCAGCTTTCCACCCTAAACTTTTGTTTTATTATTATTTTTTAAGTGGAGACCTCTTAGTAATCTCCAGATCCAAGCTCTCGGGACCTCCCTTTCCATTACCTAGTGGCTCATCAAGGTATTTTTCTAAACAAACACAGTTATTTCTCTAGAGGAACTCTATGCCTACTGGTAAAACAAGAACTTAGTTCTTCAGCTACATCAGATAACATGACCTACACTTAGAGTGTCTGTAGAAGTAATTCATATTTATGACTATATGGCTCTTAAAAAAAAAAGGTAGAGGAGCCGGCCCAGTGGTGCATCAGTTAAGTTCACATGCTCTGCTTCAGCAGCCTGGGGTTTGCCGGTTCAGATCCTGGGGGTGGACCTACCCACCACTTATCAAACTGCGCTGTGGCAGGCATCCCACATATAAAGTAGAGGAAGATGGGCACAGATGTTACCTCAGGGCCAGTCTTCCTCAGCAAAAAAGAGGAGCATTAGTGGTGGTTGTTAGCTCAGGGCTAATCATCCTCAAAAAAAAGCACGAAGCAAATTGACCTCAGACTGTGTCTATAATTGCAATGGCAAAACTTACTCTGAATGTAATTTTTGGTGGGGATATTTTTGGCTTTCAATCAATTACTCTGGGAATATTTGCCCTACTCTGTTCTCTCTTCTCCCATGTTTAGGTTGATGTTGAAAATTAGATCAGTGCTTATGGCCAGAATAGTTATTGTGACTTTTTAGTGTGTTGTTTTCCACCCATAGCTTCAAGCAGATTGCAAAACTAAAATCAGCAATAATTTTTGAAGAGAGTCAAGCATCTTAGGGCTTGGGCTGACCCCTGCAGGAGGAGGGATGGCAACACCCACCTCTCTGAATCAGTTTGCCTCTCGTTACTCTGTCCATGGGGCAGCACATGGGTTCTGGCTGGACCACACTAATTCTTTTGAGGCCAGATCTGTTGTTCACCAAGGGTGGCGTCTTCACTCAGTTTTTTGACTGGTTATGGCTAAGGGATTTGCTGGTTCAAGTCTAGATTCAGATTGGAGCCAGTTCCGTGATCAACTAGGCGTTTATCTCTTCTTTCAGCCCCTTCCCTCCAATTTATTGTCCCTATCCCTATCCTCGTCAGTCTCTGAGCTCCCTATGCTTGTTCTTCCTTCATTGACCCGTAAGATTTTATATAGGACATCAGTGCAATCTTTAACCTCCATTTATGGTCCCAAGGTACTTGCATTTTAATCCTATGTCTATAACTGAGGACAGTCATTTCTTTTTCAAGAAATTCCAGACATCAGCGAATAAGTTAGGGTCATTTTCAAGGGAAGGGAGCCCTTCCTGCCTGCCCGTGCCTCCCTCACTTATTCTCTACTTTGTTGACATCTATTTTTGGGTCTTTATTACCTGCAAAGAATTTCATCACTAGTTCTTATTGCCTATAACTGTGCTTCTCAAACCTCTCTATTCAGATACCCTTAGGGGCTCTAATGGTGTGGCCCAAAGTAGCTCTTGTTACATGGAAATACACTATGGTAAAATAATTAAAAATAATGTGTTAAAGCAAGTTAACAGTTTTGCTTATTGCAGGAAGTCTTAGATCCTTCAATGTGCAAAAATGTATTCTGAATCTGTGGTTTTAGATTTTAGATTTTTTCCTGCATTTTTCCAAACTTATTTGAGAAGTTTCAACAAGGTGAACCCCCTTTGGGGGTAAGGTGTCACTTTTTCATTTTATTTGGCCAGCAGGTTTTTCCTTTCCTCTTCTCTTCTGAGGTCATTAAGTCTTCTTAAAAATATTGCATTTTGCCACTTTGCTTCCTTATTTTGGATGGCTATTTCAGTAGGAGTACCATTTTGCTAACCTGACATCAGTGTGGTGATTTGGTGAGGAGATAGGAACCACAACATAATCCACACTTGCCGTGTCCTCTGTGCCACACTGTAGTCTAAGCCATCATTTTGCCAATAGGATACAACTGCTGTCATTGAACTGGGGCCTCAGCTTTAGATGATGTTTTTCATTTAGCTCTCTCTTTTGTGTACAAGACACCATTCAGGAGAGAAAACTTCTTCCCTATCCCATCTTTGAACTGGATATTTTTAGCACCATTGAGAAGGATATATCTATGTCCCCAAATTTATTCATTCATACAACAAAAATGTTAATTTATCCATTATATGTGTTTGGCCCTAGGGATAAAGAAGTGAGCTGACATATAGTCTGACCTCAAATATCTTGTGGGGAGACAGAATGGAACCATCTTACAGACCTTAAGCTAATATTTAAGTATAAATACGAAACAACAGGGTAGAGGAGGGGACTTTGTTGCTAAATCTGGAGGACTCTTTTTGGTCCTTATCGAATTTGATCACTCTGAGGCAATTGATGCTTTTCTTCTTTCATGAAAGACTCTCTTCCCTGGGATTCTGTGGTAACATACTCTCCTGTTTTTTCTCCTACTCTGGTTCCCATTCTCCTTTTTAGACTCCACTGTCTCTGTCATCTCTTAACACTTGGTGACCCTCAAGCTTCTGCCTGTGGCTTTAGGGTCCCTCATTTGGGTGTTTGCATGAGTTTTTTACTCACCAGATATTTATAAAGCACATAATATGTGGTCTAGCCCTGTGGTAGGCCTAGGGAACTCATGAAGAATCACATCTCAAGAAGTTGGCAGCTTGGTTGAAATAAACACACAAAATTAGGCTGCAATATAGTCTGTGCAATGATAAAAGGATTTGCTGAGATACTGAGGAACACAGAGGAGGAACATTTAGCACAGCCTGGTAGTGCTGGCTGGTGCACTGAGGGCAGTGAAGGCAGACTCAAACCTGCAATATCTGATTTAATCAACTTGTCACAGGTGACTCGTTGAGTAATGGTACCATATTGAGGGTTTAGATTTGGTCCTTAATACTGACAAGTCAGGGGCTGGCCTGGTGGCACAGAGGTTAAGTTCGCACATTCTGCTTCGGCAGCTTGGGCTTTGCCTGTTTGGATCCTGGGTGCGGACACGACACCGCTGGGCACGCCATGCTGTGGTAGGCATCCCACATATAAAGTAGAGGAAGATGGGCATGGATGTTAGCTTAGGGCCAGTCTTCCTCAGCAAAAAGAAGAGGATTGGCAGTAGATGTTAGCTTAAAAAAAAAAAAAATACTGACAAGTTAGACCTGCAGCAGCAGCAGCAGCTAGATCAACTGTGGTTGGGCTCATAAATAGCCTGCATCCTCACTACCATACCATGTTGTTCATGGGCCCATTATGTTCATGGGGTAGCCAAGGACAGAGGCTGGCTAAACTCAACTGGATGCGTCATCCCATCCACATAGGAGTCCAGTGCTCCCTCCTCAGTGGATGTTCTCTTTTGGGCATTGACATGAGACACGAAGATCTGCACATGTTGTGCTCACTTGCATAAGTTCATTCAGGTGCTACTTTCCCAGACTTATTTGTCTCTGATCTTATAATCTTTCTATCCCACTCCTTCCAGATCCTGATGAACCAGTTAAGTGACCTGTGAATACCGAGGGATTTACATTTATTCTTATAGTCATGCACGGCATAACGTCGTGTCAGTCAACAACAAACTGTATATATGATGGTGGTCCCATAAGATTGTACCATGCAGCCTAGATGTGTAGTAGGCTATACCACCCAGGTTTGTGTAAGTACACTCTATGATGTTTGCACAATGATATAATCGCCTAAGGATGCATTTCTCAGAATGTATCCCGTCATTAAGTGACGCATGACTGTACTTCCGATCAGTTCCGCCTCCAGACTGAGTTGATGTCTGCTTATCGTCATCAACATCAACACTAGATGTACTACTCAATGCTCTGCTTACTGGAAGGATTACCCCTCACTCCTGTCTTTCAGAGTCACCCCTGTGTGAGGCTAGAGCAAAGCAGCAGTCTATATTCAGTGAGCCAGATATCTACTTTTCTTCCTCATCAGTGAGTGAAGGGGAGAAGAATATGCCACCCCAAAATATGCCACTTTGGCATAAAGATTATTTTGAGCTGAAGGCAATTGAGAAGAAGTAGAGACAAGAAAAGCCCTCTGCCCTTTCCCTATTTGCCTAAAAGCAGGACATAAATTTGTAAATTTGTCTCCCCTCCCCTCCCTACCAGGAAGGACTGAAATTAATCACCTAAGACAACTCTAGACCCTTATCAGCCCAAAGATGGCACCAGAGGAATCTATATAAGAAACTTTACCAACTAGATCTTATCTTCCATTAGTTCCCCCAAATATTTACTTTCCCACAATTTACTGGGCCCAGAAACTTAAGGTCTTTTCCCTTTGTCTTGTTGCTTCTCTAAAAACCTATTGTGTTAAGAAACTTCTGTTTGTTTTTCTCTTGTTAATCTGTTTTTTGTCAGTGTAATTTAAGGGCCCCAGCTGGAGAACCCAGGAGGATGGAGGAAAAATGTTTTCTTTTCTCCCCTACAGGAGTCATAGAGAACACCAAAAGTCAATAATTATGAGCTGGAGGAGAGGCAAAAGTGCTGAAGATATAGGTGACATAAGGGTTTCGGCCACCTGTTTCTGTAACATGTACTCTCTGGACCAGCTTGGGTCTGATCCTCCAGGTACTTTTTCCATCGTGTGTGTTTTTCAAGCAGAGAATAGTTCTCTGCTACAGAGAGCACATTCTTGCTCCAGAATCCTAGGGGTCTGAACTGTGACCCTCTTCTTGGGGCTTGCTGGGTCCTATGGTTTGAACCTGCAATAAAAACACCTCTCTGCATCTGAGCCCTATTTAAATCTGGCAGCCTTGTAATTCACCCAATAAATGGATAAAATGATACTTGCTATCTCAAAAATTTAAAGATTGTTGTGCTTATTTCTTAGTGGTAGGAAGTAGAAGATGCAGTAGCTTGTCCTTCCCCTGGGAGAAAGTATTTTATATACCATGGACCACTGGACCCGATATACTGTGACCAGGGCCATATGGAAGAAAGGGTACTCAGTAAAACTAATGGTCACTAATTAAATAATTCATCTTCCCCACTGAATTAATCTTCATCCTAAATTAAATGATCTTTATGCGCTGTCACATGAATGTCTCCAAGTATCGAAAGATATATGGGTAAGTAAAAAGCAAGTAGCTGAATAAAACGTTTAATACTGTTCCATTTGTATAAATAAATATACATTTAAATATAAAATGTACGTGTAATCGTGATTTCTTTTGGGGAAAGGAGGGCAGTGGAATACAGATAAAGGGACATTTTTACTTTTTACTTTATAGCAATTAATAAGAGCTAACATTTATTGCATGTGCCAGGCCCTGTTCTAAAGCTTTACCTGTTTTATTTCTCTTGCTCACCACAACCCCATGAGGAAGATGCTT
The DNA here is from genome assembly GCF_037783145.1 of Equus przewalskii. Classification (NCBI taxonomy): domain Eukaryota; kingdom Metazoa; phylum Chordata; class Mammalia; order Perissodactyla; family Equidae; genus Equus; species Equus przewalskii. The sequence goes on from NC_091836.1 coordinate 12,959,558, forward strand.
GTGGGGAAGAGTGTAGGCTCTTCCAGAGTATTGGTTTTCCAGAGTTCAAAATATGTATCTCAGCTTACAAACAGACTAGCTGTTTAAGTTACTTAATTTATGTTACTTAAATTTAAGTTACTTAAATCCTCTGTGCCTCAGTTTCCTCATTTGTAAAATGAAAATAAAAGTGGTATCTAGGGGCCAGCCCCGTGGCCAAGTGGTTAAGTTCACGTGCTCCGCTTCAGCGGCCCAGGGTTTTGCTGGTTCAGATCTGGGGCGCCAACATGGCACCGCTCATCAAGCCATGCTGAGGCGGCATCCCACATGCCACAAGCAGAGGCACTCACAACTAGAATATACAACTATGTACTGGGGGGCTTTGGGGAGAAGAAGAAGAAGAAACAAAGAAACAAAAGATTGGCAACAGATGTTAGCTCAGGTGCCAATCTTTTAAAAAAAAAAGTGGTACCTAAGTAATGAGATTGTTGTGATGATAATTGAAATAAACATGTAAACTTACTAGAACAGCCCTTGCCACATGGTAAGCACTCATGAAATAGCTATCATCATCATCATCATCTCCATTTTACAGATGGGGAAAGTGAGGCACAAAGGTTTTAAGCAAACTGTTAGTAAGTGATAGATCCAAGTTTTAAACCCAGTCTGATGCCAAAACCTGTGCTCTTAATTATTTAGTCAAACTGCCTTCTCAAGTCTCCTACATTTTTGAATATTTTTGTATGCATGCTTATGAATACTTGTGTTACTGATGTGAGAAATTAAAATCTGGGATAAGAAATGTGAATGGAAAATCAGTAATTTTCTACATGGTGAAGAGAGAATTTTTAGCTATCACCTGTGCAATTTTTAAGAGAACTTTGTAGATATTAATACTGTTTTTTAAAAAACAACTTTGTTGAGATATAATTTACACATCATAAAATTTACCTGTTGATGGCGGTTGATTTTAAAAAAAACACGAAAGTCTCAGAAAGTTTTGTTTTAGCTCATGGTAGAATTTTCAAATTTACTCTGGTATTTAGCTTGGTGTCCAATAGTTTGGTTCATTCAACCCACTCACACTTATTAAGCACCTACATAGGAAAGGCCTTGGGGGATAGAGCGATCATGTGAAAAGTCCCCTATCTTCCCCCAAGTTTAATAGCTGGTGTTTTTTGATAATTTGCATTTGATTATTTTTGGCCTTTTTTTCTGTTGAGGTAAATCATGTTAAATCAGACTGCATGCCACTACTTTTGTGTTTGTGTGTCATTTGACGGTAAATTCAATATTTCCACTATCAGAATTTTCTTTTGCCTACTTTTTTGTTTTGGAGGAGCTGCATTTATTTGTGGTGAAAGAAAGACTCCTCTAAGGTTTACTATAGCCCTTGGAAGAAATCCTAACCTCATGTCTGATCCTAGCCATTTTAGTCTGAGAATTTCCCAAGGCATTTGCACGGTCAGAAACATTCCCCTTGGTTAATATGAAACCCCACCAGTTCTTCTTTCATGGGGCCCCCTTCATTACTGAATTTCCCACATCCCATGTTTAACCATGATTTCTTACTAATGGAATGTGTGCACCTGTCAGAGACTGCACAACTTCCGGAATTTTGGAGTAAGATCAATCCACATTGATTTTCATAGTCCTCATCGCAGATGGGCCTGAATTGATCCTGGGAGTGGACATGACACCGCTTGTCAGGCCACGTTGAGGCGGCGTCCCACATCCCACAACTAGAAGGACCTGCAACTATGATATACAACTGTGAACAGGGGGGTTTGAGGAGATAAAGCAGAAAAAGAAAAAGAAAAAAAAGATTGGCAACACTTGTTAAAAAAATTAATTAATTAATTAAAATGGGTTAATATAAAGATTCTAAAACATCCTTGTTTCTGGTCCCCGGATCTTAGTAATTTTTTTCATAGTGCCCCTAAGCCAAAAGAAATATCCACAGTCCTGTTTATTAAGTAGCTAGGTCCAAATCAACTTAATGATTATTTATGTCTATTTGAAATTTAGAGTCTATTTGAAAAAAATACACCTAAGTTGAAGGAAAAAATACATCTTTACTTCGTTTTTATATAACCATGATTTCTTACTAATGGAATGTGTGCACCTGTCGGAGACTACACAACTTCCGGATTTTTGGAGTAAGATCAATCCACGTTGATTTTCATACAGTACTTGCTTTTTGTCACAACAACTATGAAAACACCAGTTTTATAAAATTGGATGATAGCTAAAGGAACATAGTACAATCTAGTATTGAAACTGTAAACTACCTTGACTACTAGTTTGTGCAGTGTCCAACCAGTGTTGAGTGTTACTGTATTTCCCTTGAAAATTTAAGCTTTCCCATGAATTCACGTGTTTACCTTGGGGTACCTCGGCATGAACTTTGGTAACCATGGGATTGAGAGAATTTACGTGCCAGTGCGGGGGTGTGGAGGAGATGAATGTGATAGTGAGTGGGCATGCCTGGTACATCACAGGTACTCCATAAATACAGCTACAGACATGTTCTCGTCGAGGGAAGGAGGGAAGGAATATGGCTCAGAACTTGATCCAGTAATTATTCCTCTTAAAAATAAATTCCTCTCAATATGCTGAGACCGAGTTCTCTCTGGACACCTCTTACACCCTTGCACTGACACCTGACATGCTGCATTCTTTCTCTTAAACACACACACACACCCCTCTAAGATAGGCAGGTAATGAATGAAAAGAGCCTGGGGATTCTACTCAGGAGATCTGGGCTGCTGGTTCCAGTAATCTGAGAGGAAATTATCCTCTCCGATCCTCAATTTAAGAGGCAGTATACATGAAAAACATATATTGGTTGAGGACACTTTCACCCTGTAGCTCATTGCAAACCAGTGCTAATGGGCAACAGAACTTAGCCTCAGAGGCAGGGTGGTGATAAGGGAGGACCGGTGACTGCGGTGAACTGGAGAGCTGCAAGCAGGCTAAACAGGGCAATTGCCGCTCAGCTGCACTTGCTTATTACCAGATTGTCCCATTTTTCCAGAGATGCCAGAAATTTTTAATACTACCTGAAAATCCTGATTTTTAAAGTATCAACTAAGTTAAATAAGTAAATAACAATACTATGTAGCCCAACACCATGCAGTTCAAAGAAAACATGCCTTTAGGTTAAATTTCACCTGTGAACCACCCCTTTCCAATTCTGAAACCAGCCTGACCCCTTTACCTCTGGGTGACAGAAGCAGGAGCAGACCTAGTGTATATGGCCCATGAAGTGAGTCATTTTTTTTTTTTTTTTTTTTGAGGAAGATTAGCCCTGGGCTAACTGCTGCCAATCCTCCTCTTTTTGCTGAGGAAGACCGGCCCTGAGCTAGCATTTGTGCCCATCTTCCTCTACTTTCTATCAGGGACGCCTGCCACAGCATGGCTTGCCAAGCAGTGTCATGTCTGCATCCGGGATCCCAACCAGCGAACCCAGGGCTGCCCAAGGGGAACACGTGAACTTAACCGCTGCGCCGCGGGGCGGCCCCTGAAGTGAGTCATTTTGTAACACCCTCTTTCTCTACGAGACAAAATTATGTTTAGTCATAATTAGGAAATGAAATGAATAAGAATACTGACTGGAAAAGATATGCAGAAAGTGAAATTTTCATTTACTGAGCATTTTATATATAACGATGCCAGGAAAATAAATAAAAAATAAAACAAACATTCAAGTACAGGGAAAATTACATCATGTTGAAAAAAGGAAAAAAACTTATCCTTTTAATAAGCTATCACGGCAGTGTTTGATTTTGAGTCTGAACTTGATCATAATTGTTCGTTGCATAGTCGTGTTGAAATTTGTCAATCTATTTTACTCATAGTTAGTGGAATTACACTTTTTATTAATTTTGTTTTTGAAAAACTTCTTTCACATGGAGCAACCAATATACAAATAGTTAGGAAAAGCCTTATACTGAAGAATAACTGTGACATTTCACATCAATTTCATATCAGTTCCAGAAGTCACAATGCTCTCCATATCTGTTTCTTTGGGATCGATTTTAGCATCTTTTATATGTCTCTATAGTAATTTAAAATGCAAATGAAAACTCCACGTGTTTACAGGGAATGACAGAAATGATGGAATTCAAATTCTATTTTCTCATCTTTATAATCCCAAGTTCCTACTGTTTATTTGAATCTACAGTTTAAACACAGGAATGTGTAGGACTACAGGACTGAAGAAACAAATTGTGCCGGAGTGAGCATGAACCATGGTGAACTTACATTCAAAAGGTATGTGTGTAGCTGACGCCTCATTTGCGCAAGGCTAACTGTTTAGCTAGAAGTTCTCCAAATTAACTTCTATGTGGGACACAATATATATTAAAGATAAATAATAAAAATTGTGCTAATTTGAAGTATACATGTATTTATTAAAATTCAACAGTAACTTCAGCATTTGTTTAGGACATAGACTAATACAAAGATTTTTGGAGCAGGAATATTTTGTCGATGATACTGTTCAGAATTGCTGGCACATGGTGATAACAAAAAGCAGACTGAGATTCAGACAGTCTGGGAAGATGAAGCAAGTCATCGAAGAACGCATAGTGTGTTAGCAAGACCAGGACTGGCATGGATTTCTTGTCACCCAGCTCTGGTAGCACTACAGCATGAGACATGTCCTCAGGACTTTAAAAGGGAAATAAAAATAAGGATTAATTATTTTAATACTGTACTAATTACTAATTTATTGCTTGCTATGAACTAGACATTGTACTAAGTGTTTTATCTAGATTATCTCATTTAATTCTCACAAGAATAATTCTGTAATTGTTATTCCCATTGTACAGATTTATGTGTGTCATCAGAAAGGCAAAGGTGGGAGGAAGCATGCTGATCAACAGGACTGCCTGGAGCTGTGAGCTCCTGCTGCGGCCACTGCCACTCTTCCTCCCCCCTCCACCCGCCTAACAGTTCACCTTTTCCCTTCAGGATTCTGGGAATGGAGGCTGGGTCTGAGTTCTAGTCTCTACTTAGACAACCTGTGAGTTTGCAGGCATATTATTTAAACTTCATTGCTTGGCAAATATCGTGAGAGGAAGGGACAGAGGTTACCCAGGGCCCTTTCAGCAGTGAAGCATGAACTCCTTATGATGATAGCACGTCGACGACAATAGCTCCAATGGGGTCCAGAGAGCATGCGGGACACTCTTGCAAGCTGCAAAATCCTATTTGTGTCTGGACTTTTCACATATTGTCAGGGAGACCTCGGAACTGCCTTGTATCAGGTCACAACACACTGATCAGTGACCTACACCCCGTGTGTCTGGACACCTCTCATTTTTCACTTGGTGTTCTCCTCACTCATGGCTCTGACAGTTGGGCTGGAAATCCTACCCTTCCTTCATAGGATTCTTGAAACTAAGCATTTCTAGCATTTTGTGATTATTTTATTTTTTTCATATCTGTTCTCCTTACCCTCGAGGGGCAGAGTAGTATAAATAGATTTCTGCAAAGAATAATTAATAATTCAAATACTTTTATTAACAGGCTACAAACATATTTAATAAACATAGGCTGACATACTTAATACTGCCTTTGCTTTTCATCTCCTTCTCTCCTGCTCTGGAAACTTGTCTTCACATTTCAGTGTCCCATTGCCCCTTACGTTCCTTCATCTGATGTACTGCTTAGAGGACTTGGGCTAAGAGGCAAATGCTAAGAGGTAGGTTGCCCCTTGGATGTTTAACTTACTATCTTCCGTATTTGGAGGAAACATGACTCACTAGGGGCTTGGAATTTGAAGAGCAAGGTTGCAATCATTCTTCTGACACGTGTTTGTGTTAAATTAGGCAAAAAATCTTAACCTCCGTGGGCCCCGGTTTTACCGCTTGTTAGGTGAGAGTAAAACTCCAACTGCCAGGACCATTCTGAGAATTAAACTCTGAGCATAGAGTAGGGGAACAAAAAGGATCTTTCACAGGGATCATGGGGAACAGGACCTAAAAATCTCCTATGTAAATATCATGCATCTTGAAGTTAGAATTGTGGTTGAGATCTCTGGGATGTTCTTTTGTATGTGACAAGGTTGACTCCCTGTGTGTTTGCTGCTCTCTGTGTTGGCTCCATAATTCAGAGGTGCCTTATTTTTCCCACAGGGAATAGTGGAGGGAGAATTATATTTTTATCCCCCGATGGCGAATCGTTAAATTGAGCTTTTGCCTGGTGCTGAAGACATGATTCCCCTCCAGGAGACCATGCCCTAGAGAAGTATTTTTACCCATGAAAGAGGAGAAAAAAAGCTCCAGCCCTGAAACTTGTCCAGGAAAAGGGGATACTGGATTGTTATTTGCTGTCCTTCTACCTATAGACTCCTGGGAGAGGAAAGTACGGGCACTGTCACCATGAAACTAAGAAAACCCGAATTGGAAACTTCGAAGTTGTTGAAAAAATTTTTCAGGGATCTGGGCTATTGCTGAAGTTGGAAACCTAAAATGGACAGTTTCTTTTTGAGAATATCGTTTATGGCATTTTGATTATGAAAGTCAAGTTCCAGAAAATGAGAAACGGAGGCAAAGAGAGCTAAATTGATCTGTGTAATGAAGTAATAGGAATTTCCTATTTTTTCGGGTGGTCCCAAGGAAGTTTTCAAGGGTCTCTAAATTTGGGAAGTGGAAAAAGAGAGACTACAGGCAAGAGGAGAAAGAAGAGGCCTCAGTAGCTGTGGGAGATTAGGGCCCAAGAGGAGAAACAACCAGGAAAGGATGTTGGGCTGAGAATGGTCAGGGAATGTTACAAGAGCGCTTTGACATTCAATTGTAAGTTGCTTCCTCTTTTGCGCTCTAATCTTCCCCTTAAAACTGTAATAAGTCTGCTACTCACATCAACATTGGGATTGTGATGACCTGGGGAAGAAGGGCTGTGTTCACGCTGAAGAGGACAGCAGGCCTGGAAGGGTGACAAGGCACAGATGACTATGATACTCAGAGAAGGAGTTTGGGGAAGAGATGATGAGGACAAATAAGAGATGACAGAGATGTAAGCATCCCCCTAGCATGGCAGTTCTCAGAGGATCTGAGTGGTGGTGGTGCTTGGTGAGGTGTGGTGGTGGGGGGGGGTTGATAACTTGAGACCCAGTGCAGAAGGAGGGGCCCTCATTTTTATATTTGGATGTTAGAGAAAAGTGTGACCTCAAAGGTGGATATTTGGAGCCGCTTGAGCTAAAATGCAGCACTCTAAGCTGGCTCAGGAAAGTGTCCACCCTGAGTGTAAGGCTGGGCTGAGCTGGATCTCAAAGAGGCAGATTGGGTCTCCCAAGGTTTCCCTCCCTCAGGGACTAGTCCAAGAGTTTTAAGAGGAGAAAACCAATGATCTGTGTTCAGACACGCTCCACTTGTGGGTTGTGGGAAGGTGGTCAGAGAGCCAGAGGCTCAGAGCACCCTTCCCAGGGTTTACTTTAGGTCTGCAAGGCTCAGCTGATCAAAGAGACTGCCGGCATTTTAAGAAGAATTCCCATCAGATTGGTGAGGCAGGATAGTACAGCACCGGGGAATGAGGAAGAGAGAAAGAAAATCCCACTCAGAAACAACAAACAGAGCCAAAGAACAAAGGGTGGAGTTCCAGGAAGAGATAAAGCAATTTTCTCCCCTGAGAAAGAAAGGTGAAATGTGTGTGAAAATCACTCTTTCATTCAGAGCCCTGGGGTCTGTGTTATTCTGGGGAGAGCTCCGGGAAGTCAGACAACTCCCTGCTAAGGATGTCACTGACGCATGAGGCTGCAAATGCAGAGGGCAGAGTGAGCCAAGTCACAGAGCTCTTGACCTCACTTGTGTGTTGTCCCAGCCTTGCCTAAGCCATCCCTCCCCTCCTCCCAAATCTCTGAATCCTCACCCTGTGCTAACTCCATCTGGAAGCCTCCTGTCTGTTCCCGTCAGCCCTCAGGTACATCCCTATGTAGAAGTGATGGTTGATTTATGCACAGGACTAAATGCGGCTCTTCCTTTAGTGTATTATGAGGGCATTTTTCCTATGTGTTTGCTCTGTGGCTGTAATTGCACTGAAGTCTTTCTCAGGGAAGGCTTAGTGGCTAAGAGCATCAGACGCGGGTTCCAATCTTGGCTCTGCTTCATTTTAGCTACGTAACTGGGGCCAGTTCACTTAACCTAAAAATGGAGAAAACAGTAATAGCCACCTCACCGAGTTGTTGTGAAGATTAAACGGAACAACACGTGTAAAGCACTTACACAGTGCTTGGCACATAAAAAATGCTCCATGCCGATGAACACTCACTGGAATTCACACACTCCTGGTTGGAGGGCATCTGAGGGCAACCACTTTTGAGATGATTTGATGGTCTCTATTAAAGCTGGACAGAAGCACAGATATGATCTAAGAATTCTACTTATAGGTGTACACCCTCTAATCTTTTGTTAGTTTCTAAGATCATCATCCTGGGAAATATGTTCTGACTTCTGAAGAGCCAACTGACAAAGTTTTGAAATACAACTCAATTATAACTTGGGGACTGTCTTGACTCTATTTTGTTAACAGTGCTGTGGTTTGGTGCTCTTTGGTACTTAAATTCCCAAGCTTTACCGGCCTCAAGTTCTTGGCACATCGTGGTGAGTTTAGACACGTAGTCATGTTTGGGAATTTTGGGCTCTGTTGTTAGAATAATTAAATCTTGGGCAGGAATTGGCTGACTTCCCAAAATAGACAAAGGTAAGTCCTATGATGCTAGGCCACGAGGCAGGGTTTCTTGGTATGACAGGTATTGCATTGAAATGCTTGACAGTTTTCACTGTTGAGGACAGCCTTATCTGTGTAAGAATTAAACTCTCATTTGGTAAAGTTTAACTCAATGTTCTTTTATTCTCTCAGTAGAATTTTTACACTTGGTTGCAATGTTTTATGAATAAGGCCTCATTGAAATAATTTTTGGTACAATTATGAAACTGTCAGCCAATTCTACTTCTTCCTCCCTTCCTCCTTCCTTCCTTCCTTTCTTTCTATCTCTTCTGTAATGTTTTTAGATATTTCATAGTTATAAATGTGTATAATATAGATGCTTTACAGATGACTTTTAGTTATGGCATTCTCGGTTTGGAAACTTGCTGAATGATATTGCTGATATGATAAAAAATTTTGAATTTAAGGCACATGATTTTGAATGGCCATGTCCTATGGGCCATGGTTGGTTAGTCATTTTTGTTTGTTTGTCTGTCTGTTCATCTATTTGTGAGTTCAGATCAGTTCAGAATTTCGTGCCCACTGGGAAGGAGAATAGCTCTTTGAATCTGGAGCTGGATCTAGATGCAGTTTTCGTATTTCTGTGTTTATTCTTAACTCACGGCTGAAGTGTGAGACTGAAGCCATAAGCTCTCTATGTGCTTATGTGTCTGCATGTGTTAGTTTCTGTAACTGAAAATGGCCCCGTCCTCTAACTGTGAAAGTGGAGAATGCTTTCCAACTTCTGGAAGGTATTAGTACTGAAAGGGATTAATAAATTAGATTATAATGTCTCTTAAATTAAAGAAGCTCTGTTCTGATTTTTTATAGAGATAAACAAGCACTCATATAATTCTAATTTTCCCTAAATTCATGAAAAATAAGAAAAGTGAAGTTTCAACATGGTAAATATATTAACTTTTTAAAAATATCCTGTTTTACAGAGACTGTTAACCCAGATACATCTTAAGAATTTGAGTTCGTATAATAACTGTAAGTCTTTGGCAAATTAGAATGGTTTAATAATTTTGGTTTTTTTGAAAAAAGCTAACTCTTTTCTCTAATTTATCAGTGTTAAGTATAATACGTGTAATTTTATTTTATTTTTAAATAAGAAATGAGTTTGTTTTCTCATGAAGATACTACTTAATTTGTACCTTCTCAGTGAGGTCTTCCCTGGCTTACCACACTTAAAATTACAAACGACATCCCCAATCCCTGATTCCCAATTGCCAAATACTGCTCTATAATTATTTTTTTCCATAGAACTTATCATCTTCTGACATACTATCTATCTTAATCACTTATTGTGTCTCCTGCTTACCGCCTGTCTTCCTCAGGTACATTGGAAGCTCCATGAGGGCAAAGGGTTTTGTTTTGTTTGCTGATATAATACAAAGGTCACGTCCATGTTCAATAAATATTTTTGAATCAATTAATGTGGAATTGATGCTGGATGCCAGCAAAGATGGGAGGTCAATGACAAGATATATAGTTAGGCTGGCCAGCTTCTGAAAGATCCCTTCTCTTGCTCCTCCCCAGGCTAGACACTAGAAAATTACAGACGCACATAGCAGCAGTCCCCAGAAATGCTCAGGACCTGACGCTAAATTTCTGAGACCTTCCTGAGGGGAGGATGCACTGATGAGGATGAGAAATGAGAGTGGTTGAGTCCAGACTTCGTCACCAAGCACTCTGCCCTGTGGTGCTTCGATTCCTCCCCCTTCCCCAAACTCGGCAAGAAGGCACAAACTGCAATGTGGGCATCATCCTTCCCCTAGCCAGGGAAACTAATTATCTCATGGAAATGTGAGCTCACAGAGGAAATTAGTGAGAAGGTGTTCAAAAGAAAGTTCACGTACTGAAAACCTATATCTGAACACATGGAAAGCATTTAAAAAAATTTGATTACGTATTAAGTCAAAAGACAAATTACAGTAAGTCTTAGCAAATTTTTTAAAATTTATGTCATTCAGATTGCATTCTCAGACTACAAGGGAATTAAATTAGAAGTCAATAACAAAAACATTAATTGAAAATATTCCTAAATGTTTGGAAACTTTATAGTGTTCTTCTAAATACTCATGGGCAAAAGAAAAGAAATTATATTGTGAATTTTAAAATACTTGGATATAGACAATAATGAGAATAGCATGTTTTAAAACTTGGGGATTTGGGGTGGGCCCTCTGGCCGAGTGTTAAGTTTGCATGCTCTGCTTTGGAGGTCCAGGTTTTGCTAGTTCAAATCCTGGGTGTGGACCTATGCACCACTTGTCAAGCTATGCTGTGGCGGTGTTCCACGTAGAACTAGAATGACCTACAACTGGGATATACAACTACGTACTGGGGTTTTGGGGGGAAAAAAAAAAGACGAAGATTGGCAACAGATGTTAGCTCAGGGCCTGTCTTCCTCACCAAAAAAATGCATAGAACTAGGGAATTGAATAAAAACAGGAAAATTTATAGCCTTGATTGCTTATATTAGGAAAGAAGGATGACTCAAAATTAATGTGTCTCATTTAAGAAGTAAAAAAAGAACAAAATAAATCCAAAGAATATAAAATGAAGAAGATAATAGAAATCAAGGAGAAATCAAAGAAATAGAAAATGAACATACAGAGAAAGAAACAAAAAACATGTTGCTTCCAAGGAAACAAATGGAGAGATTGATGGGGAAAATAAAAAAAGAGAAGGGATCAGATAAACAATATAAGGGTGTGAAAAGGGTCATGATTAAGATACAAGCTTGAAATAGAAGAGCTAATTAAACCAAAGTAAGTAGAAGTATGGAAATAATCAGAGTGAAAAATCAATAAATTAGGAAATGGACATACAGCTGAGAAAAATCAATGAAAATGAAAGTTAGTTCTTTGCAAAGATAAATAAAAATGACAAACACTTAGCTAGATTGATTAAGGAAAAAAAAGAGTAGGGGCCAGCCCCGTGGCAGAGTGGTAAAGTTCATGTACTCTGCTTTGGCGGCCCAGGGTTTTGCCGGTTCAGATCCTAGGCATGCACGCGGCACTGATCGTCAGGCCATGCTGAGGCGGCGTCCCACATGCCACAACCAGAAGGACCCACGACTGAAAATATACAACTATGTATCGGGGGCTCTTTGGGGAGAAAAAGGAAAAATTAAAAAAAAAATCTTAAAAAAAAAGAGTAAAAATACAACTTACCAATTTCTGGAATGAAAGTGGGGACCTCAAAATATTTACTATACATTTCAAATGGATCTTAAGAAAATATTATTTAAAAACTTGATGCCAATAGACTCAACAACTCGTTTGAAATGGACTGTGTCTTTGAAAGATATACTTTCTAAAACAAAGACAGGGAAAATAAAAAAATCTGAATAACCTACATGAATTAAAGGAATTGAATTTGTAATTAAAACTTTCCTACAAAGAAAACTTCAGGCCCAGGCAGCTTCACTGGTAAATTCTATTAAACATTTAAGATAAAAATAATACTGATCATAGACCAACTCTTTCATATAACAGAGAAGAAGGATATACTTCCCAACTCATTTTATGAGGCCAGCATAAACCTAATAGCAAAACCAAACAAACACAAGAGAAGAAAATCTCAGGCTAATATCCCTCAGGGACATAGATGCAAGTATTTTACACAAAGTGCTCTCTCCCTCTCATCTTTTCTTCCTCTCTTTCTCTCCCCCTTTCTCTCTCTCTCTCTCAGAGCAAGACTGGCCCCTTTGAGACAAACTCCACTGATCGCTGGACTGAGGTTCCAGGAGTAACTGTTATCTTGAACATTGATTTGGGTACTGGGAAGGCCTTGGCCTGAGGTAAAGACACAGCCACACTGGTTTTCAGGCAAAGACAGAAGAATGTGGCAGAGACCTTGTTTGTCCCTTTCTCTGTAAGGCTTGGTGAGATTGCAAACAGAGGTGTTTTCACTGTAACAACAAAATGGAGTGTTTTTTTTTCAATTTTGAAAGTTTTTTTCACTCTTTTTTAATGAGTTCCTAGGCTACCACAACTTTCTTAGAGAAGAGCAATCACTAAGGTATTGTATTTTCTTTTGTGATTTGTTCTTAGATTTTTATACCAAGAAACGTATAAACCAAAGAAAGAAACCCTCAAAACCTCAAAAACACTTGTTGAAAATTAAACAATGTTCTTGAAGAGGAGAGGAAGAGTGGATTAGTAAACTGAACACTGGCTGGTGATTACAAAAACTTAAGATCATTTTTATCAGCCTTCTTATTCTTTTATAATCCATTTTTGCCCGAGGTTCCTTGGTAGTCTGTGGAGGTGGAAGGCTCAAAGTGTTGTAGATAACAATACAAGGGCTATGACTCCCAAATTTCTATCTCCAGCTCCAAATTACTCCTTGACCTCATGCTTTTCTATCTATCTACCTAATTAGACATCGCCTCTTGAATGTCTAACAGGCAACTCAAACCCAATAAATTCAAAATCGTACCCTTGATTTCCAGCCCTCATAAACCTGTGCTTCCTCTAGCGTTCCTCCTTTCACCACCATTCTCCCACTTGCTTCAGCCAAAAACCTTGGAGTCATTCTTGACTCCCCTATTTTTCTTAAATCTCACATACACTTGAGGAGCAAATCTTGTTGGCTTTCCCTGGAAAATTTTCTTCAATCTGACCATTCTTAGCATCTTCATTGTTCCTTCCTCGATCAGCACCATCATCATCTCTTCCATGGAAAATGCCACTGTCTGGTGTCCTTGCATTCACTCATACACTTTTACAAGTTGTGTGCCATCCAGCAGCCAGAGTGCCCTTTGAACCATAACTGAGATCATGTTATGCGTCTGCTCAAAACCCTTCTTATCTCATTACTGTGAAATCCAGTCTCCTTAGGTCTCCCACAAGGCTCTCCAGAGTTTGGCTGGCTTCCTTTCTGACTTCACCTCTTTCTACTTTTCTTCTCTCTCATTGCTCCCAGCCACACTGGCCTTCCTGCTGTGCCTCAAACATACCCAACCCCCTCCTAGCTCAAAGGCTTGCACTAATGGCTTCCTCTACATAGAGACCCCCATGGCTCCTTCCTTCCCTTCACTCACATCTCTGCATAAACATCCCCGACTCAGTCTATCCTTTCCCCAAACACGCTTTTATAAAATGACACTCCAACACCCTTTCCCCTTCCCTGCTTTATTTCTTTTTTTCAAAGCATTTCCAGTGTCTTTCAATATGTCTAGATTTATTTATTCATTTGAGTATTCAATGTCTCTCCCATGAGAATGTAACTCCTTGAGGGCAGCAGTTTACACTAGAAAAGCAGCTGCACCTAGGCTGGTGCCAACATAAAGTCAAGGCTCATAAATATTTTTTAATGAATTAAGAATGAATAGTGAGGGGCTGGCCCCGTGGCCGAGTGGTTAAGTTCGCGCGCTCCGCTGCAGGCGGCCCAGTGTTTCGTTAGTTCGAATCCTGGGCGCGGACATGGCACTGCTCATCAGACCACGCTGAGGCAGCGTCCCACATGCCACAACTAGAAGAACCCACAACGAAGAATACACAACTATGTGCTGGGGGGCTTTGGGGAGAAAAAGGAAAAAATAAAAAATCTTTAAAAAAAAAAAAAAGAATGAATAGTGAGGGTGGAGATGGTGGGGGTAGTAGGTCCTTCAAAAAGCCTGAATGAATTATTTATGAAGATAAAACTTGAAATAATCTTTCTAAAGAAACTGCTGATAAAAATATCAACTTCCAGAAATTGCCAATTCATATACGGATATGTCTAAAATTTTGTAAGGTTACTACTACAATCATGGGCAGTCTGAGATTCACGTGGAATGCGCCCTAATAGGATTTTTGATATCCCGTCCTCTATAGAGGCAGCTGGAAACACATTCACTACCCAACCTCAAGAGCTCACGTTATTTATCATTGCATTACAGGCTCGGGATTTTCCAAGAATAAACAAATTGCTAACTATATATACAGACATGCTTTTTTTTCCACTGCAGATGATCTAAAATGTTACATTTTTAGGTTATATTTCTCAATTGGTCTTTTGCAACTGTTTTCTCATTGTGTCTCTCCCATCCTTTTCTCTCCTGATTTATCCTCCCACTTTTGTCAGAACAAAGTGCTGCATTGTGCAACACATGTTTAATTTCATCCCCAACCATTTAAAATGATGTATTGAATTAAAGGAAAGGATGTTGGACTCAGATTAATGGAGAAGAGATTAAAATGAGGATATGTGCCTTAAAAAAGAAACCTCTTTTGGACCCCAAAGTCATTCATTAATTTCCTACCATAATTTATTTACCAGCAGGCTTCCCAGTTCTGCCCTTATTTCAGTTCAAGAGTCTAGGTGGCGGGAGCAAGGCAGGGATTACGGCATTTTGAGAGTAACAGGATGTGCTTTAGTTTGATCATGTTGACAAGCCACTTGGGGATGGAAATGGGAAGATGATCAGAGGATACTATTTCCTCCTTTTATTCAGGCCTCCAGGGAACAAATGCAGAAAATCTTTTGGCCTAGACTTTCCTATACTCTGTTATAGGAGCCTAAAACTCCAACCTGTTGACCAGCATTAGGCATTTCTTCTCAAATGCCTTTTCATCAGGTAATTTTAGCTATGAATATTCACAAAGAACCTTCAATATCATTGTCTGTAGAAGGAAATCACGAAAAACAGGCATAAAGAGAAAACACCTGAGTAAGATATAAATGAAAGCACTCGAAGACTCTGTGATAATTTTTGAGTATAGCACACAGAATTCTAAATAAAAAACTACGTAGTTTGTTTGTCACCGCCTATGTGAAATGCAAGTTTAAGGTGTTTGCATATAACATTGGAAAAGGAACAGAGGGCTCAGCAAAGCTGGGTCTGCCATTTCACACCAGGCTAAACGGAAGCGAGCTTGGTTCTAGCCACAGAAAACTTGATGTGGAACTATCAGGGAATCTTCCTCCCAACCCCGCGCCCCCATCCCCTGACCGCCCCCACCACCCCCATGCGCCCTGGGTGAATCCATTCATCCCTTAGTAGCCTTTCTGGTGCTTTCCATGGGCTTCTGGACTGCCCATCAACAGTTATCACTGAGGTTAATAGGACAATACACAGAGGTCATCAGAAAGCAAACTTCGTTCTGCTGCTTCTTGATCCTAAAAGCAGCAGTTGAACCATACTTGGTTCAAAATTGTTATTTAACAAAACATTTTTGTACTTAGTTACTCTGAAGCCAAGTGGGGAGTACATGTTATAAATTATTTCTGCACAAAATTCTGGTTTCAAGTGAGCATATAAAAGTTCTGATTGAGTTTTGACATAAACACAATCACTATTTCTCGTACTTTAGAGAGACTGTATCTTTCTAAAATACACACAACTATATCTGGGAGCCAGGAGCTCTCCTGCTCAACAAAAGAGTGAAGATTTATAAGAATTATTTTTAGGGAATGGGGGTTAACCACAGTCAGTATATTACTTGCTTATTGCCTTCATTTGCAATTTGGGAAGGAAAAATTTCAGGTCACTGGTTATCAATCCTTGTGGTGCCACAGTTCATCACGTGTACACCTATCTCAAGGGATATACACAGATTCTCCAAAATATCTCAAAACAAAATTAATTCCAATTGCTTCAAAAACAAACAATTATAGAGCTCCTAGAGGGTACCAGGGGTTACCTGAGAGCTTTACATATTTTGACTCATACATTTAAGCCTCTAAATATCCCTAGGAGGTAAGTACTCTTCCTATTCTAATTTTACAAAGGAGGAAACTGAGACAGAGATTAGGGAGTTTAAGCAACATCACAGAGCTAAATGTAGCAGATCTGGGGTTTGAATCCAGTCAGTCAGAACTCAGAGCACATGCTTTTTGCTTCCAGGAACATTCATTCGTTCAGTGAAGTGTCTATAATGCTCGTGCCCCTGGGCTAGCGCTGGACACAGGAGGACATCTGGCTGATTGTGCTCAGCACCAGATGTCTTCAGGCTGACTCTCCATCGCCATGTGGTTCCTGTCGCAGCTGGCCAGATGGCATGACATGCACAGATCATCATATCTCCTTGATCTCCTTGCTTATTAGCTTTTTAATATAACAGGTTTATTGAGATATAATTCACATACCATACAATTCATCCATTTAAATTGTACAATTTAATGGCTTTTATTAAATTCACAGAGTTGTGTGAGCATCACCATCATCACTTCCAGAACATTTTCATCACCCTACAAAGAAACCCCATATTCATTAGCAGTCACCTCCTACTCCCCCTACCCCCCGCTCCTGAGAAGCACCAGTCAGCTTACTGTGTTTTTGGATTTTCTTATTCTGAACATTTCGTATAAACAGAATCGTACAATATGTGGCCTTTGTGCCTGGCTTCTTTCACTTAGTGTAATGTTTCAAGGTTCATCCATGTTGTGCCATGTATTAGTCCCTCTTTTTTTTAAAATTGCCAAATAATACTTAATTGTATGAATTTGCCACCTTTAAAAAATCCACTCATCATTTGAGGGACATGCTTCCACTTTTCAGCTATTATGAATAATGCTATGAACAAATGTGTGCACGTTTTTGTGTGGACGTATGTTTTTATTTCTTGCAGGTATATACCTAGAACAGGAATTGCTGGGTTACATGGTAACCCCACATTTAGCCTTTTGAGGAGCTGCCGGACTATTTTCCCTCGTTGCTTATTGATGTTAAGAAGTTCTTCTCAGCTGACTATTTTTGCAAAACTGACTTTTCTTATTCTATAGAGGCAGTTGACATTGGAAAGCAAGCATACTAGACTTTGTCTTCAACAGTAAAGATTCAACATCTGAGTGGCTATAAATAACCACTTTCCGTAACTGAATCCAAATGGAAAGCTTAGAGTAACTTTGAGTAACTGCCCTATCCCTTCTTAATACTAAGTCTTTTTAGTGAGTGTATGAAACAAATTTAATAAATGGTAGTAACAGTAATAGCTAACGTGTTAAACACTGTAGATGTTCCAGGCAGTCTGTGTAGCACGTTAAATGTATTTAGTTTAATGTGTTAAATGTCATCTACTTTTAGATCCACTAAAATGGTTTAGAATCCTTACATTCTAGAGGGTAAGATTAAAAAAACGTAAGAATCATAGACAGCTGTATTTTACCTATACTGATGACTAGGTAGGAAAAAAAAGTTTAGCTTGAAGTAGGAAAAACTAAAACAAAAGACAAACTCCCGTAAGTGGAAAGCTATCCAGAAGAGACTCACTTCAATGGATTAAAGACAGTTTCATTGAGGCATTTCAATGCCAGGAAGCAGGAAATAGAGTGACTTACTGTTATTTCTTCTGGGTCTGCATACTCATGATACCATCTCAAGCTCTGAGTTTTCTACTGGCACATAGAATTTGTTGCCAGATAAAGTGTGATAGAAGCTAGTAAGTATTAACTGAAAAGAGAAATGAGGAACCGTTCTTATACAACCTTTTTGTCGACTTTGTTGAAAGTTTTCCTGTTGCGAAGTGCCCAGCTCTTGCCTAGTACGAAAATTGATTTGAAAAAGTTTGCCCACCATAACCTGCTTCAAAGACCAGTGGGTACACATAGAGTTAAACAAACAAACAAACAAACAGTGAGAAACAAAACTTACACAGTATTTTGTTTGTGATATGTTTAAAGTAAAGATGGATAAATTTATATTCATCATAACAAATGTTAAGGCCACAAAAGCCAGCACTTGTAAAGAATAATTATAGTTTGTAAAGTAACGACATTTCCTATTAAAAGAATTATAATATATGTCAGGGAATCCACAAGTAGGCTTCTTCCTAGAAATAAAAACCTAACTTATCAATTTACTTCAATATATTAGGTAAGAAAAAAACAATGAGTGTCTAACAGAAGAATGCATTGTGTCGATTCTGATTTTGTGTAAAGTTGATCATATAGGAATTTCCCGTTTGGATTAAAATTCTGAATCCACAACTGTGAAAAAATTTAGAAGCATAATTATTTTCAGTGAACTCTAAATTGTCCTTAAACTTGAAGGCCATGGGAAGAATCCCTATCCTGCATTCTGCCTGAGTCCTTAAGATCCAATTACCAGCTGCTTGCAGACATCTTCATTCCTTAGGAAAGACTAGACTTCTCTGTTTAGCAACCAATCCAGGAACTAGATTTCAGCACGCTAACCACATCTTCCTTCTCTGTATCATACTTGTATGCTTTTGGTCCTGAAAAGAAGTAAATGTAGCCTAAAAGAGACAAAGTTGAAACTGTGGTTACTGAAAATGACTTGCAAGTACCTAAATGGGAGGATTGTGATTTTAACTTTCTTGAGCTGGTGTCAAAGGGGAATTTGGAATTTGTCAGGTGGCAGTTAGCTAGTCCTCTATTACCTCTGGTGACAGCTCTCACCAAGCCCTCGAATCTGATATCTCTGACTTCTCAATCATCTCTCATTTTTCTGTCCTAACCAGGGTACGGCATCCTCCTTGGGGTCATCCAACAGCTCACGCTCAATTATGTTTCATGCTTCTGCCCAGGCTGTCCCCTCCTGGAAATCACCTTCCCATTTCTTTCCCTAGTCAAACCTCTAGCCATTCTTCAAAACCATGAAATTTCCAACTACTGATTCTAGTTCTGATCTTTTTTTTTCTCAGATCACTTCTTGCAATTATTATGAAGACTAACACAGAATTCAATATAAATTACAGATTGTCTTGCTTGTTACTAATTTCATCTGTGTTACATGGAGGGGTATTTCCCAAAGATATTAACCATTCCAAGAGCAGAGACCACATCTGGAACTATCTTTGCATTTCTGAACAGTGTCCAGCTCTATACGATATATTCAGGAAAACTGTGTTGACTGATTCAAAAGATTCAATTAAATTTATTCAACCCAGTTCATTTCCATTCGACTTTCCCAGCTATGTGTTAATTTTCAGGTGTTGGGTGATGGAGTGGGGAAAGGCACTGAGAAGATTGAGAGTATGTGCATTTTAAAGATGACACGGGTAATTTTGCCCTGGGTGGACTTTATGATGTGATTGACTAATGAACTGACGCTACATTTTTAAACCTTTTCATTTGCAAAGAGAGAACAACCATGGCAGACTTTTTATACTTATTCTTTCTAGTGGTTAATCTGGTTCGCTAAATTTATAAGGGACTCAGGACCCAAAATAAGAATCAAGGACTCCCATGTGGAAAACCATTTTCTGTTATGTTAAAGCACAGTCCAGATTTCTTGTTATAATTGCCGCGAAGAAAGTTTTTGGTGGAAACACTCACCGTTCAATTCCACAGCAGCATCTATTTGGCCATTAACTCCTGAAAATTCCTCTTCAGTACTCTTTGGATAGTCTTTTTCCATTTTCCTTTTTCGTTCATCATAGCTGGAAGTATCATTTCATAAACAATATTAATAAGAGGTTTTTATTGATTGTAGATGGCGCTGTGCTGCTCAATCATATTTAGCTAGGGCTGACTTATGACCTATTTTAAATTTCTCTCTCTGTCTCTGTCCCTCTCTCTTTCTGTCACACACACACACACACACACACACACACACATTCTATCACTGCTGTCCCAGGGTCCTGAGGTTCTGGGACTACTAGTTTGGAAGTCATTTGCTCTAAACAATCTCTTTAAAAAACTGCTAGATATATTGCTTAGAATTAGCTATTCTCTATATTATAGCAACATGTTCCTATAATTAAAAAAATATGTATTATCTTTCAAAAGGAACTCTACATATATTTTTTTGTGCTGTATTTACTGTTGTAATTATTCTCTCTCTCTTTCCATGTGTAAATTTCTCGGCTCACCAGTTGCAAGCCCTTCACTGGGGCTTTTATTCATGGGTTTCTTGCCACGTACCCATGGAGGACGGATTGAACAAATAATGCACAACAGATGAATAAACAAATATGTGAATGGTCAATAGATAGATTTAAGAAGTGAGAAAATGTGGAATATGAGCCTCTGCCTTTTAAATCAGTTAAAGTAAATTAAATCGCTTTTGTTTCCTGGAAAGATTATACAACTGACTGAATAGTAGTTTAGGTATTTTTTTCTGGATCAGCAACCACCATGCAATGATAATTCTGAAGATTGATTAATGCATCTCTTTGTCATCTAAATTACCCCTTGTAAAAAAGCCTGTGACTTATATGAATCAGCATGACTTGTATGAGTTCAGCAAGTAGGCAAAGCAGACTCTCCCCTCTTCAAGAAAAATTCATTTGAAGTGTGAGAAAGTCCCTTCTTTATCAGCAGAGCTCCCAGTGGGTACATTCCCAAGGTGGACACCCGATCCTTTCCCACCAAAAGGTCAGACAATGTCTGCTGGTGCCTCGGCCACTGGGCAGTTTCCTATGGCGACAGATCACACGGACCCTCTCCTGCCTCTCATGTGGCTATGACTACACAGGTCAGGGGGCAGATCTCTCACGATATTGAGCAGGAGTCAAACACTGGGAAAGAAGTTAGGCTGAAACTGACTAGAGGGTGAGCTGCTTTATGGAGTGTTGAGGATAGAAGGGAAGCTAACTCCCCCAAACTCCCTTTCCAGGAGAACCATTAGAACCTTCCAGTAAGCCAAGGGGAAAACTGAACTAGATGAGTTACTGGAGCACAGATGAAAATGGAAATCACTTATTGTGTTTCATCTTCATCAGAAGTGCCAATACAGAGTGTGGGGACAGGGCACCCGTACAGTATTAGCAGGGGTGATTGGAAGGTGTCAAGAGTGGAGTTAGGAAAAACTGGAGAAAAAGAGAAACAGTCCAGGCACATTGACTCCACCATGGCCTAGATTCTTTTATTCACTTTGTTGCAGAGGCTGAAATCTGGAGTCCTTTATTAAAAATGGAAGTGAAGCTTGCTTACATGTTAATCTTTGTTCATTAAGCTGTTTTTCTTCTCTTACTTCCCTGAGACAGTTGTATTAAGAAAATGAAAGCCTTGATTGCAGGGAGTGAGGAAGATAATTCTAAAGCTTAAAACATTTGGGGAGCAGGATGCCAAAGAAAAGACAAAGTGACTAAGAGGCCTTTGGTGAGTGTAGATATAGAGGGAGATGCAGGGGGAGGACAGCAGAGAATCTGACCTCTTTTGAATTCTTTGCCTAATGTTGACCCTATGCTTAGGGAAAATGGTGGAATGCCTTTCATGTCTTTATCCTCTTTTGTCTGCTCTGAATAGAAGATAGGAAGCTGAGCTATTAAAATTAGAGCTATGCCTTACCTTTGTGTATGTTAAACACACATTTACGAATGAGTGTGAAAACTTAATCATCATTCATACTGTTTTAGGGCAAAATGTGTTTTCAGTTTCAAACAAATGGCTTGACTGAAGAATCTTCATAGGTAAACCTATTACAAGTTGGGATCTGCTTCTATTATATATAAATTGGATGGGGAAGTCTGGAAAGTATGAAAAGACAGAGCAAAGATCTTCTTTCTTGAGAATAGAGACAGTTTAAGTAATACAGTAATAACTTTTAAAGAGAAAATATTAATTCAACAGAAAGATGTGAAAAAGAAATTTTTCTCTTTTTATCTGTCCACTTAGTTCACTAAGGTGGGTGGTGGTGACATCTAAAATCTTATATATACCTATTCAGAAGATAACAGAGGTGATAATACTATATGTAAATAAAATTTTAGAAGAAATTTTAGAGAAGCAGTATCCAGCTCAGAATTTTAATTCTCAGTCATATTTATAAAAACCTAGGCAAAATCCTTGGCAGAACTGTAAAAACACTGTTTCTTTCCTCCACCCCTTCCACCACTTGTATACAGTGCACTTATATACGTGCACCATAGAACGACGTCAACAATGGACCGCATATACAACGCTGGTCCCATAAGATTAGCACCATATAGCCTAGGTGGGTAGTAGGCTATACCATGTAGGTTTCTGTAAATACACTCTATGATGTTCGCACAATGATGAAATCACCAAACGATGCATTTCTCAGAATGTACCCCCATCGTTTAGCATCGTAGGACTGTATTTAATAGTGCCTCTCCCTCTCTGCCCTCCCAACCTTTATCCTACGACTGTTTTCCAAAGAACATTACTCTTAACAAACTCTACTTCAAAATATTTCAAAATATCAGTCTGACACACAAATCAACATTTTGGAGTAGCGGATAGCATGTTAATATTTCATTTGGATCTTTTATGTAGGCATGATGCAGACAGGACCTAAAAAACTAATATAGGGTTACCTACTTCTCATTTTACCAAGTAAGAACGTTACCATCAAACCCTCAAAAAATTACCACCTATTTTCATCGTCATTTCACAAAGAAAAGAAACTTTTACACCAAAAACACAGAAAGAACATAATCTCAGAATAAAAAATAGTTCTTGCCAATAACGTCTTTATACTGACACAGACCACACCTCCTACATTTATAATATTGTGCTGTTGTTCTCATTTTGCTGTGGACTAGTGTGGACTAGTGAAAAACTTTGTGATGATCTAGCCCTTGGATTGTGGACAGATATTTGAGGATTTCTGTTATTGAGCAAAGAGAATAACATGAACAGTCACATGGCTCTGAGCTTGAATTTTCACTGTTATCTGCTGGCTCTGTGATCAGGGGAAAGTGCTCTGAGCTCTGAGCCCTGGTTTCCTTATCTGGAAAACAGTGGTCAAGAGGATGAGAGACAATTTACAGACACACACACTGCTGCCTGGCACATGTAGGCACCCAGGCAAGCCCAATCCATAAGACTTTGTAGTTTATTTTGGCTCCAAGAAGCATTTACTCTGACTGGCTCGTACGAGATTGAGTGAACTTTGTGATTTGATCTGAGATCCCAAGACATCAAGGAGTTTAATTTTTACCTAATCTTTACACACATTTCAGGATAACATTCTGCAGTAATAGGCAAGCTTAAGAAGAGGTGGAGACGGGGGGCTAGAGAATGTTGGAGATTAAAAAGAGGTGGACCAGAGAACCAAATCACAGAAACGATTAACATTAAGAAGGTCTACCGGTATGTTGAGGATTTTACCAAGGGTAAAAGAAAAGGAAATGATATGACAAGATGAGAATCATGGGGATGGGTATTTTAATTGATAGTAAATAAATATGTAAATGGTGAAGAGAATGAAGAACGATTATATGTGGTGGATGGGAAGAACTTCTGGATTTGGAGTCAGAGGACATGAAATACACCCTCAGATGGATCATTTTTTAGCTGTGTGACCTTGACCTAATCACTTAATCTCTGCGATTTGACATGTTTAACTGTGAAATGGAGATAGCAATACCTACTTCTCAAGATTGTTGAGAAGGCAGACGGGAAAATGAGAGAATATGAGAAAAGTACTCGGCATGATTCCTAACACATAGTAAACCATTAATAAATTTTAGCTAAATTTGAATATTAAGGAAAGAGAGAAATTTTTACTGTGAATAAACTATATACTAGTACCTGTTAAAATCATTGCATACATTTTCTCATCACAGAGGTCTTATTTGTGAAACATAAATACCAACTAAAAGTGATTGGCTTGTAATTTTGTTTGTTTTCTTTATGGGCATTTGTTTCATAGTTTATTGTTGATTAACGGGTATAGATATTAAGTAAATCATGGCTGACAGTTAACCTTTACTAGTGGTGTCACAGTGCTATAGATATCTGACGTGCTTTTGCAGATATATTATCTTACTCTTCACCTTTGTAATCTAAGGTCTTGGGGACTATTTTGGTAAAGTGCCTGCATTTTGTTTAATTTTACACTCAGAACTTAGATTTGTTAGGGATTTCTGGTGTTTTGATTGTGATGATTTCCATCATATGTCAACGGCACAAATGATTCCATTCTGCCTCCTTTGAAGTACTGAACGGGGAGCTGAGTCTGCTAAAAGAGGCTTAAACAGAATGTGAAAAAGGATGGCAAAAAGGGGAATTTATTCGTAAGATACCTAAGATATAAGTTTTCAGGAAGTTTCTTCAATGAGGCCTTTCTAGGGAAATGGATATCTGGAACCCCCTTTGAAGCTGATAATCCACTTCTAGCCAGGCATCACATGGCTTTCATGGAGGAAGGGGTTTTTGTGATCTACACTAGAAAAGGGCAGAGGTGAGAGTGGTCAGGATTGAAGAGAAGTGAGAAGAATGAGAAGATGTGGCGTACTATCCCAGATAAGAATCAGGAACTGGGAGCCCATGAGGAAAATAATTGTGAGAAGACTCTGGAACAAGGAATTTGTAACAAAGTGGAAAAATATCAATGGCCTCAATTACCACCTGATTATATGATAAAATCTAAATTTATCTCTCTAGGCTGAGTTCTCTGAGTTTAAGACCTGTATATCCAACTCTTTTCTGGACATTCCCATTCTTGGGTCCCACCAGCACGTCAAACTCCACATGTACAAAAT
This sequence comes from Equus przewalskii, assembly GCF_037783145.1. Taxonomy (NCBI): domain Eukaryota; kingdom Metazoa; phylum Chordata; class Mammalia; order Perissodactyla; family Equidae; genus Equus; species Equus przewalskii. The sequence goes on from NC_091836.1 coordinate 12,984,598, forward strand.
GGAACTCCTATTTAATCCTTTAATTGTTAATTTTATTCTTTCCCCATTGAATGGCCTTAGTATCCTTGTCAAAAATCAACAGACCATAGATATATGGGTTTATTTCTGGACTGTCAATTTTATTCCATTGATCTATATCTCTGTCCTCATGGTAGTGTCATATTGTCTTGACTATTGTTGCTTTATAGTGTTTTATTTATTTATTTATTGCTGAGGAAGATTAGCCCTGAGCTAACACCTATGCCAATTTTCCTGTATTTTTATATGTGGGTTGCCACCACAGCATGGCTGACAAGTGGTGTAGGTCCACACCTGGGATCTGAACCCATGAACCCAGGCCAGCGAAGTGGAGCACATGGAACTTAACCACTATGCTATGGGGCCAGCCCTTGTAGTAAGTTTTGAAATCAAGAAGTCTAAGTCCTCCAAGTTGGTTAATCTTTTTCAAGATATTTTGGCTATTCTAGGACCTACGAGTTTCCATATTTTTAAGAGTTTAAAGGTCAGCTTGACAATTTCTACAAAGAAGCCAGTGGTATTTTGAGAGGGATTGTGTTGAATCTGTAGATCAATTTGGGGAGTACTGCCATCTTAAAAATATTAAGGCTTCCAAACCATGAACATGACATATCTTTCTGTTTAGATCTTGTTTAATTTCTTTCAGTGATGTTTTATAGTTTTCAGGTTGTAAGTTTTCCTCTTCTTTTGTTAAATTTCTTTCTAAATATTTTTTGATGATATTGTAAGTGGAATTGTTTTCTTAATTTCATTTTCAGATTGTTCATTGAAGTGTATAGAAATACAATTGACTTTTGCATATTGAACTTATACTCTGCAAACTTGCTAAATTCATTTATTAGTTCTTACAGTTTCTTTAAAGGACTTCATAGGTTTTTCTATGTAAAAGATGATGTGCCTTGCAAATAAAGATATTTTTACTTTCTTTCCAATCTGGATGATTTTTACTCCATTCATTCTTGCTTAATTGCCCTAGCTAGAACTTCCAGTACAGGGTGAATAAAAGTGTCAAGAATGGAAGTTTTTGTTTTATTCCTGATTTTAGGGGGAAAGCATCCAGTCTTACAAGCTGATATGTGCGGGTTTTCATAGATGCCTTTTATCAGGTTGAGAAAGTTTCCTTCCATCCCTACTTTGTTGAGTATTTTTATCATGCAATAGTGTTGGATTTTGTCACAGGCTTTTTCTGCATCTATTGAGATGAGCATATGGTTTTTGTTCTTTATTCTCTTGATATGATGTATTACATTAATTGATTTTCAGATGTTAAACCAGACTTGCATTCCTGGGAAAAATCCCACTTGGTGATGCTGTGTAATTCTTGTTATATGGTGCTGAATTGGTTTGCTAGTATTTTTTGGAGGATTTTTGCATCCATATTCACAACAGATATTGGTTTGATGCTTTATTTTCTTGTGATGTCTTTGTCAGGTTTTGGTATCAGAGCAATGCTGGCCTCATACAACTATTTGGGAAGTGTTCCCTCCTCTTCTATTTTTTGGAGGAATTTGTGGAAAATTGGGATGAATTCTTCTTTAAATGTTTTAGTAGAATTCACCAGTGAAGCATCTAAGGTTGGGATTTTCTTTGTGGATAATTTTTTGATTATGAATTAAATCTCTTCACTTGTTATAGGTCTATTCAGACTATTTCTTTTTGACTCACTTTCATCAACTTGTATCTTTCTAGGAATTTGTCCATTTCACCTGAGTTATCTAATTTATTGGCATACAATTATTCATAGTATTCCTTTATAATCTATTTTATTTCTGAAAGATTGATAATGATGTTCTCTCTTTCCTTTCTGATTTTAGTAACTTGAGTCTTCTCTTTTTTACTAAGTCAATCTAATGAGAAATTTGTCAATTTTGTTGATCTTTTCAAATAACCAAATTTAGTATTGTTGATTTTTCTCAAATTGCTTCTATACTATCTACTTCATTTATTTCCACTGTAATCTTTATTATTTCCATCTTTCTGCTTGCCTTTGGTTTAATTTGCTCTTTTTTTTCCCCAGTGTCTTAAGGTGGAAGGTTAGGTTATTGATTCGAGATATATATATATATATATATATATTCAGATATATAACATAATAAGTTGATGTTTGTATTAGATTTTTCTTCTTTTTCCATATGGGCATTTATAGCTATAAATTTCCCTTCGAGCACTGCCTTCACTGCATCCAAAAGATCTGGTATGTTGTATTTTCATTTTCATTCGTCTCTAAGTATTTTCTAATTTTCCTTGTAATTTCCTCTTTGATCCATTGGTTGTTTAAGAGTATATTATTTAATTTTCACATATTTATAAATTTTCCAGTTTTCCTTCTGGTATTGATTTCTGGCTTTATTCCTTCGTGATCAGAGGAGATCTTTTGTATGATTTCAATTGTTTTAAATTTATTGAGACTTGTGTTGTAGCCTAACATATCATCTATCCTGAAGAATGTTCCACACGCACTTGAGAAGAATGTGTACTCTGTTTTTGTGAGTGAAGTGGTCTATAGATGTCTGTTAGGTCTAGTTAGTTTATAGTGCTGTTCAAGTCTTCTTTCCCTATTCATCTTGTCGCATAGTTGTTCTTTCCATTATTGAAGTCTCCAACTATTATTATTTAATTGTTGTTTTCTCTCTTCATTTTTGTCAGTTTTTCCTTCAGGCATTTTGGGGCTCTGTTGTTAGCTTCATGTTTGTTTATAATTGTACATCTTCCTGGTAGATTGACCCTTTTATTGACCCTATAAAATGTCCCTCTCTATCTCTAGTTACATTTTTTATTTTAAAGTCTTTTGCCTAATATTAGTATAGCCACGTTAGCTTTCTTATGGTTGCTGTTTGCATTACATATATATTTTTTTCCCACCCTTTTACTTTCAATCTTTTTGTATCTTTGAATCTAAAGTTTGTTTTCTCTCATCAACCTCCTTTGTGCTGTTATTGATAAATATATTATATTTCTATATATTATAGGCCCAAAATACAATTATATATATATTGTTTTACACAGTTAATTTTTTTTTCTTTTGTGAGGAAGATTGCCCTGAGCTAATATCTGTGCCAATCTTCCTCTATTTTATATGGGATGCTGCCACAGCATGGCTTGATGAGTAGTGCTAGGTCTATCCCCAGGATCCAAACCTGCGAACCCTGGGCTGCTGAAGCAGTGTGCAAACTTAACTACTACAGCACCAGGCCAGCCACAACATACAGTTAATTTTTCAATTAGTTAAGAGAAAAAAGGAGAAGATATATACATTTATACTATTTTTCTTATAACTATGTAATTACATATACTAGTGCTCTTTGTTTTTTTATGTGGATGAAAATTATTGTCTGGGCTCACTTGTGTTCAGTCTGAAGAACTTCCTTTAGTATTTCTTATAAGGCAGATGTACTAGCAACAAATGCTCTTGGTTTTGTTTATCTGGGAATGTCTTTATTTTGCCTTCATGTTTGAAAAATGGTTTTTTCTTGGAGCATTTTGAATTCATTTCCCACTCCCTTCTGGCCTAACTGGTTGAGCTGACTGCCAGTCTGGTCCTGTCTGTCTAATCCAGTCACAGTGCTGCCAGAGTGCTATTTTTGTAACACAAATCTTTTGGCTTACTCCCTTATTGAAGATGCTTCAAGATATTCTTCTTTTCTGTGTAATAAATACTGATTTCCCTAGAGAAGCACAGGCCCTCCGTGATCTACACCCTGCTTATCCTTGAGTCACATTGCTCATTTTAGCCTGTGTTTTAGTCATACCAAACTGCTTGAGGTTTTTCCCATGTACACAGGCTATTTCATGCATCAGTGCCTTTGCTTCATCTGCTCTCTCTGCCTGGAAGCCACCCCCGCCCCTCCCGCCTCCTGCCTGGGAAACTCCTACACAACTCTCAAAATGAAGCTCACTCATGGCTTCCTCTAAGAATTCTTTCCTGATACCTTTGCTAGAGCTGACTATTTTTTGTTTGTTTTGCCCCACTGATCCCTGTGCAGTCTTCCGTCAGGGGATTTGTGGCGCTTGGATTGCTCGTAATTATTTATCTATATATGTTCTCTCAACTGTACGACTTATTGAGGGCATTAATAGCACCCAACATGAATTGGGTACTTGTTATACAACATGCATTTCACATTTTTCTCATTCATTCCCACAACTCCGTGAAGTAGATGCTATTTCTGTCCCCATTTGGAACAAGATGAAACTAAAACAGAAAGGTGATCCAGGTTGCCAGGTGGTTGCTGTGAGAGTTGAGATTAGCACTCTCTTACTCCTGCCCACACCCTTAAACAGCAAACTCTATGCCTTTCTTCTTTTGAGGGTCAAGGTCCTAGTACAGAGCCTGATACATTATCATGCCCAATATATGTAGGTTAAATGTGCTGATTTGGTAATGCATTTTTTAAAATGTAAGATTAAAAAGCAAGATATTTAACTCTACTCATCTTTCTTATTTTTATTACTTTTTATTTATTTTTCTGTGGTGACTAAGTATCAGATTTTTAAATAAATAAATCCATTTCCAGTATTCCTGAGGCATCCAGGAAGGAAAGAATGCAGAAGATTGTGTCCTACTTAGCATCACTTATGCCTCCAGTCTATCTGTATAGAAAGAGTGACTTAGGAATGGAACCTACAGATTTGCAATACACTTTACATAAAGTTCAGAAAACACTGACCATCTCAAAGAATGATGGAGTTGATGGTACTCCCCAGAAACTTCTTGGTGTAGCCTCTGCTCTATTGGTAGGTAAGGGCTAACATCTAAAGGGAGAAATTAGCTATAGGTGGTGGAAGTAATGTAAAGAAAGAAAAACTGGCTGGATCATTGGAGCCTGCTAGAAAGAGGAAAGAAGGAATAAAAGCAAATGGATGTGTGGAGAAGTAGCCCTACTTGGCAAAGTTTAACCAGCACGTCAACCCGTGACATAGCATGTAACGGCATCAGCATGGTAGAACCCCCTTTTAGGTTTTACTTTGTGGTTGTCTGTGGGTAGCTCCCTTCTAAGTTACTACCACGCTGACATGTGTGTTCTCACTCTTAGAGCCTAAACCAACCTGGCCCCAAGCAACCCTCAGTCCTCAGTGGAGGAAGTTCCACTCCACAGTTTCCTCATGGCATCATTTACTAAACCTGGTCCCAAACACTAGAAGTTCCTGGAGAATTTCCCTGACAGCAAGCATATCCAGAGACTTTTCTTCCCTTGGCACATTATTGGTGTCACAGACTGAACAAGCATGGGGACCAAAGAAGAACCTGAGGAAGGACTGAGGGAAATAAGTCCTAACACACTGTCAATGGGTGTCAACATAGTAAATTCTTCATCTTCTATATTTTTGAGTGTGGCAATGTGCTTTACCTGTAAAACTCATTTGTCTCCTCTGCCTTTTCCTCCCAGCTTCCCCCTTCTTCCTGTTTAGAACAGGAATGTAATGACTGAAGCTTCACTGGTCACCTCTAATCTGGTGGCAACCATGAGAGTGGAAGCTACCTGTTAATAGTGGAGCAAAGGGTCAGAAGAAGCTTGGGTCCCTAATGACCGTGGGCCCACCTTACCAGCCCTAAATCTGTTAAACTTCTGACATTTACATATATGAGAAAAACAGACTCTTATGTGTTTAAGCCACAATTATTTTGGGGTCTCTGTTACTAGTAGCTGAGCACAATTTTTAACCAATACAGGGCTTTACATGACAATAATATGTCATATACATGAGGCCCTGCTAAACAAAATGGGTAGAATTCAGAGGCGAGTTTTTAACAGAGCTGATACAAGAGCTTTTTCTGAGCTTTTGAGCTGTAGGTAAAGGTTGTCTGTTTTATTCCTTCGTGCATAAGCCGATGTGTGTTGGAGTGTGTAGAAGACTGTCATTGCTGAAAGGATTGCCTATGTTTTGCCAAAAGGAGTAATTTCAGTGCAATGTCAGAACCCTTCAGTATTTAGAAAGGAAATTCCCTTTGATCCCCTCTTTGACTGCATTGCTGCTCAGAGGAATATTCAAGCAATCATTTGTTAATTATCACAGCTTTTAAAGCAGTTATTTGTTAATTAGCACTTAAATTCCTTCTAATCCTGAACAGTTACCTTTTTTGAAAGTACTCAACTATGGGCCAGGAACTGTGCTAGGTGTCTACATGCATTATCTCACTTTATACTCTCAATAACGGAGAAGGTTAATGTTAAAAGTGCCTACCACAATTTCCTTCCCTTACCAGCAAAACGAGCTCTTTAACATTCGAGTTCATACCTTAGACCAACTTTTTAATGGTTCATTTTTTTCTAGATTACTAAAGACATTTCCTTAATAGACACTCACAAAGGCCCAGTTAGAAAGGTTCCATATTATTTCCTGAGGGGGCATCAGGTATCATTAAAATCAGAGACCCTCTTTCTCCTCAACCTTAAATTTACGGAAAATTTTAAACTTTCATCAGGCCTCTTGTGTCAGCTGTTAAGACTCAATCCTGCCTGGGTGGAGGTGCATGCTTTACTGTGGGTGCTGGTGGGTGTAGATTAGTCCAAAGATCAGACGATAAATGGAGAAGAGAAATAACAGGAGAGTGGATAATCCCCCCAACGAGAATGAGGCTGTGAACAAGCTTTGCCCTCACACTCCCACACGCATGCTCATACATGCATCTCTTGATCTCATTCTTTGAAATGAAAATCCACGACGGGAATTAGGTTTCTTAATATGTGTCTTCCCGTATATCAGCATTGTGATTACAGCCACCTTAACTTAAGAAAGACTTTGGAGAATCTGTCCAGCAGATATTAGGGGCTTAATAAATGAATTACTATCACAGTTTCAGAAAGCAAGATCTAAAAGAAAAATAGCTGGCTTAGTGGTTTAAACATTGCACTGAAAGTGACAGCTCATGACACCACATGATACTGTGAGCAATGCTACCAGGGCTCTCAGTGGCCCAGAAGAGTCAACGTTTGTTTGGCATTCATTTTTATAAAATAAATTTTCCTTTTCATGAAATATATCTACGTTCCAGTTTCTTTACTGTCTCAGTGCCAAATTGGGCGATAATATCAGTCAGGTGGAAGAAGAGGAAAATATTTATTTATAAATTTCTTTTATGCCACAGAAATGGTTACTAAAAATAGATGATATAAAATAAAATGGAAACCTTGGACTAAAGTTGGGTGCTCTCCTGCTTCCAACTAGACCCTATCATGGGCCTCAAGTGTTTAGCATTGTCACCTGCTTACAATCTGTTTTTGCTTCCTTCTTTTGAAGTTCAGCGAAACAAACAATGCCAAAGTGAGAAGTGAGAATAAAGAGGAGGTATGCAGAAGCAGAGCTTGGCAAAGAGCTGCACTCATTCTTCAACATGAGTCAATTAAGGATAGAAACCCAGTAGGCGAGATGAAGTGTGACCCCATGTGCAGTGATTAGATGACAGATGACACCTTACTCAGATCTGCTTACAATAACCCTCTGCAAGACAGGCATGGAAATTATACATGATCCACTTTGCATAAGAAGTATCTTCATGTCCTAGGTTGGATAAAAGGAATTAGCAATAATGCCTTTTCCTTTCAGCAGAACTTTCCTTCAAAGAGCCCCATAGTCGTGACCACATCCATTTGGCACAAAATCACAGAGTATTCAGGAATGCATTGGTACTCACATAACAGGGAGTCAGTTCTCCCCTCAGGCATTCCAAGTGGGTAGTTATGTATTTGGGGATGCTGTATCCACTCTTTTGGGCCACTAGATGTTCAGTTACTAAGTGCATTGAAAGGTCGGGATGTTTGGTCCCAGACACCAAAGAATGGGACTAATGAAGGAATGTTTCACTTATCATTTGGACAGTTCCATATCTAGAAGACAGTGTCAACCAAGAGTAAATGGCACCCCAGTGGCCAAGAAGAGTCAATGGGCTATTGCAAACTTGCCTTTCATTCATTCTGCAAAAAGCTTTTTTCCTTCCCATTGAATACATTTGAACAATCAAAAGGAGAAAAGCATACCTGTAGTATTCATCTCCCACAAAGAAAAGAGTCTTCTGTGCATCCTTGAGATGGACAGCAGCATCTATTCGTTGCACATACCTTGGGAACCCAAAGTCATAAATAGTCCGAGGAGGACCTTGTATTTGAAATCCTCGTGTTATCCAGTAGTGGGGGCCTGAAAACGGAAATTAAAGTTTACAAAAACTCTGTACCACTTAGTGATGCACTTCACTCATGAGGATTTCTAGGCAGGATCATAACTGGGGCTAGTTTCTGGGGTATTTGCCATGGCTATAACCCAATAAGAGATATAAGCCTCTAACTATTCAATTCAGTGAAAGACTTAAAGTTTGTCCTAAAGGCAAAAATCCCTTGTGATACCTACAGAAATGAATAATGTTGATACAATTGTATCTTAACACAATATTTTCAAGATAGCTTTTCATTTATAATTTCATTTAAGTCTCATATATCTGTGAGAGACAGGGGGCAAGTGACTTGCAAATGCTATGATTCTTAACTTATATTGGCAAACTAGCCTTCTATTCTTATCCCTTAGGATCAAGAAAATATAAGCTAAAACTGATAGTTACCACTTATTGGATAACTCCCATTGGCTAGCCATTGTCACATCTTCAAGATTGATATTACTATAATTATTTTGCACAGGAAGAAATGAAGGCTCAGAACAGTTAGGTAACTTCCCAAAGTCACTCAGGCAGTAAAGGGCTGGAGCTAGAGATTGATATTGTGTGTGCTACCTTCTGGAATCACAGGTATCTCTCCATTCCCCATTGCTTCTGAGCATGGCATAGCAGCAAAGGTATTGTTCTCCTCATTGGGTTCCATATTGGCTTTTTTAATTAGAGGCTCTCCGTGGGGTATGTCATGTCACTCTGAGCAGAGGTCCTGGGGTCAGGAACCAGGTTTCTAGCTCCCCGGCCACTGAGACTTGGCAGTTTCTCACTAGGTTAAAGCTTTGGCTCTGAGAACAGTTTGATAGTCATCGTCATTCCTGTCATTGTTATAATACCATTGAGTGGCATTTCATACCCAACCTGAGGAGGAGTGACCGGAACACACTCCATGATCACTCAACAAACACTGTTAGCACTGGATGTTCCAAACACAGAGGGCACTGCCCCCTGCCATTTCTTTCTTTGGGAAATCTGTGGGGTACCTTTAAAGAAGTAAGCAGTGCCCCTGTCAGCCACTTCGTAAGCTGCATCCACGTTAGACATAAGCTGGGGGAAGGAGCTGGTAATCATGCTGGGCCGGATCCCTGCCGCCAAGTGAATCTGCCGACGCCAGAAAATCCTATTGGGCAATCCAAAAGAAATCAAGATCAAAGGTTGATTTAGATCTTTAATTGAACTTGGACTGAACTGTACTGCAAGCCACACTTCAGAAGCCATTGCTGAATGCCACTTGCCCTTGTCTTGTTTTTAAGGAGAACATGTTTTTTGACCTCAGTAAACAACTTCTGTCTTTTCATTTTCTTCTTCTTCTTCTTTATTTTTAAAGATTGGCACCTGAGCTAACAACTGTTGCCAATCTTCTTTTTTTTCTGCTTTATCTCCCCAAATCCCCCCTGTACATAGTTGTATATCTTAGTTGTGGGTCCTTCTAGTCGTGGACTCTCTTTTCATTTTCTTAGTATCTCTGCAATCCTCTTTCCTTCATTTGTTTAAGGATGTTCAAAACATGGACGAATATGACAAGGAAATAACATCAATGATGTACACACTTAAGCTATGCACCTTCCTATTCCAAATGTCAATGAATACAAATTTCCCTTTCCTATTCTGATCTTTCAAAAATTAAAATCTCATGAACATAAATATGATCCAAGTGAACACTATGAGTATTATATAAATGAACCAAAACTTTGTGTTGGGAAGCGCTAATTATTCCCAGTAAAAAAAGCAAAAACATTAACAATTATAAATAATCATGTTGCCTATATACTCATCTATCGGAATTGTTTGTATCTTTGAACCTGATGGCTAGTTAACAGAAAATCTGGTAGACGCAAATTAGCTTAAGGTTTAACAACTCATCCATCCACTTATCCTATATTATTTCCGTAAAATTGTGGCAGTATACACGAGGGTACTGGGCTGAAACTTTGAATATCAATGTGGTCATTTTGAATTTTGGAGAAGAAAATCATTTTTGTAAAATATGATTAGTTTACTTGACTCCACAGAAGCTAGAATCAATACATAAAATTGTGGAAGGGGAAACTGTAGTGAAGTTTTGAAATTTAATTTTCTGTGTAGTTAGTGTAGAAACTCCTCAAATCCTACATTGAGTTTTTCTATTCAGTTAATTTAACAAATATTTATGGAGCACCTATCAGCAGGCACTGGGGTAGACCTCCAGGATGAAACACTGAACAGAACCCAGGCCCTGCCCTCGAGAAGCTTTTGATCTAGTAGTAGAGACAGATGGGTGATTAGGCAATTATAATTCCGAGTGGTTAGTGTTACAGAGAGTGAAGCTCAGAATGCTCTGTGAACACAGAGCATACCCCACAGGAGGGATATCCCGTTGCATTTAGAGATTTGGTGAAGGTGTCTCAGTGAGGCAATTTAAGCTGATGATGAAATCTAAAAGAGAACTCTGCTGAGAAGAGAGAAATATTTCTTCATGTTTCCTAAGCAGCATGATGATGCAGCAGGAAAAGCCCATTGTATTTTAGAAGATGTAGGCTAGAGTTTCAACTCCACTGCTGACCAGCATCTCTGAGCCTCAGTTTCATCATCTCTTAAGTGCATATAATAATGCCTAGCATATCTCATGAGATCATTATGAGGACCAAATGAGATAATGCATATGAAAGATCAAATGAGGTAATGCACTGTAAAGTGCCATATGGCTAGATACCGTTCATTTAAAAAGTTATTTGCCTAGGCCTTAACTACCCACCGACTGGGCACCCACCATAGATAACACACAGGGTGGCAGGAGTCCATTTAGGGTTCACTGCCTCACCCCGGGCCCCAGACATCACAATCTTATCTAGGACATATGTATGAACAGATGAAAAACTGAGACCCAGAAAAGCTGATGGGCCCAAAGCTTCTTTGGTAGTTAGAGGCAGACAGAGGAGCATTAGACTCCAGCTGTCTGGATTTTCAGCACATACCATAGTATTTTACCTACTGGCTCATTCTCAGCCTTGTGATCTCTGGTCTTTGTTTATAACTTGACCCCTTGTCCAGTCAGACCTAGCCTTTTCTGAAGGCAAGAGGGACTGCTTTCCCCCTCTCCTTTCTCTCCACCACCACAAAATGAGCACAGGTTTGGGTATCCAGAAGAATTGGGCAATGAAAATAGATACACAGATCACATCAGCAGCCCTTAATCTTATCTTTGATCAGGAGCGTAAAACAACGGATTAATTGGGAATCTGATAAGGAACCCAAGAAGCAAGTGTTTTCCAATTAATTCAGTTCAACAGTTAGTTCTGAAATATGGCCATGTTCATGTCACTATGCTATTTGCTTACTAAGGCACAAAGTGTGCATTTCAGGGGATTTTAATGGTGGGGACAAGGAAGTGTGGAAAGCAGGTAAAAGGAGGAGCAGACACATCCTCCCATGATAACTAGGCTCTGTCTGAATTACATCTCTGATAAGGTACAGCTGACTTCCAGCTGCTTTCTCCTTGGGCACCCTAAAGCTAGGATAATTTTCTTGCATTTCTCACTAAAAAATCAGCAAAATGACTCTAGGCAAAATTAAACCCTTCCTTTCATTTGAAGTGACAGTACACTGATGTCCCGAATGATTCAATATGAAAGGTGGTAAAGTGTAGTTATTAAGAGTGCAGGCAAACTGAAAATGTACCTCTGGAACTTTTCACAGATAGCAGAACCTTAAATTCCTTACTAAATAAACCTTGATTTAGGACATTGTGGATATCGTGAGGACTAAATTGAAGTAGAGTCGTCATTCTAAATCAAGAGTGATTTTGTGCCCTGGGGTACATTCTGCAAGGTCTGGTGACAATTTTGGTTGTCACAACTGGGAGTGGGCAATGCTATTGGAGTCTAATGGGTAGAGGTCAAGGATGCTGCTAAACATCCTACAATGCGGGGGACAGCCCAACACAACAAAGACTGGCTCAGAATATCAGTGGTGCCAAAGTTAAGAAACCCTGGTGTAAACACTGTTGTGACATATTATAGTGTGTACACTGTATACACTGTATGCATGAGGTAGAAATAAACACTACCCATCACTTTTTTAAAGTATCACAAATTCCAACAGAATTTGTAATCATGAAAATTTTCAATATGCTATTGAAGAAAAATTATGTCTGGTGTGTAACAGAGCAAGAGAACACATACTCAGAGAACTTACGACCTTAGAGCTATAGATTATAATAATAAATGAATTAAAATTGACAAAAAAAAGAGTATAGCAAGTAACTCCCAGTACATCTGTAAAGGGATTTAAAATAGAAGCAAAAAAAAAAAAAAACCAAAAAATATCTATGAGCTTGTTGGAAAAGAATAGCTGCAAGATGTATTGAAACTGGTAATAAAAACAGATAAACAGATCACATCAGTAGTCTGTAATCAGACGTTTGATAAGGAGGGCAAAACAATGGAGCTTGTTGATATTACAGACCTGCTGATTAGATATTTACTGCACTGTTGACTTCTGTGTACCCAAGAGCCAATGCCATGCCTGGCACATGGTCAGGGCTCAATAAATACTTGTTGGCTAGATAAAATGGGTGCCAGAGGGTTGAGTGGAACTTATTTGATCATCGATTTTCTTATTCTCTGAAATTTTCTTTCCCTCTTACTAAAGAACAGCAACTAATCCATCAAGTTAGCGATTAAGTCACTGGTAACATTCACTCTTTGCCAGTCTGGGGCAGGGTCCTCTATTATTCATCTTTTTATCCTCGGGTGTAGCTTGGAGCCTGGCACAATAGGGACTAAATCTATGTTTGTTGGACCTTTGTTCTTTTTTTGTTATACTCAGCCATCTCTACTCCCCACCTACCAAAGCCCATCCTATTAGTCTTTCATTTTCAGTAAGTGCCTTCATCTCCTATTTGCTGGGCTGTCAAGGTAATTCAGCTCGAGCTGAATGGGAACCTTCATTTTCCATCCTCTTCAATCCCTTACTCTCCTTGACTCTCGTCTTCTCTGTCATCCTTTCCCTAGTTTCAAGGGGTAGAGGTGTCTTTCTTCTTTCTATCTTTTGTGGCTCACAGTTTGAATTGGTACTCATCTTTTCTGATATTGGGCAATGCAGTGCAGTCAGAGAAGCAAGGGATGCTTGAGACTTTGTTTTATCATTGGATATGTGACCTCATATGAGTCAATTTTTCTGAGACTCAATTTCCTTCTGTCAAATAAGAGAATAATAATAATATCTGTGCTAATACTTCAAGGGTTCAATTGAGATAATGCATAGATAATGCATAGGAAAGTATTTTATAAATCTTGGACTACTCTTACAATTATTTGTAAATACTTAAAAAAGATATATTTTCATCTTACAAATTTATTAATTGATAATATGCAAAACTTAAGCGGAGTTTACCAATGGAGCTAAGTTTCCTACTAAATTTATCTCACTGATACAAAATTTTTGTCACTAGAAACTTTGAGGTACAAACTATCATGTTATTGTCTGAGAAGACATTCATTTGGGGGGACCACTGACTAGGGCTGCTTGTATCAGAAGGGCTGCTTATTTCGGCTTTAGAAGCCAAGAGATCAAACATGCAGCATTCATCTCACTGAGGCCAAGAAAAATACAGCTTATAAAATTAAAAACCCATGTGTAAACAGTAGTTAAAAATAGTCAAAGCTGTGCACAGTGTCCTTGAATTAAGTATTTATACCCATCTGAAGAGCCTATGGGGATCCATATTTATAAGCCATAACCTGCGAAGATGTAAAAGGCCCCGTCCTTAGACGGAAGGAGGGCGTTCAGAAGAAATGACAATGAGTCAGGGATCTTAGTACACCTTCTGCCTCTTTGTCTGAATTCTTAAAACATAATAGAGAATCAGTCTAAGTAAATTACAATGTCATTTGTTGGTTTTCAATGATGCAACCTTATAGCCAGAAAAAGACACTCCCCAGGGAGACTGCGAAGGAGGAAGTCCTCTTCAGTTGTGCGGGCTTTCCTCAAGCCCATGGAACCCTGGGAAAGGCTAAATTCCAAACGTCATACCTAATAGTAGTGGTTACTGACTTTTTTGTCCCTCCTTCCCATAGTGCTTTGCATTTCTTTCTCTATTGGCTCCCTTTCAAGGTCTTCAAACACACCCAGCTATTTCCCATCTTGAAAAATCCTCAGTCGACCCTGCTGCCTCTTCCAGCTATTATCTTAACTTACCTCCCTTTGTTATTAACAAGATTCTCAAATGAATGATCTATAGCTGCCATCTCCATTTACTTCCCGCCATTTGCTTTTTCACTCCACAAGATCTGGATTCTTTTCTCACTACTCCACTGAAACTACATTCTTTAGTTATCTTGGCCAGTCAGTCCTTCTTCAGTCCTCAGTTGGGTGACCTTGGCAGCATTTTCCACTACTGATTGTTTAAAAAAAAGGAATCTTATTCTCCCTGATTTATTTATTGTTGTAGTTGGTTTTCAAGTCTTTAACTGCCTCCTCCATGTGGGAGATTCCATACCTATGACACCTCCACTTGTGACCTCTCCCCTGAGCACTAGCTTATTTCTATAAAACTCCACTAGAATTGTTATCCCCTTAAATCTGACACATCTAACACTGAGTGTTTCTTCATGTGTCCAACAAATCTGTTTGATTTTCCTGTCTATGTGAATGATGCTTCTATCTTTGACTCTTCCTTTTCCATTGTTCTCCTCATTAAATTAATATCCAAGTCCTGCTGGTGACTCTCTCAGAATGCCTCTTACATTTATCCTTTTCTTCAATTCCTATGTGCATAACCCTTAAAAATGTCTTTCTTTGCATTCTAACCTAAGATATATAATCTCTTTCAAAACATGACAATTGGCAATTGACAGACATTTTTAAATAATCTTATTCTGAGAATAAAACAGAATGTGGAGAAGCCTATCAAATATTTTTAGGAAACCTGGATAGTCTAAGAATATCGTCCTCCTTGTGGCTGTTTATCCAACCTTCAGGCCAAGGGCCTGGGAGCACAGGAGTAGCCCTGACGTGTTTTTTCTACTAACTCAAATGCATACCTGTCAAAAGGCACAAGTTCATTCAAGTCATTGTTAGTGCTTCTCTTGGTAGTTCCATTACATAGCCAGAAAGTTTTCTGTATGAGTGATGGGATCGACTCTGGACTGGGAGTCAAAACACCCAGATTGCAGTGGAGCTTCTGCTAAACTGAGACCTGAGTTTAGATTTCTTGCCTCTAACAAAGGATTTGGACATGATCAACCTTTATGCTTATTCCCTTAGTAAAATGTTATTATTCTTCTGAGGTTTATAGCTGATTGTGGTATTCTTGATTTTATTCTTAAAATTATATTGTGCAAAACCCAGAATAATCTGAGAGACGCAAATTTAATTTTGGTATGGCTGTAATTCTGGTCATTTCCTTCTTCTCTTCCCTAAGTGCCTAAGGAAATCTGAGATAGCATTAATATTTTGTCATCTATTACAAAGAACAAATGTGAATTAAATATATATATGACTTTCAACTTATTATAGCTAAAGTTTATTTCTCTTCAAACAGAACATTTGAATGTACCAATGTACCTTTATACACTATGAAGAATATGTAACAATCTCATGGTGACTTTAAAAGTACCACATTCCATCTTGCTTTGAAAACAAACCATGTGGTTATTACGTCCACAGTTTGAAATGTCTTAACAGATTATGGTTGGTGATGGGGAATTCCAGGCTGGCGGGTGGGAGAGCACAGACTGGGAGCTCTTTCATAATGGCCCCCAGGTTGCCATTATAACTGTGGCTTGAAAGTATTCTTTGTTCTTTGTCCAGGCTTAGCAAGCACTTTGGGACTTTTGGGGACAGCCAGGAAGGGATCAGAGCCATAGAGTCATGGGATTCTAGCTCTGGATGGCATCATAGGAGGTGGGAGGACAAGGTTATTAGAAGCATGGGCTCTGGCATACCATAGTAGGGGTGGAGGTACCAGCTCCACCTCTCACTTGCTATGTGATCTTGAACAAATTGTTTATCCTCTCTGTGTGTTGTAAGAAGAGAATAATAATCACACCTCACAGGGCCATTGTAAGGCTTTGATAACAGAATCCTTAGACAGTAAGTCCTGAACACATTAAAGTCACTATTAATGTCAGACAACACCTCATTTTAAAGAGAAGGAAGAGAAGTTCAAGGTCCCATGTCAAGTTAGTAACAAATCCTGTGCCAGAAGGGGACCACTCCTGACTCTCGGTCCTCCTTCTAGCCCTTCCTAGTTCTTTGGCATTACCTGCCCTGCCACAATAGCTCATCAGGTCAGAAATGGGAGAAGATGAGAAGGTGATGACCAAGCAGAGACATGTTGGGCAGCCACCTGTCTTTCTTTAATCCCCCCCAACGAACCACTCATTTCTAAATGTCTCTTGCATCTCTGCCTCCCTATTCTGTCACCACTCTCAGTTTTTATAGTCAAGACTTTGTCAAAAGATGTGTCATCTTCAAATAGTCCTTTGTAATTGCTAAATGCTCATAGTTTGATAAGTAGAGGTTTTTTTTAGATTTTTTTTTTTGCTTTTCTAAGAAAGCAATTATAATTGCATGAAACGGTGAAATATCTTTGACTTCACTCTCTCCTTTGCCCCATCACAACCACTGATAATTAACAAAAGAATAAGCTACCTGCTACACCGTCGCTAGCATGTCATTTCTTTATCACTGAACGAGTACTATATGCACTCATTTGGGCAGTGCAGAATTTGAAAATGTTATCCCTCAGATGAAGCAGACCTTAGTTAGCTTGGTGTTCCAGGCTCCTCCTTCTTTGTGCCTTGCCTATTGCTCCTGGGGCAATGCCTACCAATTCTGTTTTGGTTTACTTTTTGGTAATCATCAATAAAATCAAGCCAATAATCAATGTCTTAATAGAAAAGAATCAATAAAAATAAATAATGAAAAATATCTCAAGTTGTTTCTAAGGCTTAACCCATTGTACATATTTTTGATTCCCACTGCTAAATATAGTAAGTGCCAATTATTGAGTGCTCACTATGTGTTTGGCATATTACTTGTGGCGGCTTGCCCGATCACTAAGAAGAATGGCTAGAATTTAAACCAACTTAGTCTGACACCAATCCTGAGTTCCTGGGCTCTGCTCTAATTTGCCTTTGAAAAGTGGATGTCCATCTACTGTTGAAGATTTAGTTCAACCTCTTCCTAATTTTTAAAAATTAGAAGCAATCTAGATCTTCATAAGTATGGGATTGGTTAAATAGTAATGATGTATCTATTCATTGGAATAACATATACTTACATAAAATGAAGATGAAGATGAAAATTCATCAACATGGAAAAATGAGCTGTTGATAAACTAAACTAAGAGAAACTAAAAAAAGACAGATTTAAACTAAAAAAAATTTATAAATCAGCATATCTAGTAAAATTCCATTTTTGTGGACATCCCTGTACCCCCTCCAATACTTACAATATATCCCCCCATCCAGAGAAAAATCTGGAAGGATATACAACAACAAGTTTAACAATGTGATTGCTCTGTGTTATGCACTATTAAAAAGAAAACCACAAGCCCAAAATGGCATCACTCATGCTAAAGCCCACAATATGAAACTTAGATGTAACATCTGGTCTAATTGCAGTTTCAACCTCTCGCATAAATGTAATCCAGTCTGGGATTTTCTGGTCAAGCACTGGTAAGGTGATCTGTCACATAGGCCATCTCCATCCTCAGAAGAGGAAGGGGTGATCTGAGTGATAAAACCCCCTGCTGTTTCCTTCCCCCAAAAGGGGATGGCCTGGCCTAAAAATAACAATCTTTTGTTTTCTTTTGCTAATAGCTCCCTTGCCATGCCCTTCTTCCTATAAAAACCTTCCATTTTGTACAACCCCTTGGAGCACCTTCTGCATGCTAGATGGGAGGCTGCCTGATTCACTAATCATTTAATAAAACCAATTAGGTCTTCAAATTTACTTGGTTGAATTTTGTTTTTTCCAACAGGGCTAAATGTTTGATTCCTCCCAAAATTCATACATTGAAGCCCTAAACCATAAAGTGATGGTATGATGGTATTCAGATGGGACCAGTGGGAGGTAAACAGCGTTAGATGAGGTCATGATGGTGGGCCCCTGGACTGATGGGATTAGTGCCCTTATAAGAAGAGACACCAGAGAGCTTGCTTTCTCTCTCTCTCCAGATGCACAGAGAAGAGCTCATGTGAGCACACAGTGAGATGGCAGTGCTTTTTGAATGTCCTTATTCCTCACGTAACTGTGAGGTATGCCGGGGGAGTATTGCTCCATCTCCAGCCACTAAAACAGTGCTTGGAACACTGTATGGGCTCAATGAATACTTTTCCAATGAAGAAAAAAGCATAAAAAATAATGTCACACATGCACATTTCTGAGCTACCTCTGCCTATTCTGGTGCGATTGAATTCTGTCCCCAGTAAAGGGAGAAATGGAGGTGAGTATAGGAAAGTTTCTCTTTTCCTCCAAGGAAAGAGACAATTACAGTAACCAGTGTCATGGAGACAGCAGCCATGCTCCCTGTGAAGCCAGAGTTTGAGGAGAAAAGGAACTATTTAACTTAAACTCATCAGATTTCCAACAAATCTTCATAGTTAATCTTAATCCTGATTGCATTCTGCCAATTGGACTTCTAGCTTCAACTGGTAAATTCGCCCAGTTTGGCGTTTACCCGAGACTTCCCTTAGCCAGAGAAGGCCCAGCGCCAGTCTCAGCTTTACTTCGCCCAAGAACAATAGTTGTAGCTTGTGTCTTTTTATTAATTTGTTTCTACCCATTGATAGAAAAGAATAAAATTATTCAAACATTAACACTTTATCTAGGTGCTATTACCACACTATTTACAGCAATCTGAGCTCTCACAGACATTATGACATTAAAAGGATTGTTGCCTTCTCTACTTCAAGCCAATTAGGCCTAATGGTTTCTATTGGCATTAACCAACCATACTTAGCATTCCTTCACATCTGCACTCATGCATTTTTTAAAGCCATATTATTTACATCCTCTGGGTCTATTATTCATAACTTAGACGATGAAGAAGACATTCTCTAGAAAGTAGGCATCTTATTTAAAGGTTTACATTTTCCTATAACCTCACTTATTATTGGAAGCCTAGCTCTCACAGAAATGCATTTCCTTACAGGCTCTTACTCCAAAGTCTTAATCATCAAAACCACTGACATGTCTGTGATGTTGTGATTTATAATAACAAATATATATTTGGTCTTTGTCCTGGTTTCTGGCACAGTGCCCTTAAAACCCTTGGAATTTTCTGTGATGAGAGCAACAAAGGTGTCTTTTGTTATGTTATTGAGGTGACTTTTGGAAAGCACTTCAGGATGGGGGCTGATCACCAGAGGAACCAACCATGAGATTAGAGAGTTGACGCTTTCAGACCTGACCCCTTGACTTTCAAGAAGGAGAGAGGGGCTGGAAGTTGAATCAATCGCCAATGGCCAATGATTTAATCAATTTTTATGTAATGAAGCCTCCATAAAAAAACCCACACATTGGAAGTGGTGAGCAGAATTATAACGCTGGATCCCAACGCCTGAGCCCTATTAATGACACTCATTGCCACTTCCCTAACAGTGGTCTACAGCACTCCAATTATTTTCTTCTCACTTATACTACAACCTTGTTTCTCCACTCTAATTCTAATGAATGAAAGTAATCCTCTCCTAATAATTCTATTAAATGCGTTTTAATTGGAAGCATTTCCACTGGGTTTTTTATTTCCAACAACTAATCTACAAATAACAATACCCGACACCTAAAATTAATAGCTGTCACCATAACCCTCTCAGGTTTCATTCTAGCATTTGAACTTAACCTTATAACACAAAACTTAAAATTTAATCTCTTTCCCACCTATATAAATTTTCCAACCCCCTCGGTTTTTTTTCCGATTATTACTTACTGCCTCTCACCATTCAGCAATCTTTCAGCAAGCCAAAAACTAGCATCAGTATTGTTAGACTTAATTTGACTAGAAAATTTCTTACCCAAACCTATTTCCTATTTCCAAATAAAAACTTCCACATTAATTTCAAACCAAAAAGTCTTAATGAAATTATATTTCCTCTCTTTCCTTATTACACTAATTTTACTTGCTTCTATGTAATTTCGATGAGTAATCACCATAGCAATAATAATAATAATAATAAATAAAGAACAACCAGCTACCACCACTAGTCAACTCTCATAGCTAAATAATGCCGATATTCCTATAACATCTTCACTAAAAACCCCAGCATTTCCAGTACCATAAATTACTCCATCTCCTATGCTATTAAATTTATTTATCTATCTATCTATCTATTTATTTATTTATTTTTAGGAAGATTAGCCCTGAACTAACATCTGCTGCCAATCCTTCTCTTTTTGCTGAGAAAGACTGGCCCTGAGCTAACATCTGTGCCCACCTTCCTCTACTGTATATGTGGGACGCCTGCCACAGCATGGCTGTCCAAGCAGTGCCATGTCCACACCGGGGATCCAAACTGGCTGAACCCCGGGCCGCCGAAGAGGAACATGTGCACTTAACCGCTGCACCACCGGGCCGGCCCCTGTGCTATTAAATTTAAATACCAACTCCACCTCACCATTCTTTACAACTCACAGAACTACTAAAACTTCTACTAATAATTTCAAAAGAAACATTCCTAAAACAACAATATTAGAAACTCAAACCTCAGGGCATTCTTCAGTAGCTATCTTTGTAGTATAACAAAAACTTACCAATATTCCCCCTTCTCTGCATTATCTGATAGCTAACTGACAGTTGAAAAGTCAGTAAGTCCTGAGAAAGAGGGATTTAAGAGTGCTGACTTTGGAACCATCCACCCATTTATCTATTCATCTGGTCACTCATCCAGCCATCCATCTGTCCATCCATCCACTTATCTGTCCCTCTATCCAACCCTCATTTCCAAATAGTTATTGAGCATCCCCATGTGCTCTCACTAGGGATACAGTGGTGAACAAGGGAGACATCAGAGAAATCTGGGCTAGTGTCGTAACTCAGTCACTTAATGAAACTGAGTCACCTTGTCAAAGTTACTTGCTCTCTTTGAACTTCTTTCTTAATCTGTAAATTGGGGATTCTAATCTTTGCTTCACAGTGGAAAGGGTTAGAAGAAATACAGTGCACCTACGGAACACACTTAGCCAGCACCAAGAGCATAGCAGATGCTCCACAAACAGTAGTTTTGGCAGTTCCATATCTCCCTAAAGACCTGTGCCTCCCACCCCTCTGCCATACAGGACAGTATTTCTGTGTGATCTTCACACACGGCAGCAACAGGTCCCTCTAGAGCAATGTGTGGAGCTGAGGCCTGATAAGGATTGGTGGCACTGTCTTACCGGTCCCTGAAGAACAGGAGCTCCTTTCCCAGCATTGTCACAGCATCAAAGGATGAGCCGGAGTCACAGAGGTCAGGGATGGATGGATTACGAGGTGGGGCGTGGGGCATGGTGGGCTTTCCCAGGAATGCTCTCCGAGGTCCTAGGATTCAAAGTGACTTGGTCAAGATAGTACCAGGAATCTAGAGTCTGTGCTCTTCTTCTCTACAGACCCACTTTCCCTGCATATGACAAGGTGATAAAGAGCATGGCTGTTGATGGCGGGCAGACTGGGGTTTGAATTCGGGCTTCACTAGTTCCTGGGCTGTGTGATGTGGGCAAATAATTTAACCTCTCCAAGCCTCAGTTTCCTCGTTAGTAAAATGGGAGGTGGCAATAATAGTACCTATCTCAGAAAGTTTTTGTGAGAATTCAATAATGCCTGAGAAGCACTTAGTAGAGTGCTTGGCAGATGGTAAATCTCCAAAGAATGGTAGCTATTATTTTATCATTCTACACAACTTCCTTGATCGCTACAGGTGTTCCAAATTAGAAACGTATTTTCAAAGTTGCCACTGATTATTTGTCTAATTTAATTCTTTGACTCAATAAGATTATAACCGTCCTGTGTGTTTTCATATTATTTTTGTCCACTTCTGGGCATCCTGCACTGTGCAGAGCCTTTTACCAGGCATCCAGGAAAGACTGAGCACATTCTTGGGGCATTGAAGTACCCTGAAGGTGTTTGCTATTGAAAGGCATCTTCTGGGCGATCCTCTTGTAAAACAGGGACCCGCTGCTTGGGAAAGATGCTGGTGAGTTTTTATCTCCCACAGTGCGTTCCTGAGGACTATCTGCCAGCTACAGGAGAATGAGCTGGGGCTGCCTGAGCCGCTGGTCCCAGCAGGTCCCTGCCCGTGATCAAGTCTTGCTGTAACCAGAGGTGAGGATCAGGGAAGGAGTGCGGCACAGGGAAGGGCCCACGAAGGTGAGGGATGGGTGAGATCAGGGGTGGAGCAGGGTCAGCAATGGGGTGAAGATCAGAGGGGCAGGGAGGCTTTGGGAAAAGATCAGGAACTGGAAATTGGTCAGATCAGAAATGTGCTATCAATTTTTGAATATTTACTATGTGCCAAGTACTGTACTAATGGTCAAGGGTGGCAAGGTGGTCAGGGGTGGGTGATGTGTATGCTTCTCAGCAATATAAAACCATGTTTTTACATTTTGTTCATCCATGCAAAAATGGCCATATCAAAATATATGCTTCAGCTCCTGGCTGAGTGACAGTGGCTATCAGAATGGTGCTGGCTCTCTAATTCACAAGGACCTGTAAAGTGCAGGCAAGCCTTTGGGTTCAGTTCTTGTTGGTGGCCCACGAGAACTGCTTCACATTAGAGCTCTGCCAATGGGCACTCAGGAGCCAAGTTTGTAAAATGGAGACCTTCACAGCATTTTTTTCTTTCAGTCAAAGGGGAGACAGAACTGGCACATAAGCTGCCTCTCAAGTAGGTAGAGCTGGCTGAACACATCTTTGGATAAATTTGTCTTTTATGTCTCAGATTATATGCGAAATCTGATTGTAGATCTGTGTGCCCATTTTTAAACAGCCAGATGGATTGGCCAACGTGGAGGAAGGCATGAGGGTTCTAGGCTTTCCAGGTCCTTTTCTAGGTTGAGAGGATGAAGAGAGTCTCTGACAAGTAAAGGCTGAATAGCCAGGCTCTGAGGCTTAATGGAAATCAGTTTCCTAGATTTTTCTTCCTTTTACCCATTAAAGAAAACGTGTCAAATGTCTAATGATGTTTCAAGATTCCTTCTCCTGGATTAATGGATTTGTATTTCTGTTAAGGAAAATTGGATATAGAATTTCTAATAATCTTTTATTACCTTTGAAAGAATGTTAAGATGAGATAATTTTGAATATCTTGGGATACTTACTAATCTTTGAACCTCAGATGTCTTAGCTATCAAATGAGGAAAGCACTTCACATCCCACAGGCTGGTCATGAGGATAGTGTGAGATGACTCATATGAACATGTTTTGTAAACTGTAGATTGTCTATATGACTGAGTGGTGTAGTTATCATCATCATCATTGCTGTTTTTGGGAAGATAAAAGTCCCTTATCTGCAAATGGGTAAGCATTAAATATATGAACTATAAAATATAGCCATCCTCTCCCAATGTCTAACTGCTGACCTACACTCAAAAAACAAACGAATGCCTATATTTTCTATGGCTATCAAGGGACCAACATGCTTTGGAGGAAAGATGTAAAATTTAATCACACATTTTAGAAAAGAAAGCACTATTCATTTCTGGTAAATAAGCTCTTCACAAGAGGTCATATTTGGGGCTGTGGTCTCTAGCTTAATCTTTACCTATGCTGGTAACTCCTGGCAAAGTATGGTTTCTCTAAGTTGGAGACTGAATGCCTGTCACTTTCAGGGCTAGTGGTCAAAGAATTGTGAGTGAATGTACCATACAATGCCTGGATCCCTTTCACATCATCCTTGGGGAGATGGAATCCATAAGGATTCTGGTACTTATAAGTTGGGTACATCAGTGCTGATGGGTCTGTGGAATGGGCCAGGCCCAGTGCATGGCCAAATTCGTGAGCAGCAACAGTGAATAAATTGAAACCTAGACAATATGAGAAAGAAAAAGACAGTATCAACACAGGGTTTTATCATCCATATCTTCTGTCTTTACAGGAGAATATACCCAAATCACAGTTAACTCCTTTTCTTTTCGTAACTGGATTATTTAAAGGTTGATAGGTTATTCTGGCACTTTGCTGACTTTTGTCTAGTTCTGTCCCCCTTGGCTAGAAGAGGCTTGGGGGTGGGAGAGGATGGAAATGTAAGTCAATCCATTTTGTTTATTGTCAGTGATGCTAAATAGATTGATAGAAGGGCCTTAGAGCTAATAATGGCAAAATGATAATAGTTGGCAATAATTCATAGATTTAGGCCACAAATGTTTTACTAGTTCCCTGCTATGACAGCCTACTTCTTTTTATCTACAAAAATTTCACACTAAAGATATCCAGGTGACATGCATGATATTCTGGAACTTTTATACCCATTCCCATCACATTTTTCAAGAGACTAGTGATTCCCTCAGGATATTTCTGAACATAGCCTATTTCCAAGTACAAGTAAGAAACACTAAATACTGTATAGCTAAAGAAAAAAAGTTGTGTGTTGCGGGGAGCATTGCTACTTCTTGAGATTATATGCTATGAACCAGAGATCAGACAAGTCTACAGCACAATCAAGGGCGAATCTTTTCCCTTATGGTGTTCCCTTTTGGATTTTTGGCTTACTTGTTTTTCCTAGCCAGCCTCCCTAGTTAAAGGGTGGCTTGGGACGTTGAACCTCAAGGTTTCATGATGGAGGCCCAGAAGAAGGTACAATATTTTCCAGGTTATGGTGAATTGTGCATATATACCATTCGTTCCCATAGTCCACTTCTCAGCATTGTCGAAATGTGTATCTCCTCCCAGGCCTTCTCCAGGGGCAAATGCATGGGCTAGAGTCCCTCGAGGCCCATCGAATGGATAGGAATCCCCGTGATCTAAGTAAGCGAGGAGAAATGTCAACAGGAGTTAGTCTTTCTAGCAATTTTTGAGGGGTACAGGGAATGGAGAACTTTTTGAATAGCATCGACATCTAAAATAGTATTACTTTCCAATATTTGATTTTTGTTGTAAGAAGTTCATGTCCATGAGTAATCTGTCCATCGAAAAATTAAAAGGGGTATTTTGTATTTCAACGATAGTAAACATTAAAAATATGCTTTTGTTATTGTTTTTACTGCAACGTCTATTAATTGCCACATGGCACACTGTGGACTAAGCGCATGCTGTAGATTACATACGGAGAAAGAACAAATGGCCATCCAACAGCAATCTCATCCATTGATTGGAAGATGAACGTGTTGGCAAAGTGTAGCTTTCAACATATGATTCAGCTAAGACATTAACAGTAAATTGAAGAAGCGTGTGCTTTTTGTTTCTACAGCACAATATAATACAATTTAAGGAAGTGCCAAAAAAAAGAAAATTTCTCTGTAATTTTCATATACTTTGATATGTAAAATGAAAGTAATAAAGGTGTTTATAAAATCTTAACTTTTAAGGCTTTATATGCTTTTGTTTGTCTATATATAATTAACAGTTCATTACATTTAATAGAAAATGAAGAAGAATAAAATGAGGGATGCAGTAGAAGTCACTTTTCACAGTTTTTTAGGATTTTAGTGAGGATACGGTGTTTTATTAAAAACCAACATAACAAAGTTCCAGTGTGCCACTTCTGAGGATTTGGTGCTGTCCCGTTTAATCAGATTGCGTGCCCTGAGGGCCTGGTGGAATGGTAGCGCAGTCCTTAGTCAGCTTGTGTTTTAGGGGACAGAGTACAAGCTTGAAAGATCAAGAGCGCCACCCTGCCCTGCCACTTCACTGGGGGTGGCCTTGGTCCTCTGGGAGGAGCAGGACCTGCCATGGGCCAGGTCACACCCAGGGCCATCTCTGAAGGGCTCATACTCAGTACTTGCTTAATCTTCTCTCTCCTAGCTCCTAAGCATGTTTTCCCCCAGTGACATCAGATTAAAATTAAGATCAAGACTTGAAATAGCAGGGACGTCTAGAAACATTATCTGTGGAGGGAAAAAGGCAGTGGCACTCACTTCCTTCACTGTTAGAAAGTTGAGAAGGGAAGAGAATCTCATGGGCCATCTACTTTATCTGCTAACTGCTAACTTTATCTCCTAACTAGACATATTTCTCTGAAAAGGGCTCAGAGTCCACCACCCATCCCTGTGCAAAGTTATACCTCCACAACTTACCAGAGTGAGTGGGGGGATGGAGAAAAAATGGGTAAGTTGGAGGCAATCTGTGACTCCCAAAAGGTAGTCTGCAAATGGAGGCAAGACAGCAAAGCCACTCTCCTAACCACTGCTGCAGGGGGAAAGCCGTCAGGGCCACTGTGGAATTGATTGCCTTCAGCGAGGATTCGAGGTGAGGATTCTTGGCTAATATGGAATAGGGTATATAGTGATGCACAACATCATGGGAATAGCATGAGGTCAGATGGCCTCCTAGACAATAGGAAAGCTAAATCTGACAGAATCCGCCCTTAATGGGGCAAAACCATCCTGAGAACTGTTATACTGAGTCCTTTCTACGGCTGAGTCTAATGATGACAAGAAATGCTGAGAACTCCCCAGTTTCTAGTTTCTGGTCAGACGAAGATCATGACTTTGCCGTGACCTTGGCTTCTGCCCATAACATCACTGTGTGAAGGAGGATGGCATTGATCACTTGGCTTAAATTTTGTAGAAGGAAAAGTATTGGAACACTTCTCCTCTGGATTAGCAGACAGTATCCAAGAAGCCCCACAGTACCTCCAGTTTCAAAAGATATCATAATATCGGCTTCTCCAGAGTCTACCCTAACAAAGTTGAGGGGCACAGCGCTGCTCCAGGCCTGTAGGGCCATCTCTACTGCTTTGTTCACATCAGCAGGAGTCATGGAAGTTGTGTATTTGGATATTCTGTGAAAATAGAAGGAACACGTTTTCCTTTCAGTAAAATGCTCCTAAGTGAAGAAGGCAAGAATTACGTCAAGATTGTGTTAAAAATCAAAACATTGAACATAAATCTACAATTGAGATTTTTTTCTCCAGAGCCATAATTCTGGTTTTGCTTTCATTTTGTTAAATTACTGAAACATGTTAAACCATAGGAGAAATGAAGGGGAGAAATGAGAGTTGAGATAATCTGGTGCTGAATCAGCTGGGCTTTCATTGTTACTATATTGTCACTAATTTTAAAGAGTAATACCATGTGTAACTTTACAAGTGTCAAGAAGTCCTCTGTCCCTAAAGCGGTTTTAATTGAGAAGGGAGCTTTTGTTTCCCTAAAAGGGACTGAAAATTTTGAATTGTAAAAAACAAAAACGTGGAGTTTTGAGGTTTTGCAAATTCTTAGTCAAAGGCCATCAGGATTTCCCCAGGGCCACGGGGGAATGTTTTTTCTTAAAATAATACATTTCTTAAAGAGGAAGTGCTAGCCTTGAACAAGGATTCTCACTTGGACTGAAAAAAGGCTTGAGGCTTTCATCAAATGCTGTGTGACAGTGACATCTAAAGGCAGAAAAGTATAGAGCTTTTTGGACAAAGCAAGTAGACAGTTTGGTGGTTCTCTAGGACAATTGGTGACTCTAGGACGTGCTGCTCTGGAGCTTGGGGCTGGGGGTTTCTGGCAGCATGTGTGTGAAGACAGGGCAGGAGAGAGGAGCTTCCACTTGGGACCTCGGGCTGGGACGGAATGACGAATGTGGAGGGAGAAGCTAGGTCTGTAAGAGCCAACCTTGACAGCAGGGACTGAGCCTACCTTCTCTTTTTCCAGCTCCTAGCCCAGAGCCTTGCACAGAGTAGGTGCTTAGCAAATGCTTGATAAATGGGTGAATTAATGAATAAAAGCTAGTGGTTTTTAGGACCGACTCAGTGGTTCTCAAATTTTAGGCCCTGTGCTAACCACCTAGGAAGGTTGTTAAATACACAGGTGTGATCCTGAAATCTGCATTTTAACAAGTATCCTAGTTTAGTCTGATACGAGTGGTGCCATCTCAACCAGAAACCCACAGCAGTAGTCCTGGGGCCCAAAAGGAAGGGAACGTGTCCTACACAGAGGATGGTACATAGCACAATTTAGCAATGGAGAGGGAAGGAGCAAGGAGATCTTTAAGTCCAGGGATTGTAGCCAAGAGGAAAGAGCTATAGAGTTGAAGAGGAAACCAGGACACTAAAAGGGATCATTTAGTGCTTTCAAAAACTGCCAAGCCTGAGCCGGCATGGTGGCGTAGTGGTTAAGTTTGTGTGCCCCACTTCAGTGTCCCAGGGTTTGCTGGTTTGGATCCCGGATCATCAAGCCATGCTGGGGCAGCGTCCCACATACAAAATAGAAGAAGGTTGGCACAGATGTTAGCTCAGGGCCAATCTTCCTCACCAAAAAAAAAAAATATATATATATATATATTTATATACACACACACATATATACATATGCCAAGCCCACTATATAATATGAATCTCTGATTTATCACGACTCTGTATGGGTAATACCTTGAATTCCCTTGCATTGTAGACAAGCCAGCCATATCTTTGAGCTGACTGTGTGTGCTGAGCTAGAGAAGACAGAGTTGCCAAAACGGACAGCACCAGAAAAGAAGAGAATCTAGAGAAAAATCCTGACCCAGGGTCTAGAAATTGATAAAGCAACAGTGCTAATGGCTAATATTCTTGAACACATACTAAGTGCTAGACACAGTTTTAAGCACTTTTTTAATGTGGTATGCCATCTAATCCTCACAGCAACCCTTAGGAGGTCTTAGTAATCACCCACATTTTATGATTAGTCAGTATTTGAGCCAAGTTCTATCTGACTCCAAAGCTTATGCACATAAGCACTATGATATATTTTATGTATTTTAATCCTCTGGCTTATATTATAAGAAGTTGTTCTGGGATCCAGTAGCTATACAGACAGAATACTAAGATAGCTCCTAGTGCTTTTTTTTTTCTTTTTTTTGAGGGGGCAGGGGAGTTGTTCCAGAGCGAGAGGGGATGGGCAGTGGGAGCTTGTGGGTTTGGGGTCTGCCCAACTTATCACAAGAATATGATACTTCTCCAAATCCTAAATTATCTTGATCTATGCCCCTGTCTTTGCTGTTCACAGTCATAGACTAAAATTCTATGATACAGTTTATTTTAAGAAAATGGTGGAAAAGACTCCATGAGTGTATGTAAATTTTTCCTATCTTACTCTTAATTATGTCATAATCACTCGTGTGTTTGGTTCCTTTTGTGGGGTTTCTTCCCCAAATGTTTTGATTCTCATGGAATTGTTTTGCTCAAGCAGAGGCTAATAATTGTGTTCAGAGCACCACCTTATGGGCTCATAGACTCATAGCAGCTAACAAGTGGCCTCAGGAATCATGTAGCCTCTCTCGGGGTTTGCGCCCTCTCTCATTTGACCACGGGGACTGGCTAGTGTGCTGGTACAGTTTAACAACTGCGTCCATAACCAATCCTCCTGATTTATAGGGTTTGCCCATTTCCATACTGTAAACATTCTCACTATGGTGAATTTCAAGCCACCAACTTGCCACCACAGAACGCAAAGTTGGGAAGAGATATGGGGCAGGACATCATTTCCACTAAGCAGATAAAATAGATGTAAAAGACTTCGTGAACACATAATAGTAAAAGGTAGTGTAATAATTAGGGGGCTGGCCCGTGGCCGAGTGGTTAAGCTTATGCTCTCGGCTTTCGCGGCCCAGGGTTTCGCAGGGTCGGATCCTAGGCGCGGACATAGCACTGCTTGTCAGGTCACGCTGCGGTGGCATCCCACATGCCACAACTAGAGCCACCCACAACTAAAATATACAACTATGTACTGGCGGGCTTTGGGGAGAAAAAGCAGGAAAAAAAAAAGATTGGCAACAGTGTTTAGCTCAGGTGCTAATCTTAAAGAAAAATAATTAGGAAGCGACGTTTTGATTACCTTTGTTTTTAATAAATGTATTTAATTGTAAGTTTACATAATTTAATTTTAATAATGGCTGTGTTTGGCAACCAGCTCACAAAATTCTTGGAAACTTAACAACCGGCGGCAAAAGCCCAAACTGCTGAGTCTCACCTTCTAGCTGCCCTTCAGGCTGTCTCTCCAGCCCGGCCTCCCACCATTCCCCTTCCTGCATCCTCTACTCCCGCCACCCTCTGCCACTGTTTGCTCAGTCTGCTTTTCAAAGTGGAAAACACCTAACGTTTGCGAGGCCTGGGACAAAAGTACAAATGAAGGCCGCCCTTCTTTTCCGATGCCACCGCTGTCTGGCACGCACGAAGCCCACATACCCAGGCTCCCTGAGCCTGCCTCCAGCCCCACATTCAGGCGGAAGGGCTGGCACCATGGGTGGTCCAACCCAGACTGAACTGGGAAGGAGGCTGGGCCAGCCCAGCAAGTGGGTCCAGACTGCTGAGCAGGAATTTCAGCCTGAATAAGCAGAGCGCAAAGAGGACCAGACTCTGGTTGGGCATGCCCCCTCGGACAACACAGAATCCTTGTTCCGAGGCAGGAGGAGGCCAGGGGATGGCCAGGTTGGGGGCATGCTACAGTGTGGTGGTGGTGGGAGGGATACCATGGGTGACTGGGGAGCCTGGGGCTAAAGGCAGACGGGCTCCTACTTTACTTTGACTTTAGGCTCAGATGTCACTTACCCGGTCCCTGGGCGACTTGGTAGCTCCCTCTAAGTACTCCCACAGTTCTCTGCTCAGACCTGTGGTTTCACACTTTTCACACAGAGCTGCAACTATCTGCTTGTGTGTGTGCCTCTCCCAAAGGGCTGTGGGTTCCCTAAGGTCAGAGATGGTTATCTAGTCACCTTTATATTTCCAAAACTGAACGCTTATAGTAGGCACTTAGTAAATCATCAATAAATGATTTTTGGAATCAATGGAAATTAATTTATTGATTGGTGAGTTTCATCATATCCTTCTGATTAAGCAGGTTGTTTTAAGAAAACTGGTTGGCACTGTCAGGTTATTAATCCTAGACTAGATTATTTTTCTTTAAAGATAAATGTGTTGTCCCTAACTGATACAATTGTTTGTAAAGCCTAAGATGGCCAGCCACTACAATAATCTGGGGATCATACTTTCTTGTGCTGTCTTCATCGTCATTGTCTAAAGATTCAACCTAAGTGTTCTTATATGATTTTGATGAGTCATGATTTTTATACAGATCAGAAGGAAGATATTTTTAAAAGAAAAGGAGGAAAGAGAAAGGATGTTTCTCTCTGAATTTGGAGAGACTCAGATCTCATTACCTGTAGGTCAAAGTATTTTTTTTCCATTTGGGTTCACCTGGGAAGAGGCGGTAGTTTGCCACATCAGGAACTCCACAGCGAGGCCTCTTGATCACATCCATCGTGGACTTGTCTAACTTCCCGGTGACCGGGAGGCCGAAGAACACTTGCAGCTCCTTAATCTTCTTCACCATGGAATTGCTTCCTCGTGCAACCATCTCACCAATCTGGTGGCCTCCTTTAACCGTGTAATACTTGTCGAGGTACGCCTGAAATGGAGAGGTAGGCTGACACATCTATAGCACAGTCTCTGGGAAATACTCCTGCTCAGGTAAGACAAGAATAATATTCTTGATATATTAAAATTACAGTGTAGAGCATATTCCCATCTTTGAAAAAACTTAGATATATTTGCATAGATAAAGCTTAGGGAGATATACGCCAAATTACTATAATTATCTTTGGGTAGTGGGAATTTTAGATTTTTTTTTCTCACCTACATTTTATAGTTTTTCTGCAATGAGTAGATATTTTAAGAGGGAGAAATAATGGAAGGAAAATGATGTGAACACCTCTTCCCCATGGATCATTTGGCATCGAAATCTTTACCCAGTTTATGAAACAGTCTATCCTATGTCTCTGGTAAGCAGTTGTTGCTAGCACTATCTAGTTGATTCTGACTCCTAGCTAGCTTGTGTACAACAGAGCGGAACCCTGTCCTGTCTTTTTGCGCCATCCTCTCACCTTCCTGTGCTATACCAGACAACACTCAGCTGCTTTTAATAGGGGTTTCATGGCCAATTTTTTCAGAAGTGGATGGCCAGGTCCTCCTTCCTAGTCTGTCTTAGTCTGGAAGCTCCACTGAATCCTGTCCACCATGGGTGACACTGCTGGTATTTGAAATAATGGTGGCATAGCTTTCAGCATCACGGCAACATGCAGTCGCCACAATATGACAACCGACAGTTGGGTGGTGTGCTTCCCTGACTTGAAAATGAACCCCGGCTGTGGTGCTGAGAGCGCCAAATCTTAACCACTGAACCACTAGGTAAGCAGTTATTGGTATTTTCACTATACATTGTGCAAGCTCAGTATGTTTTTAACTCTCAAAAGTTATGTTCCAGCCTCTCATCTTATATGTGGGCAGAGCGTCAATCTGTTTCCCAACTGAAGATTTTAATCAGTTCTAGTGTGTTCAATATGTGGGACTGAGATTGTTTTCATGAGGCAGGATTCCTGGGACAGGCTCTTTGCCTCTTGAGACAGGTAAAATTAACCATAAATTATAAGGCTTTCATTTGTACGTAAAGGCTTAGAACCTGTAATATATGATTCAAAAACTTGTCTATGCTGCTTAGGTGAAGTGAGCAAGGCAGAGTCAGGCAAATGCAGGGTTAGAGCCTGCTGTTCGCCCAGGAATTTCACCCAGCCAACTTATTTCAGGAAAATAAACAAAGAGCAGCTAAAGATTTATGTATATTTTTTATTATACATAAAATGTTATATTTATATATTATATGTAAGTCGTTTTACTGTACATAATAATATTTATTTATATATCACATTAACTATATATATTTTTTATCAATTATGTATATGACTTTTATATGTTATATATACATATTTATATATATAAGTAGTAAAATATTGGAAGCAAACAATATCTCACAATAGAGGATTTGTTAGATATATTATTATATGTTCACGTGAAGTAATACTAGGCCTCCCCTAAGACACATTTTTGAAAAACATTTAATGATATGGAATAATGCACTCAATATAATAGTGATAACATTGAAATAAGCAGAGGAGAAAGCTTTATGCAAATTATCATAATTTCATAAATAAACCAAATCAAATATATATGTGTATGTATTTATCTTATTCTCATGTTCACTATATATATATAAATATATGTTAATATTTAAAATTAAGATATTAATCCACATATTGATATATAATAAATAACTTATATGTAATACATATAATTTGTTATATATATAATTTATAATGAACATGAGTAACATAAATATTAGAAGGAAATATGCCTGGATATTAACCTTGTTTGCCTTGTAAAACTATGGGTGAAAGTTTATTCTTTGCCCTTTCCTATATTCCAAAGTTTTCTGCTATGAACATGGACTTTAATTGTTAAGGAAAGAAAAAAAGGAGTAAGACTTGCTCACTTGTTTGACAAGGTGCTGTTTCCTTACTGTGGGGTCAACTGACCCTTGCTCCCTGCCCTGCTTGTGAGAGAAGCTCCCTTCCCCGGTGGCCATCCCTTCTACAAATCTCAGTGAGAGGAGAGCCCAGAGGAGGCAAAGGGAGAGGCAGTGTGGAGCGAGCTCCCGGGCCCTGGAACCTGGCTGAGGTGCTCTAAAACAGAGGTGTGACTATTTGGTTCCGTGTCCATCTCTGGTTAGGCCACCATCTTAAGTAAGCATCTTGTGTTTCCGATCTTTTTCAAGATGACGTTGGTTCTCTGAGCTATTCCTGTTTGCTCAAGTTGATGCTATGATAACGTGATGCTCCTGGTAAATCTGGATTATGCTCTTCAGAGGTAAGCTCTTATTTTCTGAGACAGTTTTGATTTCAAATATGTTTTCCCTTCTTAGGTTATATGTTACACTCTATATTCTAATTTTGAAATAAATTAATTAGATTGAAATAATTAAAAAATATAGTTGTATAACGGAGGATGCTCATGATACACTAAGTAGAAAATAGGTTTAAAACTACTCGTATAGTATAAGCCATGTTTATAAATGAAAGTGTGTGTATATGGATACACACACAGATATATAGTCATAAACTGGCACCAGGGTGAGGAAGTGAGAAATCGCCCAAAAACTGAAATAATCAAGAAAAATAGTATTTTAATGCAATATTGAAAAAATATCAAAATTAATGTGAAAAAATACATGATACACAAAGCATCAAACTTTTAAGTAAAGCCAGCATTCAACCCTGCCTCCCTCCCGTCGCCCTAGTCCCGGCCCTAACTCATAGAAAAGTGGTTTTGAAAGATAAAGAGTGAAGGATTAACAGTGGTTGCATCTTAGTGACGGAATTGAGGATAATTCTTTCTTAGTTATATATGTTTTATAATTTTTCTACTGTGAACATATACAGTTTTACAATAAAATGTTACTTTAAAATATGACTAAGATGCTAGACCTGCGCTTCAGAAGGCTTAAGACCAATCATAGTAGATAGGATTAAAACAGTACCTTTTAGTGAAGTAAAATAAAATTGGAAACTAATTCTACTTAAAAAGAGAACAAAAATTGGTGTCTATGGTGATACAAGGGAGTTGCTCCCACAGGATGTGGTTCTTCTACTAGGAAATACTTGCCACGTGACACTGTTGTCCACAGATTTCTCATCACTCTTGCCTGCTGGGTGGCAAGCTCCTTCCTGTGGGGACCATGACTCCTTCACAAATACAGGCCCTGTGGCTGTCACAGTTCTAGGCTCAGAGTAGATGTTTAGTTAATATTTGAACTCTTTTTCTTTAGGTGAAATATGAAAATACGCTTCTTTGAAGAATTATCAGATGTTCTGAGGTGCTGAGAGCCCAAATGATTCTGGGCACTTTCTTGCCAAAGTTATTCACAAAGTTTTAGCATACTTTTTAGAGTCACAATGTTCAATGAGGCATTTAGATGTGCCCTTAGAATTGGGTTTGTGTTAATTCTAACACTTGTGTGTTGTTGGCTCAACACCTGATTGTGGCGCTGAGTCAAAGATTTCAGACTCACCAGAGTTGTCCCATTTGCACCCTGCCCTCCCCACTCCCCCACTGTCAAAATTAGAAGATCATAAGATTGGTTCTCAGGTGGTCCTCTCTCTACTTCTCTTCCAACATTTGATAGATAAAAACAACTGAGGCCTTAGAGGGCAGTCCCAGCAAGCTAGTGGCCCAAGCTCCCTCCCAACTCTTCATTCAGTGCA
This sequence comes from Equus przewalskii, assembly GCF_037783145.1. Classification (NCBI taxonomy): domain Eukaryota; kingdom Metazoa; phylum Chordata; class Mammalia; order Perissodactyla; family Equidae; genus Equus; species Equus przewalskii. The sequence continues at coordinate 13,019,937 of NC_091836.1, forward strand.
CTTTCCTAGTGTCCTTCCTGAGAGTTAAGAGTTCAAAACTCAGATTTAAGTAAGCTTCAGGACAAGGTGAAGTTCAAGATATGGTTTCTTCAACATTTCTTTCTATTTTGGCTAAATCACAAAAATGGAACTATGGGAAATTTTTGCTGTGTGATAAATCCTGGATTCTAACAATTCTAATTTCTTTTGATTTCATTTTACTCATCTGTCAAACGGGATTGGAATCCGTCCTACTGACCACACTGGTGTGAGGATCCAATGAGGTCCTCAATGTGAAAATGCTTTTAAATGTATCAAAAGACGTTAAAGTGTATATACCCTTTTACTCATTAATTCCACTCCTGGAATTCTATCCTGAAACAATAATCCTTTAGATTAGGCTGATGCACAAGGTGTTCATAGAAACATTATTCACATGAAAATAATCTGTGTGTCCAACAAAAGAGATAGTTAAGTGAATTATAACTTGCTCATATTATGGAATATTTGCAACTCTTTAAAAATATGAAAATAATATTAAAATCGAAATTTTCTTATGACATAATAATCAGAAAAGTAGGAACTGAATTTTGAATATAATAACAATTTAAAAATAGCTTTATACACAGAGAGTAAAATGGTAGTAAAAGCACCTGAATGTAACAGTTTGTATTTGGAAGGTTTTTATTTTTCATTTTCTTTAATTATGAGTTCATAACATGATAATGAAAATCTATATTATTTTTCAGGACAATTTAACAATCTGTTTTAAGTGTTGTATTGATATTGCCTTTTAAAAACAAACAAAAAAGTGGAATAAAACCCTGGATTATGAGACTAAGTAAGCATTTTATCTTTCTATCATGTTCAAAGTCTTTATGCTAACTAGCCAATTAGAATTTAAAGAATACAAGTGGCATTAAATAAATCAACTAAAAACCTGTTTATGTTTTCAAGCATAGATTATTGTCACCGTGGGTTTAGGAAGAAGCGAATGGTATTTGGAAATTTTCCTGTCTGGAGTTTCCAGGCACAAAAAACCACTTGTTCTCTCTTAGCAAGCCATCTAGAAAGAAGAGAGCAGTGTGGAAGTGCTTACCTGATCCAGCTCCCTGGCTCCGATGACCCGCTGGCCTGGCCTGACTCTGGGACTGAGTCAGTACCCTCCTCCCGTCGTCTCTCATCTCTTGCCACACTAGCCTGATGCTCCATCCGCGCTTCTTCACCCTGGGCTGCTGCACTTGCTCTTTCCTCTGCCTTGACTACTCTGTCTCCAGATCTTCACATGACTGGCTCCTTCTTATAGTTCAAGTTCATATCAAATGTCATTTCCTCAGAGAAGCCTTTCTGGACTACTCAGGTGAAAATGCACCCCCACTGTCCCAGTCACTGTCTCTCATCCTGGTTAATTTATTTTCCAGCATCACTTACTGAAATCATATTGGGCGCTTATGGACTGACTTGTTTAGCACCTCCCCATCTCCTCCGTCATCCCCATGTAACAGCCATAAGAACAGGGACTTTACTTGTTTTGCTCACTGACGTTTCTCCTGTACTTAGAAGAGATGCTGGCACACAGCATACAGTAAATGTTCAATGAATAGTTGTTGAATGAGTGACCTTAAGCTATTATCATGAAATAAGCCTATTTTCATGTTGTTTCATTTGTATTATAAGGCTGCACCAAAGTTGTTATATATTTCTGTAAACTATAAGGTGAGACATTATTCTTTCTAAGTCACTGAGATCCACTTTAGAGGTTTGCCCAGATCATTCCAGCCTGCTGAAAGGTGTCAACTGGTCCTGTCCCGAGCTGGTGACTGAGCCCGTTGCAGGCAAGAGAAGGTGCTGTTTGCTGGGTGACAAGGTATTGACAAGTTTCCTTGGTTTCTGGTTGGAGTCTTTCTGAGAGTATGCCATAAGGGAGACTGAGGCGCACTGACTTATTTTGGAGATGAAGAAGTAAGGGATCACCAAAGATCCCCAACATTCCAAGGCCACCTAATTCTTCGCAAATACTCCTAGCAAGGATGGCTTTTCTTAAGACTTTCTGGCTTTATTCCTGTAAGACTGCTCAGGGGTCAGCTAATTTTTTCTGTAAAGGGCAGATAGTTAATATTTTTGGTTTTACCTTACTCCACCATTGTGATGCAAAAGCAGCAACAGATGGTATGTAAACAAATAGATGTGGCCAGTTTTGGCCCGATGACCATACTTTGTCTGAACCTGGACTAGAATCATAGTCTTCGGCCACCTCAGATCAGTTCTGGCCTCTGCATGACCCTCCTCTTGGAGGTTGCAGAGACTCTGTAGTTTCTGCATCAGAGTGGCACGAGGCTAGGGAGGAAAATTATATTTGGGGAGAAGGGACTCAAAACCAGGTGGCACCAGTGAAATACAATTTGAAATAGACCCCAGTATTCTGAGATATGTTATTTTTGAATTTAGTTCGTCTAAAAGTGGGCTTGAGTCAAAGAAATTTCAATTCAATAGGTCTGCACTTGGCATCCACTGTTCTGTTTATATGCAGAGCTGATGACTGGTATGGCAGGGGGACTGAGCAGTTAGAATGGACGGGCAGCAAAGCAATCCGTAGGGACGCACCGGTGTGTCAGGGTGTAGGTCAGCTCTGCAGCGCAACCACTGAAGCACCACACGGTGCAGCCCGACAGATAGGAAAGCAACCTGGAGGCAGAGCTGGTAATCACAGATACGCTGTCATTTTGAAAGACAGTCCCTGGTGCAAAAACATCTCATCCACACATCTTTCACTAACGTTGGAAGTTCCATCATTAGAGACTCATTTCTTTAGGTTGAAGATTGCCACCTTCCTTTTAAATGCAAAATGACACTTTGAAGCAAATTTACAGGCATGCACCGTCTGATGGCACTTCAGTCAACAACGGACCGCATATACGATGGAGGTCCCATAAGATTAGTACCATAGAGCCTAGGTGTGTAGCAGACTGTACCATCCAGGTTTGTGTAAGTACACTCTATGATGTTCACACAACGACGAAATCATCTAAGGGCGCATTTCTCAGAACACATCCCCGTTGTTAAGCGACACATGACTGTATATTGAATCAATTTGAGTCATGTGTAGCCTTTGCAAAAATTCTACTACAAATTATTTGTATCAGATCTTTACCAACAGTTATTTGGGGGAGATTTTAAAAAAGGAAAATACAGAAAGTGTAAGCAAATAAGGTACTTGGTGAATATGCTTTAGAGAGGAAAGACGCTTCAATAAAAAGAGGGTAGGCACTCAGGACAAACTTGGTTCACTTTAGGTTTTGATCAAGTTTACTGTGAGTAGAAGAGCCATTTTCTAAAATGTGCCCATAGGAAATCTTTTTATTGTGACTGCTAGGAAGCTTAGCACTAAATTTACAATCCACCTCTAGTGTGGGAATCTTACACCTTGATTTTTATTTTTTTGCCCTTATTTTCCTCCTGCATTATTCTTCAAATATTTCTTTTGTCTTATTGTATTGCATGTAATTTTGCAAGCCACCTCAAATTCTGTATGAAGCAAGATTCCTACATAGATATTTATTCATTTATTTATTCACTCATGCAACATGTACACCCACTGTGCACCAGACCTTAGTCTTAGCTGTCCAGGAGATAGTATCTATCAGACTTCAGCGGACTTAGACGATGATTTTAAAACAATAACAGATTTTTTCTTATTTTCTTGTTATACCCTTTTAAGTTTTCCAGGGCAAGAGGAGGAAAAGGGAATTGTGCAAAGATTCACAAACCTGTGCGAGGTGGTAGTTGTTCCTTGAGGTCCTGGGGGTGGCTGCAAATAGGGAGGGGGTTGCAGTGGAAAACTTCAAAGCCGTGATGAGGAGGACAGCGAGGCCAGATGCAAGGAGCACCTTCATCTCCTCACGGTAGCGTGGTAATTATATCAGCCTGGGGGACGACAGACAGTGCACGTTTGCACTTCCACCTTCAGCTGCTTTTATAGAGTCGAACAGGTCTGGGCCCTCAGAGCAAGGATGATTCATGTCTCAAAAGGTAATTATACAGCTCATTTCTCTCCCTGATGACGGGGTAACACAACGGTGCACAGGAGTCAAGGAAAGCTTCGCTCTTTGTGAGTTACCGAGTCGCAAAAGGAGAAAAAGACTTTTAAATGAAGTTTGTCAGCTACTTACACAAATTGGGGTAAACTTGATTAATCTGAACCCAGCTCAGCTGAAACATTTGTTTAGTCTCACTTTGCGAGTCTTTTCCATTCTGATTACAGAAAAGGGAAATAATTAGAATATAATTTAATCTGTCCTCAGTAATTCTGGGCTCCCCACACATTCAGTCGAATTGCCTCTATCTTCTGCAGTCAGTTCGACATTTCTCAGGAACGAATGCTGTGTATAATGATGGTTCTGGGACACGTAAGATCCTGAATCATCAAGGAAACAGTACATTATATTATGCTGACTTAGGGTAGAAAGTGAACTGATAACTGTTAGAAAGCTTTTGAATAAGTTAACACAAAGATATGTCTTAGCTAACCAAAATGTTAGACAGAACTCCCCATTCTCTGCACACTGGCTAACTGGAGCCATGTTCTTTTTCCTGGCTCTGATTTAGACGGATCTTGATCTAGAGATAGCTTGGAGAAGAGAGGGTATGGTGAGAAAAACACTTTGGCATCAGACAAACAGATTAAATTTTGTTTAAGATGCTTCCTAGCTGTGTGACTTTGGGCAAGTTCTTTAACCTTGTTGAACATCAGGACTTTTTTTTAATCTGAAAAAGACTGACCATAATAATACTGTGTGGAAAAGATACCTAACTGTAGGATTGTCATAAAGGAGTAAATCAGGTCATAACAAAGCCCTTAGCAGAGTGCTCAATAGAGGTTAGCTTTTATAGAATAATGTTCAGTTGGTCTTTTTACTTTGGTGTTAGGCACCTGGTAGGTTTTAATAAATGTTTTTGGAAGGGATGAATGGATACCTTTATCAATGATTCTCAAAGTGCGGTTCATGGACCGGCAGCATCACTGTTACCTGGGGACTTGTTGGAAATGCCTTCTCAGGCCCTGCCCAGACATACTGAATTAGAAACTCTGGGAGTGGGGCCCAGCAGACTGCATTTTAACAAGCCCTCCAGGTAATTCTGATGCATGCTAAAGTTGGAAAACCACTGGATTAGTTGAGCAAATAGAATTATGGGGTCTAGGATAAATTAAAAAATGTATCAAAAGTGCCAAGAACATCCCAGTCACAGAAAGTATTCAGTATTGCCCTTGCCATCTACAGCAGTGTGTTTTAGTGGTGACATACCTGGTATTTGCAAGTCATTCGTGAAGTCTGTTGCAAATAATTTATTCCTAGTGCTTGTTAAGCCATGAAAGTGTGTGAATGACTTACCTTCACACTTAGACTAGATTCAAGATTGTTACTACAGTGGTGTCTCTCTCTCTCTTGCTCTGTTGCATTCTGATATACTTTCCTGCATAGAAGAGAAAACAGTGGAGTGACAGCCTGCGTGTGGGGTCTCGCGAATAACCCCAGGTACTCAATGAGAGTTTGTCACACATGTGAATATCATCTCTGTCATGTACTGTGAGACACACAAAACATCATCTTCACAAGAAAAAAGAAAGACAACCACAGATCTAGTAGATTCTGATAGAGAATTCTACTGATAGAGAATTCTAGTAGATTCTGGTAGATGGAGATATTCAGCTAACTAAATTGTAAGCTCCTTGAAGATTGAATGATTCAAAAGTCACTTAACAAAGTTTGTTTTATAAATGAGTGAATGTGCAAACATATATTCATTGTCACTTTTTTGTTTGAGGAAAGGAAAAGAATAGTACAGTAATTTTTCAAAATTTGCGTTTGTATACTCTCCTGTCCTCTGCAGCGCAATTGCTACACCTTCATAACTGCTGCCAAAATTGAAGAACACATGGAATGAGTCCTTGAAACTTCCCTCCATTTGGTCATCTTATTCCCGTATTTTCTTCCCAAATCACTACTCCAGTCTATCGTGATGGCCCCAGTGCCAACAGGGAGGAAGCTTTGGGGTGGAAGGAATGACAGTAAGGAAACTCTGGGGCCAGTAGAAAATGATGCGGGATCGGTGAGCCGAGGAGTCGAAAGAAAGATTTCTTAGACTCTCAAGATCTGGCAGTAGTGCTCTTTTATTTAGAGAATAGTGTGGAATAGCATGGGGACAGGACCCATGGGCAGGCAGAGCTTCTGCTGCTGCCACTGCTGCTGCCCCCGCTGGCATGGGGACAGGACCCATGGGCAGGCAGAGCTGGTGCGTGGGGACAGGACCCACGGGCAGTCAGAGCTCCTGCTGCTGCCGCTGCTGCTGCCCCCGCTGGCATGGGGACAGGACCCATGGGCAGGCAGAGCTGGTGCGTGGGGACAGGACCCACGGGCAGTCAGAGCTCCTGCTGCTGCCCTGAGTTGAGGGTTAGGGCTAATAAGGCATGGGTACGTGACTTATTTTTACTGGAAAAAAAAGAAAAGATGATGTAAAAAGTCATTAAATGATTTCAGTGCAGATGGGGTCTGGTTATTGTGCGGTCATATAACTTTAGATACGAATCTGGCCATATAGATCGGCATGCAGGTGAGGATGCCCCGGGCTTCTCTCCCTGGGGCAGTCCTAATTCATACCATAAAAAAAGTCCACTGGGTCGTATAGTTTGGCACGTAGGCCAGGTCACCTTGGGCTTCTCTAGCTGGGGCAGCCTTAATCCACATCAGAAAATATTCTCACTTCTAGAACTCTAAAGAGTATGCTAAATTCCATTTTTGGAAGCAAATTGAGATAAATAACTGCCTGTAAGGTGTGACCTAGATATTTCTAGAAGATTCCAGTATCCACTCTTCTAATGTATAAATACAATCAATCTCCCAAGTATGACACTTTGATTGTTAAGTGCAAAAACTGCAGAGAAATACCAAGCTATGTTATTATAAGTCATTTACACGTTGGTTTGAATAGATTGCACTTTGAGGCCAGTGCTACGCAACACTCTTGACCTTTCCAAAGAGAGTGACAGACTCAAGCTGGTAGTTTCTCACTAGGCATTTCCTCATCCTGATTTTTCTCTCTTCACAGGGGAGCATAGGCTGTTTTCTTTCAATCTTTCTTTTATCAAATCTAAGTTAAATCCAAATCATTCGAACCTAAAATGATCATGTCAAAGCAAGTCAATGATGAAAAGGCAATGAAATTAGAGACCATACAACAGAGAAATGTGGAAAGCAGAGGAGAAAAATTGGATGATAAAAATAGTATACGTGAAACAGAAGGCTGGGAACCTCCGGACAGGAATGATGTTTTGGGGATCCTACTTTTCAGAAACTTTAAACAGAACTCAAATTTCCATGTACCATTAACACAAGGAGATGGGGTTTTAAATGATAGAATTAATTTCACTGTAGAGAACTACTTGCTAGGTGCCAGCCGAATTCAATTCCATGGGTGTTTTAGTAAATCCCCAACAGGTAAGTTTCTGAGACGGTGCCTGCTACGCATGTGATGGGTTGATGAATAATTGTTGAATAAATAATGGACTACCTAGTTGCCTTGCTTAAATAAAAGGCACAGACTTTGTATGTAGATAGATAAAGAATTAAACATTGACTTGGCCATTTTCTAGATGTGTTACCAGTAAGTGTTCTTAAGTTTCAGGCTATGAAAACAAGTTCTGGCTAATTTAAGAGAAAATATGCTTTTTTTTTGAAAGAATATTAGGTATCTCAAAGAATTGTCAGGAAGGCCGGAGTATCAGGCTGGGAGAACCAGCAGGGCCAAGAGCACTAGAAACCAAAACTGAGACGTGATCTGTTGCTGGGGACCTTGCCTCTTACCACTGGATAGTATTCCAGCGGGACGGCCAAGGTGACTGCTGCTGGGCTCTTGTTTCTGTCTTTGTCTCACACTCTCAGCATTCAGAGTCTGAGGAATGGGAGATTCTGTTGGTTGGGCCTGGTTCATGTGCCGTCATCTTGATGTCCAGAGGCAAGAAGCAGGAGGACCTCCTCAACTTGGCCTCCATACTGAGAGGCAGGACATCTTCCATACAGACCACCAATTATACATATATACACATATAATGGGAGTGGGAATATATATGTATTGGGAATGTTCCCCAGAGAGGAAATTGATGCTGGCAGTCAAGGGACAAATCAAAAACCAAACCCAGAAAATGTGTACTACAATCTGTGAAATCTCCTAAACTATGTTCTGCTTTGTAAAATAGGGCATAATACCTATCTCAGAAGGATGTTGAGAGGATTAAAACAGCCAATGGATGCTTAGTGCTCAGTCTAGTTCACAATGGGAGACTTCAGAATTGCTTTTTCCATGAATTGCAAATATTTCCCAAAAATATTGTGATGGGTTAATAAAAAATGAATACATGACATTTTCTTACTTCTAAGATACCATTGGTTACTGAATTGACCATCAATTAAAATAACAATTGTGGGGATAAAAAGAATTACATCATTAAATGTATACGTTGACATACTATATATATTGTTTATGTTCTTATTATCTGTCTTTCACCACTAGAATGTAAGCTCCATAATGATAGAGACTTTATATATTCTGTTCACAACATTATCCCTAGTACATAGAATAATACCTGGCACAAAATAAGCATTCAATAAACAGTTGCTGAACAAATGAATGCATGAATGATTGACTGATTGAATGATTAAAGCTAGGAATAAGAAAAACAAGATTGTCCTCAGAGGGATAAATTTTAAATGAACCCATATAAAGAATCAAACAAAGGTGTGTGGCATTATCCTAAGGTGTCAGAACATTTATTAAGCCTTTATTATATGCCAGACATTGAGCCAAGCACCTTCTGTACATTTTTTAAGCAACTGTAGAATGCTCCGTTTTTCAAGTGAAGAAACTTGGGCTTAGGAAGGGTAGATAACTTGTTGAAATGCACATAGATATTAAGTGGTGGGTCCAAGATTTTAACCCAGATCTGTTAGTGCTTAATGTCTGTGTTCTTAACACTTACTGGAAGCGAATATTGGTTGGTGTGTATGGTGAGCAGTGTCCTGGGGAATACTGGACCTCTAGTTGGCTGGTAGGCAGACCACTTGGTTGACTCCAGTCACCAAGCAGCTCTCTAGCACTCCCGTGAGTCTGCCTACAAAGAAGATGGGCTGACCAGACTGCCCAGCTCCCTAACTGATGATGATGTTTCTCATTGCAAATGATCCAATTGTTACTTTGGTTTCTATATTTCTATCTCTAGTGAATTTAGCTTTCATAAATGATTAAATTTCTGGGCTGCCAAGTTTAGTCACAGTCTTGAAGAATGCCTCTCAGTGAGTCAGGCTTCTAGCAATCAGCCACCAGCTAGCCTTCTAGCCCACACCCAGCCTTACCACAGTCTTTCTTCCAAACTTCTTCAGTAAATATATCCTAGTTTGAATGCCTGCCTTTTAAAAAATGTTTATTTATTTAACTTGTAAATCACATACTTTGTTTCTTAATGATATTATTTTTTAAAAGTTTAGAAGCTTTTATTAGGAATAGAAAATAATGGATGGTCTGAATTTCCAGGTAAACAAATATTATAGAATCAGATGGAATAAAAAGAGAAGAAAGATGTGTATTTGAAACTAAAGACTACTTTCTGAATCCCATACAGAAAATAAGCAGAGGATCTGACACCGCTTGTGAGAATGAGAAGCTCAGAGAGGGCCGGGCAGGCTCTGATTCAGAAACTGACTTGCTCATCTTTACCAAGAGTAGGAAAAGAAAGAAACGAGAGGAGGGGAGAAGAGAGGAAAACACACTCACCCTGTACCATAGGTGATTTTGGTTTGAGAGAAGGAAACATCTGATCCAGCAATTGTTACCATTATAATGAGCTATTAAAGAAGGTTGTGGAGTTGCCTCCAGAAGTCTGTGACTATAGGATAGAACACCACACTTTCACAAGGGATTGAGTTACGTGGGATTCTGCCTTTCTGCTTGGATTCAGGATGTACGTGGAGAAGTTAGGTTAGGTGATTCTTTCAAATTATATATGTGTGTGTGTATATGTAATATGAAACCTCTATTCTATATACATAAAATACCTGTATTCATTCACATATTCAATATTTATTGAACATCAATTATTTTTTAAGCACTGGGAATACAAAGATATGAGACACTATTTTTACACTCCAGGAGCTCAAAATTTACTACTGCAGTAAGATTGAGAACTTGAGTAAGATCTTACATAAAAATGGCCTGACTCTTTGTGGCGAAAAATGAGCCTTTATATTGCAAATTGGTAGAATCCTTCTAAAAAGCAATTATACAATACATCCTCAAAACTGTAAACGGTTTCATATCTTTTAGGCCATAGTCCATTTCTTAGAAATTCTACTAAGAAAATCATTTAAAAGAATAAAAACAAAGAGGTTTATTTTATGTTTAGTTATAAAAGCAAAATCTTGGAAACAACCTAAATGTCTAAAAATAGAGAAGTGATTACATAAGTCATGACAACTCAATGTTACATAATTTAAAGAACAATTCTAACCAAAAAAACAAAATACAAAGTCAGACAAAAATATGACTCTCTGTTTGCTATAGAAAAGTATGTACATACAGACTAAAAAAGCTGGAAATCTGGAGAAATGAAAACAGTAGTGTTAAGGTGGTAAGAACTTATACCTACCATTCTCGTAAACTTTCCTTTAACGTTACCGTACATCTTTTAAACAGTCTGTGAAATTTTGAAAGACTGTGTCAATTTACCCTTTAAGTTTGTATTTGACAAAACAGAAGACCTATATGATGAACTCAGTGGCATATTTTACTTTTTCATTTTTTTGACCATTCGTCATCTATTTTCTTAGTCTAAAACTTGCATTTATTCTATATGGTGGTACTAGCCTTAGTTCTGGAGATACAAAACGTAAATAAAAACCTGTTCCTGCTGGAGTCTTAGAGTCTCCAGGGAGAGACTCAGATGTAAACTCAAAATATCCTACAGTGTAATTAGTGGAATAATAGCAGTATTTAAAGATTCAAATGTGAGCAGAAGAGGGAAAGCCTGTTTCCGCCTAAGCTATTGAGAATGGGAGTGGGATGGAGAAAAGGAGTGATCAGAGTGTGCTTTCCATTATAATGAGCTTTAGTTGAGTGCTGATTGCTGAAGGAGTTGGAATTCACCCGCAAGATGGGTGAGGTGAGAAGGAGGAATGAAAAAGGGAAGTGGAGAGAGGAATTCCAAGCTGAGGGGATAATGGGTGAGGAGATGTCAAAAAAGCATCTATTCTTAGGAAATTGAAGGCATTTCTATGTATAAGGCGATTTGGAGGCAGCACCAGGAGATAGGACAGAAAGGTAGGCAGAGACCTGTCTGTTGGAGAACACCTCTCACCCGCAGTTCCGATGACTCAAACAGGAAGGCAGAGGCCAGGAGTCATTTGCTGGGTGAGCCATGGCCAACGGTGAAAGCCAGGAGAGCAAGTTCTAACCCAAGCTGCAGATCCAAGGGACAGGACAGAAATAAGGTTCCAAGGCACAGAGCTGGAACATGGTTGGCAAAACAAAAAAGGCAGAAGGTGAGCAGAATGGCATGGATCAAGTCTGGAGCAGCCGCAATAACAGCGAGGGCTTTTGAGGGCTTGCTGAGTTTATTTAAAGGGCCCGGAGAGGGGTGAACTGGGCAACGTCACGGGATCCTTGTGTGCCAGGCTAAGGCATCTAGACATTAACGGCTTGTGATGGGAAACCACTGGAGAGATTCTTTCCCAGGAATGACATGATTGGGTTTGTATTTACGGAAAGATTGCTTTGAAAGGAGTATGCAGCACAGATTGGAGGGGAATGAGGATGGAGATGAGAGGGTCACTGAGGGGCGGGCTGTAGGAGACCCAAGTCAGAGGGCTAACAGTTATGTTTATCTCAGATCATGATCCATGAGAACCAAGCATGTCAGTATAGTTAGCATTTTGTTTATTTTTGTAAAATCCCGGGCGTGTTGTGCAGTGATCACCCATGTAAGCTTTTGAGGTTGGGTAGTGAATGTGTTTCCAGCAGCCAGGTAAAGGGTGGGATGTCAGAAGTCTCATTAGAGCACATTCCATTCACCCAATCGTTTTAGTGAGTCAATTTGCTAAATTATAGACGTATTTCAGTGTACGAATCAGCGATTTCTAGAAGTTGATAGTTTGCCCAGCAGTTTTCTTTTGAAGGCTCTATTTTTTTCCTCTAGAGTTCTGTCTATACATAAAATCAATTTAACCATTTTGAAGGATCTACCATGCCCCCCACCACATCCCCCTCTTCAGTTTTGTTTTATATATGTTCAAAAATGTTGAGTGTCCTGTATGTGTGCCAGGCACTGTTCTGAGTGCAGGGGATACCAAAGTGAGAAGATGACATTTGAGTAGAGATTTGAAAGTACTGGAAAGTGAGTCTTGTCAATATTTAAGGGGAAGAATGTTCCAGGCAGAGGGAACAGTGGCTACAAAGGCCTGAGCTGGGAAAGAGCCTGGTGTGTCTGGGGAAGAGGCAGGAGCGAGGAGAAGGCTAGAGCGGGGTAATGAGAAAAGTGTGGTAGGAGGCAGCAGAGCAGCAGCGGGTGAATCATGGCTGCCTTTGGATTCCTGCACTGTGCTGTGTGTGTGATGGGGCGGCCCTGGAGGGTTTTGAACAGATGCACCACAGGATCTAACATGTTTGATAGGGTGACTGGCTGCTGTGGAGATGTGCAAGTGGAAGCAGGGAGGCCAGGAGGGCTGCTCAGTGTCCGATGGTTACACCAGTGGTTCTCAAGGTGTGGCCCCTGGACCAGCGGCAGCAGCATCACTTGGAGATGTGTAAATTCCTGGGCCCCATCCAGACCTACTGAGTCAGAAACTCTAGGTATGGGGCTCTGTAACCTGTGTTTTGATAAGCCTGCCAGGGGATTCTGATAGATGCTTAAGTATGAGGGCCACTAGCTTAGTCCAAGGTGGGAAGAAGTTGTCAGATCTGGGATATAGAGGGAGAGAACTTCTAGGGCTTACTGATGGCATGAATGTGGTGACACAGAGAGGCATCAAGAATGCATCCTATTCAGTCTGAGCAAATGGTGAAGGGAATGTAGTAAAGAATGGTGATTTTGAGCATTCGTTTTAAGGCACTCTGCTTGAGTTTATTTCCTAACTCCAACATTAAGTACGTGTGTGACTTTGGGCAATTTATTTAATGTCTCCTACAAAAGTAGACTCCGAGGCAACAATTTAGGTGCAGTGAAACCGGAAGTAGTAGGAGGGGCTTCCTGTGTCATTTCCCAGGGAAAGGAAGAAAGCCAATAAAGGGGACATTAATGAGAAAGTTACTGTTGTGGGCATTTGGGACTCAGCCCCAGTGGGGCCTCACTGTGGAGCATACTTCAGAATTGTCCTCAGGAAGGGTGAGGAAGCTGGTTGGGACATTCATTTTTAGGAGCGTCCAGACTCTCCCACACGAGCTGGGTATGCACCCACGATCAGAAAATGCCTCAGAAAGAGACAGTTGTCTGTAGGTAACCTCTCGTGTAGGCTGATGGGATAAGAATGGGTCACTAACAGTGTCTGCAACCCAAACTTCTCTGTGCCTCAATATTTTCATCTGGAAAATGGGAATGATGGTGATAATGCATACCTGATGGGAATGTCATGAGGACTAAATGTTAGAGAATATAAAGCTCTTAGAACTGTGTTGGACACATAGTAAGCACTCAGTGAATATCAATTATTATTTTTTACTGAGATATGGAAGACTAGGGAAGGTGTAAATTTGATAGCGGGGGAAATCAAGAGTTCTGTGTTGGATCTGTTACATGTGATTTTAGGCAGGCAGTGGGATATAAATCTGGAGTCGGGGGAAAGGTTAAGACTAGAGACATAAATTTGGCAGGCATTAAGTATAGATGATGTTAAAGCTACAAGACTAGATGAGATCACCTGTGGAGAGAGTAGAGAGAGAAGAGAAATAAGGCAGACTTGGGGGTTCTTCAGCATTAAACAAGTTATCTAGTTGCCTGCTTCTCTAGCTCCTAAACTGGCCCTTGGTCTTCCCATTCCTTTTTTAAAAAATAATTTATTGGTTTCCTTCCTCCCTCCCTCTCTTCCTTCCTTCTTTATCAAAAAGCCATTAAGCAAGACCTAAGGGGGATGGCTACTTGGGGACAGCAGGCCTGAGCAGAGGTCAGGGTGTAGGTATGAGGGTCAGTGGGAGGCGGCAGCATGGCAAGGTCAAGAGATTGGCTACATACAGAGGGCTAAGATGACAGGAGCCAGGTTTCTCACCATCAGAAAAGAGAGGTACAGATATGGACAGGAGGAAAGCTGCAATGAAGCTTGAGTGAGTGGGAGTGAGGGTAATGGTGTAAGCTCACATGGCATACAAATAAACATGAAGCCAAATGTGCAAGTGTGTGTATGTGTATACACACATACATTTTCTACCTTGTCCACTGAAAGAGTCAAAGGGCTGGGAGCAGGGATACATCCCTTACAACATGCACACCTTGCACCAGATTTTGGTTTCCAAATACCACCTCTGGTGGAATAAAAACAAAAACAAAAACAAAAAAAACCTCGACATCTTTGGAAATGGCAGATTCTAGAGCTGGGGGAGGAAAATTAAAAGATGAACCTGGAATATCCTCTGGTGCCGGGTAATAAGGAAGTGCTCAAATAATGATGGAGACGTGTCAAAAGGATACAAGCCATCTTGTTGGAGCCTCCTCTGGCCTGATCTGGGGACACTTTGAGCAACAAAATACATGATGATAGTAATGGGTTGTAGTCCATTGAATAAAATAGGAACCCATGAGTCTCTACTGATATAAAGAAACAAATAATGGAGAGAAGAGAAAGCCCTTCTTTTCAGTAGAAAGCCAGCTAGTAAATGAGTGTAGAAAGAATGATGGCTTTAGAAAATAACCATTTGGAAACCATCTTAGTGATAATTGATTCAGGCAAGAAACATCAAGGGATGCTAAAACTAGTGGGTGAAGAAAGGAATTTTTACATCATTACAAAGTATCATCCCACAAACTATGTATTAATTACCAAGGAAAAAAGTTACCATTGCCTGTAATGGGATAAATAGACATCGTGTGCCACTCAATGGGTTGCAAAGAAAAGAATGAAGTTTCTGTAGTATCTGGCTAAGAATACTTAACCTGAGCCTGTTCGTGAGAATACAGCAGACAAACCCAAATCGAGGGATATTCTATAAAATAACCACCTTTAATTAAAACAAATGTCAAGGTCGTGAAAGGGGGGGAAAGACCGAGGGGCTGTTCCAGGTTGAAAAAAACCAGAAGGACATGACAACGGGTGCCAGAAAGGACCCTTTGCCATGAAGGACATTAGTGGCACAATTGGCAAAACCTGAATGAAGTCTCTGGGTGGGAGTTCTTTCTACTATTCTTACAACTTCTCTGTAAGTTTTAAGCAGCTTCGACATTAAATTTTTTTTTTTTTTAAATTGCCAGCTAAATAATTCAGGCTCAATTTCCTACGCTGGAAATATAGGACTCAGACTCAAACAATAAGACCTACTTCAGGGGCTGGCCCTGTGGCCCAGTGGTTGGGTTCACGCGCTCTGCAGCAGCAGCCCAGGGTTTCTCTGGTTCAGGTCCTGGGCATGGACATGGCACCGCTTATCAAGCCATGCTGAGGTGGCATCCCATGTTCCACAACTAGAAGGAGCTACAACTGAGAATATACAGCTATGTCCTGGGGGGCTTTGGGGAGAAAAAGGAAATAAATAAAATCTTTTTTAAAAAATAGACCTACTTCACAGTGTTTCTCCGAGGAGCTAATGAAAGAGTGTGAAAATTATTTGTAAATTTAAATTGTTGTATTAACCAAAGAGAGGAATAAATACCCTAGAAAAGTAGGAACTATTTTGACAATACTCAAGTAAGAAAAAAATTTTAAAAAATATTATAAACATTCTGTGAAACCATACCCATGCAAATTAACTCTAGCTTTGAAACCAACTCAACACAAGGTTGACAGAGGATGATGAAGATCAAGCCTGCCCCAGGGAGAAAAGCCCAAGTCTTCCTGCCCGACACAGAATCTGTATCATCCTCTGGGAAGCATAGGACGTCCTGACCTGATCTGATCTAATTCTTATCCAAATTATAGGACCACGCAATAACCAGACCCCACCTACACCAATACCATTTCAACGATTTTTTCCCATACTCTTTCCTTTGTCTTGTAAAGAAATAACTCATATACCTATGCCTTATAAATTTAGCCGTGCCCTCAACCCTTGCAGGTCTTTGATGCCCATGGGTCCTGTTCCCATGTCTGCAGCTCTTCGCTGCCCATGGGTTCTGTCCCCATGCTACTCTATGCTAGTCTCTGAAAAAAGGAACACTACTACCAGACCTTGAGAGTCCAAGAAATCTTTCTTTCGACTCCTTGTCTCGCCAAGCCCGCATCATAAGGGAAGCCATATTGTTGAAAAGAGACCATGTCACAACTTTGAATGACCTCTGACTAACTAACCCGGCTGGATTTGCACCCTCCAGGAGAGCCACCTGTTCTCTAGACTTTATGACCCCTGCTAGTGCATATATCTTCCAGCTGGGATAGGACGATAACTTAGTTCTTTTGAGATCCTTAGGAATGTGATGACCCCCCAAACAGCGAGTCTATGCTGATAGCCATCATCAATGAAACTGAAAGATCTGCTGTGGCTACTCCCAGTCTGTAACACCAGAAGGTCAGTATCCCTAACTCCCTCCGCTATAACCCACTGGCCTATATAACTGCTTCAAGATTCTGTGCCCTGCTTAAGAAGGTTCTTTTGGACATTAGTCGGCCATCTTCTCTCTTGCTAGCAAGCTGTAATAAAATGCCCTTTCTCTGCCACCATCTTGCCTGTTGACGATTGGCTTTTGTCTTGTGGTGAGGAGATCATGCCCTTTGTGCAGTAACAGCTTCACTTAATTATGTAAGGGAAAATGGAAATAAAAGATACATCCGAATAAGTTAACATTTTGTGATTCATTAGGTGCTGTGATAAATCTCCTTTTACACATGAAAGATATGATCTTTATTAGTAGAAAACATTTTTTTCTGATCTCCTTTACATAAATATTGAAGAAATAGTCAAAGGTTATAGATTTGAAAGGGTGCCAAATTATCAGGCTAAATATTAGCCTTGGTCTAGCCCTAATTGGAGAAGGAGAGTTATACGACCTCTAAAATTCTCAGAAAAAATTACAATGGCTGGAAATGTGACATAATTTTAAATGTACATGGAACAAGTCATCCTAAATTGGGAAAATTTAGTAATTAATTAGTCTCTGAATTTATAAATATCTCAACATTTTTATCAAGCAAGATAATAAAAACAAGAAAATGATGGGTACTTCTCTGTAAAGAGATCTACCATTACTGTGCTCAGTTAATGTGGCCTCATACTAACATAGCTGTATTACACCATATTATACTCATGTCCTTAGTGTCCTTAATCCACTGCCTTTTTCTTATCCAGGCCTTTAAACATTGGTTCTCTCTAGGGTCCATCTTTAATCATCTTAGTTGAGTATTCTCTTCTACATATTCTCATCTTCTCTGTATTCTCTTTCAGTAACTTCATTAATTACTGTAGTTCAAGATCCATGTGAATGCTGGTGAAACTTAAATTTTTATCTTCAGCCCAGATTTTTCTTTTAAGATATATTCCAGTAGTCTCTTGGAATCTCCACTTGACTCTCTTCCCATAAGCACTATGTAGTGGCTGTCTATCATACTCTCTGCTTAGACAGCCACACTGGTTCACTGGGAAGCTATCCTTTCAAAAGTGTATTTTGAATGAAAATTCTCATAGGCCATCTCTCTCTGGAAGGGAGAGAAATGCTCCAGGTGAGAAAGATACGTGCCCCATGCTGGGCCAATCACAGTGTTCCATTTTCCTGGCCACCTTTAAGTGATCCAGTTATGGGCCAATCAGTGACCCAACTGAAATAATTGGACTGATTTTCCAGGATTATTGAATTTGGGATTAGAGACAGCTCTTTCTGAAGATGGAGATGTGAAGTTCTGGCCATGCCCCTGGCTGGGTAGAAATGCCAGGTGGTAGTAGGAGACAATGAAGCTGAGGTGACATAGAGAGAGCAAGAAAGAGAAGAGGAGCTGAAAGGGTTTCACTTTGCTTGAGGTTCAGATACACACATTTTCTGTGGTTGTGTGAGCTTCCCAGTAAATTGCCCCTTGACCTGAACTAATTTTAGCTGGAATCCTGTTACTTGCATTCAAAATTCAGACTAATTCTCTCAAATTCAAATAAAATAAAATTCACCATATTTTCCAGTGTGTCTTTGTCACTCCCCCCCCCCCCCCCCCGCCCATCCTATTACTTCTCAGATTCTCTAGTTCAGCAGTGACATCAGCCTTCAGAGTTGGTATGTAGCTGGCATGCACTGATTGAACTGTCATGGTTGCTCATGGCCTTTTGATTCATTGGTACCTATGCCATAGTGGTTGATAAATATTTTTAATATCAGTCCTGCCAACATCTACCCAAAGCAGGAATTTATCCTTGACTTCTGCTTCTCTTTACCTCTATTTGTTCTTCCCTGGCTTTTTATTTATGAAAATTCCTTACTTAATTCTTATTTTAAACTTTTTGTTTGAAAGGATTTAAGGCTTACAAAAAAGTTGCAAAAATAGTACAAAGAATTCACCTATACTCTTCACTCAGATTCTCCAAATGTTAACATATTATGTAACCTCGGCCAAATTGTCAAAATCAGGGAACTAACTTTGATACAATACTGTTATGTAATCCGCTAGTTCTCATATTGTGGTCCAGGCACCCTGGGGCGGTCCCCAAGAAACTTTCAGGGAATCCATGAGATCAACTTCTGCTCATAATAAAGCTAAACATTATTTTCCTTTTATAGTCTCATCTCTCATGAATGAATAGTGGAGTTTTCTAGATGCCGTGTGACACGTGATAGTGCAACAGATTAAATGCACAAGCAGAGATGAAAAACAAATTTCCCTTTATAAAGCTAGACATTAAAGAAATTTTTCAAAAATGTAAAACAATGCCACTCTTCTCACTAATTTTTTTTGTCTTGGAAAATATAATTATATTCTATGGTTCTCTTATACGCTGCACTTAGTTATCATGTCTTTATTCTCCTTTTGTCTTGAACATTTCCTCAGTCTTTCTTTGTCTTTCACGGCCTTGATACTTTTAAAAAGTGTTGGCCAGTTGTTTTAGAGGATGTCCCTTGATTTGGAGTTTTTTGATGCTTCTTCAAGATTAAATTCAGATTATGCACTTTTGGTAAGAATGCCGTAGAAGTTGTGTTGTATCCTTCCTGGTACATCACATCATTATTGGTGCTGTTAACTGATCACTTGGTCCAGGTGATGTCTGGGAGATTTCTTCACTTGCTGTTTTCCCTTACTTCTGCCCACTAATTTTGGTATCTGCTGCTGATTCTTGCGTGAAACAATGATTGCAGTGGGGACTTTCTATTTCCATCATTCCTTATGCATTTATTTGTTGGAATTCAATTGTAAGGAAGAGCTTTGCTTTTTCTGCCACCTGCTTAGTTATTCATTCTTTTATATCAGTCATAGATTCATGGATTTTTATTTTGTTCTGTACACTATAATCTGTTAGGGTAATTATTTATTTTGTTGATTAAATTGCCCAAATGTGACCATTAGGAGCCCCTTCAAGTTGGCTCTCATTTCCATTTGACATTCCTCCATTATTTTGGGGGCACTTCTGTGTCTTCTGGCACCAAAACATATTCCCGGCTCATCTTGCACTTTCCTTGGCCCAGCCCTGGAATCAGCCCTTTTTCCAAGGATCCCTGGTTCCTTTTATTGGAGAACAATATTTAGAAATCAAGATCTGGGCTAGCTGCGCTAATTGATACTGGGTAGTCTTTACTTATTTTTAATGATTTTTTTTTTTTACTACAAACATTTTTACAAAGCCTCTGTCAATAACTTACAAAAAAAAAGGTTTAAAAAAGTAAGTAAATTAGAAATCACCCATAATCCTACCACCTGGAGATAATCTGTGTTATTTTAAAAAATATTTTTAAATGACATTTAAACATATATATATAATGTTTAAAGAACAAAAACTCATTTCTAAGCAGTTTACTAAGTCCTGTTAAGTCTATCTTTGCCACGTCTTTGAAGTCTGTTTCTCTTCGTTTTTCCTTCACTGTCTCTGTTCAGGCCCTGTTTATTTCTCACTTGGATTTACCAAAATATCCTCCTTAGCAGTCTCGCTACATCCATTTTGTAACTTTGTGATCCAAACTCTATTCTGTTACCAAAGTAACATTTTTAAAAATAAAATATAATCATGTTACTCTGTATGTAAAAACTTTCAATGGCTCCACTTGGCCTTAAAGAAAACGCCCATAATTCTTTGCTTGATGCTCCCCTGCCGCCTGTGCAGCCTCCAGCCTCTTTCCCATTTTCTCTCATTGCAGCCTTTGCTACATGTATAACCAACTCCTTGTCACCCCCAAATTGTGCTTGAGCTCTAATCCTGCTCTGCCTTTCCTATTTTGTGCTCTCTACTTGGGATGCCCTCCTCCACATTTGCCTTGCCTGCCTGTCTTCTTAGACTCAGCTTGGGGATCATCTGTTTACCTGTAACTTAATACTTCTCACACTGTTGGGTAAATTGTCTGCCTCTCCTTCTATTACACTTTGAGCTCCTTAAGAAAGAAACTTGACATCTAGTAAATATGTTTGTTGAAGCAAAATTTTTTTTTCAAGATTTTATTTTTCCTTTTTCTCCCCAAAGCCCCCTGGTACATAACTGTATATTTTAGTTGCGGGTCCTTCTAGTTGTGGCACGTGGGACGCCGCCTCAATGTTGCCTGACGAGCAGTGCCATGTCTGCGCCCAGGATCCGAACCGGCGAAACCCTGGGCCGCTGCAGCAGAGCACGCGAACTTAAGCACTCGGCCATGGGGCCCGCCCCTGAATGTAAAATGTTTAATAAATTAGCAAAATATATTTGTTGAATGAATTAACAAATTGGTTGAGTGAATTAACAAAATTACTCGGTGAAAAATGGAAATGGAATGAAGATTTGGTAGGTAAGAATAATAGCACGTAGTAGTTTCTTTAGGCTCTAGAAAAAGGTTAAACATAATATGGTTTGTAATTGAAATATTTAACAGGCTAATTTTTGTGGTACGTTTCTCAAAGTAAGAATTTGTCTGTTGTCACAGATTGGGTTCCCCTGGAGGCAGACTCTGAGATGGACATGAGAGTGCAGGAAGTTATTGGGGAGTGATTTTGGGACCACCACTTGTGGAAGGGGAGGGAAGGAAGCAGGATTAAGCAGAGGCAGAAGCTGGGCTGTGAGATGGTCTCAGGACAGTCTCACCACCCTCTGGACAGCTCTGGAGCTGACAAGGCCCTTCAGAGTTGTGCTGAGTTGAGATCTGACTGATGTGCATTATTCCCCCTCATGGACTGGTCTTTGGTTGTGATCTGTCCTGGGAAGGGGACATGGTTTTGGGAGAGATAAATCCCTTCTGTTGAAGCAATTCAGAAGAGCGCTAACATCTGAGGGCTGTCTGCTGCAGTGCCCCCAAAAGCTGGGACAATAAATCCTCTAGTTTGGAGGGGCATCTTGACATTGTGCCATAGTGTCCACTACACATCCAAATGCTATGATCTAAATGGTGTGGATTCCATTAGCACTGAGTGTAATTGGGGTGGAGGGGGGGTGCATTTCTTAAAAATCCTTTAATCTCCAGTGGACATAAGAGGGGATATATGTGATATAGATTTGTGACGCCAGGCAGCGTCACAAATCTAGCCTTTCCATTGAAATTGAAGGCAATACAGCAGCAGCAACAAAATCCTTCAATTTGAAGTTGGGTGGCCAGAGCCTTTCTCTGAAAGCAGAATACTGGAAGCTATCAGTCAACTGAAAAATTTTTCATCTGCAAAAGGGCAGTACAAGGAAGACAAAGGGGGCAAAGTTTTACGATGGCACAATCATTAGCCATGATTTCTATGAGGGTGGACAGAGTAGAACTCAATGAAACTTACTCTGAATTGAACTTGAAATAAATTTAATAGTAATGACTTAAAATAATTTGATGCTAGCCCTTTAGTTTATTGCTCCTCAGTGCCCATGATGATGTTTAATCTTTCTGTCCAAAGAATAAAAAAAAATTTTAATATTGAAATTCTGCAAATGCAGTCAGAGTCAGGATTCTAATAGAATTGAGAAGTCGCTAAATATAAAAGTTCGCATTTTTAGATAAGGAAAATGCTGAATTAAGTGTTATGTGGGTAGCAGTGATTTAAAAAAAGTGTATCTAAATAAAGGCTAGTTGTCCTGAACCACATAATCATAGTAATTCATGAGTGCACAATAAAACAACCACAGGACTTCCTGCTCAGTGTTCCCAGCAATTAAAAGTGTATTTTGCATTCATCAAGCTTCTCAAATAATTTTATTTTAATCTCCATGATGGCAAAATCACAGATGTCTTTATTCTGCAATTGCAAAGTGCTTACGTCAATAAATATTTTCTCAAGACCCAAATGATGGTTAAATAAAACCTTAATTTGTTTCATAAACCCTTTCCCTAATAATTTGGGACAAATTCAAAAGAAACAATTCACTAGATATGATTCACTTACAATTAGCCAGAATCTAAACAAAGACAACATTCCATTTTAGGAAAGGAGTATTGGTCCGTTTGAGACATGGGTGATGTTTTTGTAACAAGACAATAGTGTTGGCAAGCTCTTTTTAGAACACCTACTGTTTGGACAAGTCTGTTTATGCATAGTGACGGGAAATTTCAGTAACTTAAGTTATTGATTTCTTAAATATATGCAAGGTAAGTATGCACTATAGTTTTGTGATCTTGGGCAAGTTAATTAACCTTTCTAAGCTTGTTTCTTCATTATGAAATGAGGATATTGAAACCTACATTAAGTGGTATGAATTAAATGAGATGGTATGTATAAATGCTTAGCACAATGCCTGGAACATAGAAAGTGCTGGATAATGTTTGTTATTATTATATAGCATCATACATTATATATTATGTACACATATATACCATACAATTATAATTTAATATCATATATAATTATTATAATCATAAGATATCTTTTATCTGCAAAGCCTCCCAATAGCCCTCCCTTTTGACTTGAATCCCTTCAAACATGCTTAGAACCGCTCAGCAAATGCGTATAGCTTAACGAGTGGTTATAAGCATACTCTCTGTTTTTCTTCTCTTTGCTACTTTTCTCCTCAATCTTTTAAATATCTCCTAAATTTATCTCCCCTACCCCTGCCCAAGCACTCCACAGTTAAAAAGCATTCCCTTGAGGACACAGGGCTCGCTATGGATTTCCTTATTTAAAATTTCTCCCCCTGGTCATTTCCACAGTCCCTAGAACATTGCTTGTGAAGTTTTTCCAGCGGAAGTTGAAAGGATAGCTGATTAAAGTTTACAAACGTTCCAGTTACTTGTTCACTTAACAAGGCCACTTGCCTGGCACCAGTGATATCGTAGTAAACATGACCCAGCTCTGTCCTTCAGGAGCTCCGTAGCTGGTCCAAGAGACAGTCATACAGAAGAGCAATTATAAAACAGGGGTCAAGGGTGGACATAGGAGTCACTGTTACGGGATTATTGCAGGGGTCAGAGAAGGCTTCCGGAGGATGATGAGATGGGCAGCAGTGACCCCGGCAAAGGAAAGAAGAAGGGTAGTGCTTTAGGAAGTGGGACAGGATGAGATGGCCTAGAATGTGCAAGAATGCGACAACCCAGCGTTCCCAAAGCCTAAAGGGCAGGCAGAGCGGCAAGACACAGGCGGAAGAGGCTGGGGGGCAGAACACGGGGAGTCTTCTGTACCCCATTAAGTGCCTGGCCTTTAGCTTGTGGAGGTGAGGGATAAACCTCAAGGGGTTTTGAACCTGCCTGCACTTTCAATTTTAAACTTCTTGGCTTTTCCTGTTTATATGTTGACTCTAAGAATAGAGTCTTGGCTCTGGCTGAAAATGTGCATTCCTGAGAAACTGAAGCCCACAGGGAACAGAAGGAGGTTGTTGGTGTCTTCTCCTCACCTTCCACCTTGAGGTCTGAGTTCACAGCCACTGCTGGCTTCTCCTTAGGTGGGCGCTGGTTTCTTTTTGGTCATCCGGGCTTATTTCCACTTCTTTTTTTTTGAGGAAGATTGGCCCTGAGCTAACATCTGTGCTCATCTTTCTCTATTTTATGTGGGACACCTGCCACAGCATGCCTTGACAAGTGATGCTTAGGTCTGTACCCAGGATCCAAACCGGTGAATCCTGGGACCCCAAAGCGGAACATATGAACTTAACCACTGCACCACCTGGCTGGCCCCTCCACTTCTTTTTTTTTTTTTTTTACCATCTGTCATCTTTCTCTTTCTCTTCTCAAGTGAGAAGTTTCTAGATTTCATTCTCACATCTCATTTCCCTATTGCTGTTTTAAAAGAAAATTTCTGGCCTTTACAAATGATTATTCTGTTATTATAATGAGAAAAGCAATCACTTAAAACAGGTTTACTTACTGTAAGGTAGGTCTTCTCTTCAACAGCCACTTCAAAAAACAATGATTACTTGCACTTTAGCTAAAGTTATACAGACTCTTTCAATTAACTCTTTTTTTCTTTTTGGAGATAGAATTCAAGAGAAAGTTCATCTTAGTTAATACTTTTATTTTTCATTTTGTCATTGCAGTAGGCTTTATTTCCCTCAGAACTGGTTGTTCTGTTTTCGTGTGTTTATATCTTGCAGCCTTCGTAGTTTCTTATTTCACAGTTTTGTTTCTTCTATTTCTTAAAAGAGGTGTTCCTGTTTCCTTGGAGCATTGAATGTTAAAAAAGTCTAGCATGTGACATTTAAAATTTGGTGTCCTCTCTCCCCCACCGCTAGTTTTTATTACAGAAGAATAAGTAAAAAGTGAAATGAGAAAGAAAAGAAACCAGGAGTGATTTCTGTGTAGTGTCGTTTCAACATTGATTATAATGCACAGTTTTAATTAGTAAAGCAAATTCAGCTGTGTTTCCAGATTATTAAACAATATTAATTTTTTTCTGCACAAAGTCCTTCAGGTGTTAACCAGTGATTTTAAATCAAAGGATGTCTTTTTCTTTACCTGCCAATAGCCAGTTGACTTTAGAGTCTTTTGGTGGGAGGAGCAGAGGTTAGGGTCATTCACAGGGAATGGCAAATAAGGGTGGTTACCTTGTAGGATCTCCAAGGCTCAAGGTCAAGCTGACAGTGCTGGACATGACACCATGACTTAGTTGGTGGGCGAAAATCATGGGAAGCATTCGCATTTGTTACTCCTCCAAGATCATCATCATCACATCAAAGCCATTCTCTGCTTACACACACCAGCCTGAGAAACAGGCAAACTGCCCTTTTTAAATTTCTTTCCCTCTCCCTGATGTTCATCTTAAGCTGATTTCATCTCAATGCAATGGCAGCAGTGGTGGTGGGCTATACTCCTTAGGCTGACTCTTTCTAGGATATTTTGTGTCTTCTAACCCTATCCGACCTCTTGAATGGTGAGGCCACACTTTGGCTTACGCTGCAAAATAGTCTGACTACCGGGCTGGTAGCCTTTACGGAGTTATACTCCAACATTTGGTTTAGAGCCTTATTCTTTCTCTCCTTTGGCATTATCATCTACTGTCATCATTTTGTTTTTTGTCTCCACAAGGCTAAGTTGATACATTTGTCATGTTTTGATAAGAAGGGTAAGAGGATACAATAGTACTACAAAGGACACGGCTTAAGATTTGCAAGTGGGTATATTTTCCCAAGTCTTAAGGAAGAATTTTTTACTAGGTAGCATTTTCACATAACTCCAATTCAGTACTTATCTCCTTTTATTTGGGTTATTTACTGTATTTCTGTCCCCGAAACTAGATTGTGAGTTCTCTAAAAGCAGAAATCCTATTTACTCACCTGTGATTCCCCATCCCTATATGGTCTAATATAAACTGCAGTGATCGGTTTCGCAGATATTCATTGTATCAAATAAATTATAGCAGCGGCAACAATATTGACTTGGAACCAGAGGCATGTTCTGAATGCAGAAGTATTTACTTTTTTTTTTTTTTTCCATGAGGACCCAGGATCTTTTTTTAAAATGCTAATTTGCAGTTTGAACCTGTGTAGGTGAAAAATACAAGAAGCAGCAGCAAAAGAGCCGAACAGGCACTTTTGGATATTATAATTACACCTAAGGTTTGTTTTTATTATAGTTCTTCAGATTTAATCATGCTCTTGATTCCATGAAATGTCATAGAATCACAGGACTGAGAAGGGCTCTAAAGGTCTTTTAGTCTCTGTCTCTAAGGAGACGTGAGTTTAAACTTTTGCAAACATTTGCTTACCCTATAGTTTTCTTTTAAAATATCCAGGAAAAGAAGGACACATAGCGGTCCAAACATTTTTTTGAATAAGTAATATTTTCTTGAAGGCTTTTCTGCTTATTTTTTAACCATCTGATATACCTATTCTCCCTAGTTTCTTGCCGCTTCTGAGAGTTTTCTTTCTCTGATTTCTTTTTCTTTTTCTTTTCAAAGAGAACTTGAAACTCCTCTCTTCTCTACTATACAGAACAACTCAGCACTCAGTTCTTGTTTCTTGAGCACGTGTCTACAGGATGTGGGTGATTCTCACCTTTCACCAGTGGTGGTTAATTAAGACATTTATTCCAGGACAAATACAATGTTTCCCCTAACAGGGATTTTGGTGACTAAGATTTTTCATCATCTTATTACATTTTCATGTACTCTTCTTCTAAATAAATGACTCCATTCCTTCGCTCTTTCAACAGAGCACTTCCTTTCCAGAAATATAACACAACCTTGTTTCCTCTTTTTCTGGTCTGCTCAGGTCAATACCCATCATCTAGGTTTAGACCCAGAAGTGATTACCGGTTCTAAAAAAGGCCAGACCACTCCAGATTGTAGCATTCATGGGTGGTTGAAAGTGCTGATGACTCAGTTCCTGGGATTTGCCAAATCCCACCAATGCAATGCAAACTATGTTTTGTCATTACTATTTTTAAATCTTCATTTGTTTTCCATCAGATTTCTAGGTTTTCCACCTTACTCACCTTGTTCTATTCTCAGACTTAGTAGAGTAAGTCTGATCCTTTTTCTCTACTCTTCAAGGCCAAAGGATTCTGAGGTTTAGAATAGAGTGTGTGCTGGTTTTTTGACTGATTTTCTTTGGTCAATTCAAGGCATATAGATTGTACAACTTTGATTGTTTGGTTGTGGTCTTCCTGCCTGCTGTCTTGAGAAAGACTTTTAATAAATGTAATGATAGAAGTAGCCTGCAGTGTGCTAAGGGAGCAATATCAGAGGAGAACCTTTAGATGTGGTAGTCAGGGAAGGCTTCCCAGAGGTGGAGAACTCTATCTGGTGTCCTAAAGCCTGAGAAGCAGAATGCCAGGTGAAAAGGATAGGATGGTAGAGGGAGAGGGTTCCAGGAAAATAAAAGAGCAGGTGCAAAGGCCTGAAGGTGAAAGAGAACATGGCCATGTTCAGGCAAATTTGTGAAAGTTCAGTATGGCTTAAGCATTAGACACAAAGCTGGTGGGGAAAGGGTGAAGATGAAGCAGGCTATAGATTTTTGTCGTGTTGGGCCTTGTAAGTCATGTTAAGAAGGCCAAGTGATAGAGAACCACTTAAAGGTCTCAAGAAAGTGAATGGTATTATTAATTGTATTTTAGATGGCTTCTCTGGCCTTAGTGTGTAAGACTGGAGGCAGTGGGATTCCAGTAGCTGGATGTAGCCATAACCCAATAGAGATGGTGGTGGCCTGAACTGAGAAGGGAAAACATTAGAGGACTTTGAAAAATATAAATAAAGTAAAAAGGACAAATGAGACAGACTACACTGACACTCCCATCATATTTGCAATTAAAATTATACAGCAAGATTTAACCCTAACCAGTGGAGTTGGGGGCTGCAGTAAGCTCTTGTGGGATGCACACTGAGGAACAGGAGTTCCTTGGTTGCTTTGATTGACAATTTGAGTCTGAATAAGCACTGTTTAGAAGTAGAGTGACCAGCCTTATGGGGCATGAGATTCCTGCCTTACATGTATTCCCGGATTGGATGACTATCCTGCAGGAGAGGAAGTGCCAGCCCAGATGATTCATTGATCTCAGCACTGATCAGAGCACACCTGAACCATTGTGACCAGTTCTAGAGTCCACATTTCAAAATGGTCATAACTGGAACTTCTATGGAGAAGAATCAGAAGGTAAGAGGTACCAGGGAATATAGTCACCAATATTATAATAACTTTATGTGATGACAGGTGGTTACTAGTCATATTAGAGTGATCACTCTGTAATGTATAAAAATGTCGAATCCCTATGTTGTACACCTGAAATTAATATAATATTGTTTGTTAACTATACTTCAATAAAATAAAATAAAACAAAATAGAGGAAAAAGTTCAAATTGCTGCAAATAGAAAAAGGAAAAAAACCCCATATCATATAAGGAGTAGGTCAAGAAACTAAATTTAAAAAGAGAAGATTCCAGTGGAGAAACAGAATAGCTCTATTCCAATACCTAAGTCCTTAAACTTATCCTGTGTGACCTCAGAGGGCTGAACTGGGTCAATGGACAGAAGTTCCCAGGGGGTAGATAACAGCTCACCCTGAGATCTGAGTCTTGGAGCGGCTGAATAATGGAGGCTAAGTGCTTCCTGCCAATGTTAACATCCAGCAGACCAGGCTAGGACCTCAAAGGTACCTGCCAACTCTGAGTCACTTCAGTTTAAAAAATACTGCTATTTTCCCTTCATTCATTCTCCTACTGATGGACCTTGCACAGAGCAAAATTGTAGATCTCTTGCAGCTTGTGTTACACATAATAAATGATTCATAAATATATGTTGAACTCTGCAGACACCTCCTGTATTGTTGTCACTATATTCTTTTTGTCTGGATCTTTATAAGCCTATCCTAGAATGAGATTTCCCAATTATGTATAAGGATTTGATGAAAATCAGTAATGAGCTTTGTCTTTATTGACGTCCTAGGTGTCCCATTTATGTCACTCTTTGCCAGAAGATCAAAGGGGGCAGTAGGCATGGGAGTGAGGGTAATTATGATGGAGAAAGCAGGGGGATGGTTGGAAGTGAGGGTGTAAGCAAACATATTCATATTACAGTCCACGTATGCAGGTCATCTCATTAGCAGTTGAGGGATGCAATATCTAAACATATTCCCCACATTTTAGAGAAAATTTGGGGACTTTTAATATCTCCTGGCTCACATTTCTTATTTTATTTTATTTTTTTGAGGAAGATTAGCCCTGAGCTAACTACTGCCAATCCTCCTCTTTTTGCTGAGGAAAACTGGCCCTGAGCTAACATCCGTGCCCGTCTTCCTCTACTTTATATGTGGGACGCCTACCACAGCATGGCGTGCCAAGCAGTGCCATGTCCGCACCGGGATCCGAACCGGCGAACCCCAGGCCACTGAGAAGCAGAACGTGCGAACTTAACCGCTGCACCACTGGGCCGGCCCCTCACATTTCTTATTAAAACACAGTCTCAAAGGTTAAATTCCTTGTTCTTCCCTTTTTTTTTTTTTGGCTGGGAAAGATATGCCCTTAGCTAACATCTGTTGCTAATCTTCCTCTCTTTTTCTTTTTTTCTCTTTTATCTCCCCAAACACTCCCTGTACACGGTTGTATATCTTAGTTGCAGGTGCTTCTAGTCGTGGGATGTGGGACGCCGCCTCAATGTGGCCTGACGAGCGGTGCCCTGTCCGCGCCGAGGATCTGAACCCTGGGCCGCCCCAGCGGAGTGCGCGAACTTAACCACTCGGCCACGGAGCCGGCCCCTGGAGCACTTTGAGTACCAAAATAAACAATAATGGTAGTATAATATAATTAAATATAATAGGACTCTATTAGCCCATATTCATATAAATTTAAAAAAACAGTTTAATGACGATTGAGATATTTGCATAGTCTCGAAGTACGTCCTTATGAGGTATTTGTTAATTATAAAGGGAGAGGGAATAACTCAAGAGTGGAGAATATCAAAAAGAAAAAAAAATCATGAAAATTTTGAGAGAGGGGCCGAGGTCCTGAAATCCTATATGCAGGGAATAAAAGGCAAAAAAATTTGGACACTGATGTTACTGTGACTGTATTTAAACTCACAAGTTGGTGAGGAATGTGGGTGTTCAAAATAAAAGTACATGATCTCATATAACTTCACCCTCACAACAAGCATAAAATATAGGCATTATTGTCCTCTATTTTACACATAAGCAAACGGATGGGGCATTAAGCAACTTGCCATAGTCAGTAAGTGGTAGCTCTGGGATTTGAACTCAGGCCTGACTCCAAATCTCCTATCCTTTGAGGACCAATGTAGAGTCCCCGCTTATGCTTACCATAGCCAAGATCTGCTGTGGCTTCTTTATTTTACTAAATGGATTCTGAATTTAGGCCTGAAATCTGCCTGCTCACTGTATCCTGTAATTTACAGTGAACACATTTCATGTAAAACTCCATAGGAGCAAAAATAAAATAAATAAATAAATTTATGGATAAGGGGTCTGTATTACATTATGGAAATTCTGGTTCTATTGAGAAATTAAGGGCTATATTCCAATGTTAGACATTGCTGGAGACTTTGAGGGGGACTCAATTAATAGTTCTTAGGGAAAAGCATTTAAGACATCACTGATTTCCTATAAAGTTTAGAAATCTGTAAATGGGCAGCACTAGTCACCAGTTTTTATTTGAAGTGCCTTCCTTTCCCATCTAGTATATTCAAATCTCTTAATTCCACTTCCCTTCTTCCTTTCCTGTATTCTGAAACAATTGAGAAATAAGGCAAAGAAATAAGACAGGTAGGATCAAGATATTCCCTTTATTAAGCTGATATTGGGAAATATAGCTTATGTCTGCTAGTTCCCTTGTACTCAACCCAAGAATCAAGCAGCTTGCCCAACCAACATGGCCTCCAGTGGAGGAGAGGAGAAGAGGACTATGTCTTCCTGCAGGCAGCTCGCTCCGAGAGAGAAGAAGGAGTACAAGGAAAGACTAGGCATTACCACTTGCTCCATCCAACTCATCAATCAGGGAAGTGGGTGAGCTGGTGGACACTGCACTGTGGCTGTGGAGCTTCCTCCCACAAAGGAAACAGCAGGAGTGAAGAGGCAGCACCTTCTTCTCCATCAACAGTCCCCAGCATTTGGTCTATCAGTCCAGGGACTGGAACAGCAAGCCTGTGGTTAACCACGGGTGGGCTATCCCCTTCACGGGAGAAGATCAGCAGTCTTCAGGACAGACATGTTCGCACTTTCATGAGGACACTGCTTCAATAACAACCTCTGTTCTCAGTTTGATCCCGGGACTACTGAGATGCAGTGTGGATTTTTGCCTCCAGAAGGTTCTGAAATCCGTCAGAAATGTACATTAATCAAATCAATTTTAAGTACCCTCTTCACTCA
The DNA here is from genome assembly GCF_037783145.1 of Equus przewalskii. Taxonomy (NCBI): domain Eukaryota; kingdom Metazoa; phylum Chordata; class Mammalia; order Perissodactyla; family Equidae; genus Equus; species Equus przewalskii. The sequence continues at coordinate 13,051,453 of NC_091836.1, forward strand.
AAGCTGGGAAAAGCCATTCTTTATTCTATTTCCCATCTTGAATTATACTAACTATATTCCAAAATGTGGCTTACCAGAGAGTGGTTTACCAAGAGTGGAGAGCATACAATGGGAGAGACCACCCTTGGTGTAGGCAATAGCCTGACATCTTATTATCACCATGCATCAATAATTTTAAACAAGGTCAATGATTAAAAACACTTTTCCTCATGTGGAGCTCTTTTTTAGTTGGTCACTGTTATCAGGTGTCCTACAGTGAGACCAAATGGTATCAGAAACTGCTCCAAAATAAAGTACATAAAGACCCTCCAAAAACGAAATGCCTACAACATAGAGATGTTCCACATTTGAATATAAACCTATTCTCATCATCAAATTCCCAGAGAGACATTAAGGCCTAAAGATCAAATTCCCTCACAAGCTAAAGTTAAAAGATGTTAAAATCTCAGGGAATCGAATCCCCCTAGATAATTTAAATTCCTCTACTCGTGTAAGTTAAACCTCTACAGAGATGAAAGTGCCTTCCTCAGTTGCTTTTTCTACTCAATCTTAGTAAGAGGATGGGATTGGGCTCCCTCAGCAGCTGCAGCCCTGGATCCCTCTCACTGGCAGGAGTGTAGGCCCTTCAGGGACTCTGAAATTGTTTTAGATTGACAGCTTTTGTGCTTCCTTAACACGATGCATGTGATTGTCAGCACTGGCCACATCCACCAAATTAAAAAATCAATTAACTCCCGGGTTCTAGACTAGTTATCCCAGGGACACTTACTTCTCCAGAACCCAGTACTTTGTCTTCCCAACATTTCCTAAGTGGAAAGTAGAAAGAAAAAGCCTTCTTCATTTTAACTTCCCTAAGACATCAGAAGTTTGATCCTTAGCTTCCAGAATCCTCTTACAAGACATACTGTGAGCCAAGGATGAGTAGGGAGAAATCTTCCAGAAAAATTATTGTGACTTTGCATATCTACCGTATCTTAGAGGAATAGTCAACTATACATACATTCTCCTCTTTTACAGAGTAGCATTCAAAATATCACTGTCTCCTTAAAAAGTTTAGACATTTGCATTCGGGGTTGTTCAAATCTCTGGGACTTATTAGAAGCCCTTTTTTTTTTCTCATCTGATATATTTAAAACCTCCTACATTCCATTTCCCCATTGTGTTTTGGCATCCTAGTGTTAATATGAGTGTGGGCTCTATCTTGCTTTCATGCAGAGATTCTGCCATATGGAAAAGCATTTTTAGTCCTCTGCCAAGTGGCTGATTCCACTCCCTCTAACTATGAGGTTGTGGGGAGTCAAAGAAAACTGTCTCCCAGGGAAGGTTTCTTCCTTGTATGAAATTACCCAAATGGGGTGCCACTGAATGGGGGAATATTGTTCAGTTAATTGATAGGATAGAAAGAGAAAGACATGGTATCCAGGGACCCGGGGAGCCAATAAAGAAGAGAAATGAAGGAAAGCTTCAGGACAAACAGCTGAGAGTCAAGGTTAGCGACTTACTAGGTCAGGATGAACAGCTCTATCCTCAGGGAGGGAAAATATAACTAAATTAAATGGTTGGAGAGTATGTGAGTTGGATAATTGTTGATAAGCGCATATCAAATCAGCTGGGGCATTTGAAAAAACTTGGAATGCCCACACAGAAAACTAAGCAATGAAAAACAAATCAATAACTAACTTTCAGGAAAAAAAAATCTTCTTAGGAAGAAAAGAAAGCTGTATGTAAATGGAAATTTAGTCATAGTAAACTCTTTTGGCTTAGAAATAAATATTTACATAATCAAAAATGTAAACACTGTTGATTTAGTAAAAATATTGTGATATGAATAAAGAAGGAGTGTAGGGAGAAAAAAGGGTGAGGGGTTAGGAGTGCAATAGAGCTAAATCCTCTCTTAGCAGAAGTCAGTAGATAATGTATAAAATAGATAAATAAAGAAATAAAGGCATAAGCACATTATTTAGGGAAACGAAGTTGAATACCAGAAGACACTATTAAATATGTTGGAGTAGTTACCTCTGAGTTGTCAGACTGAGACGTAGCAGAAGACAGCTTTATTTTAAGTTTTTTACTACTATTTGATTTAGTTCTTAAGGAAAATTATAAATGGATTTGTATCACACACCCCATTAACTTAAATGCAACCCAGCGTCAACTCTGCTCATCCTCTCTCCCTTTCCCACATCACATTTAAACAGGACCTCCCCTTCCTTAGGTAAAGGGAGCTCTCACCTGAAAGACAAAGAGAGATAAAAATCACTTATTCTTTGCCTTAGAGCTTGCCAATCTTCAGGTTTTGATGATTAAGGATTATTCAAAAGTAATTTTGCTTTGGCTTGAGTTTTGCATTAATAATTAATTTTATAACCTAATCCCAAATCATATAAATTGTTGAAAGAAAAGATAGTATTCATCATCATAATAATATTTAAATATTATTGAAGGTTTGTCATGTGCCAGATCCGATTCTAGGCATTTTATGTATTTTATCTCATTTATTCCTCATGAAATTCCTAAAAGTAGTAGTGTAATTACCCTCACGTTTAGTGGAAACTGATGTCTAATATCGTCCTTGGATTGTGTGTGGGAAGATTCCCTGCTCTTGTTTGCTGATACCCTAATCTGAAATGAGGCACTTGGATGTACTTGAAAAGGTTGGGATGTTGTGAGTTTCTCATCCGGCATGCACACCTTACAAGTCTGATGATTACGATTCCCGTTCTCTGTTTATGAAACCTTTTACTGAAACATGAAATGGAGCAGCCGCAGATGCAGAGCCAGGTTGCAGGCAGGGTGTGTCTTTCTGTAAGTGTTCGAGGTGGGCATGAGGTCCAACAAACTTCTTTAGACTATCTGAGACTGTAATGCCAGGCGTGAATGCTGTAGTTCTTTCCCCGTCTGTACTCATGGAAGACACAACTAATTTCTCACAAAACTCTTTCTCTCTGAGTCTGGGCATGGCTTCAGGATTCCTTTTCATGGTGCAGCACTCCACACAACAGTTCCTCATCAAATGGAGCTGTGCCACCAGGTGAAATCTGTTTGCCTTCCTTAGTCAATGAGGCCCTTATTCAATGTAATCCTTAGTTCTAAACATTTGCATTCCAGTAAGGTCTGGCTTCCTCCCACTCTCAGATAACTATATAGACTGCAAAGCGCTTTCACATATACTGTTTTGTTTTATTAGCATAACACCCCTTTCAGCTCTCATGTATTAAGTATTTATTACCCAGCCAATCTATCAATCAAGATACAAATCAAGAAGCCAGGCAGTCTAAGATATACTAACTTTAATCCTTCCAGGTGGGTATTGTTATATCCATTTTATTAATGGGAAAATAGCCTCAGAGAAGTGGAATGGCTTGCAAGAACCCACCAGTCGGTAAGTATCAGAACCAGAAGTAGAACTCGGATCTCTTACAGGGCAAGTTCTTGGTTTCCTTCAAACACTGTAGCTACCTCTAGGTTTCCAAGCGTTGGAGTCAATTCCAGTTCTTTAGCCAGATGCCTGGCGGAATGCTGTTGTTCAGTGGGAGTTTTACCCCTCCACATACTTCCAGCCCCTCCTTCTCCTTGTGTGTGTGTATGTGCGTGCGTGCATGCTAATCCACTTCTGTTAAGCCCTTGAAATCTAACAAGGTTAGATTTGGCCAACCACAGAGTTTAATAGCCTTGCAAACAGAATTATCTTTCTTATGAGACCCAGTTCTGTACCTCTTAGAAAGACCTGTATATATAACTGAAAAATAAATACCCAACACTGCTCTTAATCTGTGCAAAGATTCTGCTGACAGAAGCCCAGGGAGTATAACTAAAGGGTATGTAGATGCCTAACCTTATATTAACAAAGAATCAAGGTGAATAAACGTGCAGACAGCCTTTCTTCCATTTTCTGGACTCTGTCTTTGCCATATTATATCTAAAGCATTTGGATCCTTACTGGAAAGGTATGTTTTAAAATGGAAACATGGTTATTATATCAAATTTTCTGTCTCTCTCACCTTTAGGTCTTTCAGTCAAAGTTAGATTTCCAGGCACTTTCTTCTACTGAAATTGTAATACTCAATTCTTTTCTTCTTTCTTTCTTACTTTTAATGCAAGTAGAAACTGTCACAATATGTTAAAGCTGTTGGGTGTTTTTCTTAAAAAAATTTCTTTTTAAGACATACACTTTATTAGAAGCAGCTATCTTGGGGCAAATGGGAGGTTATGCATGACTGTTGTCCTTTTTCCTTTGTGCTTTTATGTATTTTGTAATTAGGAAAAAAAGTTACATAGGAATGTATTTTATTTCAGACCGTGCTTTTTAAAATGGTGAGGAATATCTCCTTAGAAATATACATGTGCCAGGTTGTACCTGAATCTGCAATATTTTATGTTAAGCAAACACAGATATAAATGAAATAGCAAAATTCAGATGAATTTTTGAGCAAAAACAGCTATATTCAGAGGTATTTGCTTTTGCAAATATGATTTGTACTATACTTGTAACTTCTTTGCCGGTAAAAATTATTTCCGTAGGGCACTTTGGAGGAAAAATCTGAGAAGCACTGAGCGTAAGAGAAGTACTCAAGAAGGTCTCATGGATTGTTCTGAAGAGGATTTCTATGCTGATAGGAGAAGGGTGATGACCTCTGAGATCCCTCTTAAGTCTGAGGTTTTCTAAATGCCTTTAACAAGGCAGGGGGAGCCTTTAAAAAAAAAGCAAGAAGGAACCTTAGATTTCTAGTCTTGAGGTGCTTCTATCTCAAGGAGGATCATTTGTGTTAACTACCATTTACTTATGCATCAATCTATACAAGATCAGGTCATAAACTAAATGATGCTTTTCAAGGGCCAAATACTCCTCCTCCAGTTGCTACAAGAAGTTCAGCATGTTTCCCCACATGTCCAAGACACACATCAACTCTTTAGTTGGTGTTTATGGAGTTCACACCTTATATTTAAGCTTCATAGTCTTAGCTCAAGTTTATTTGGTGTTCTGGCCATGACCCATCTTCTTATATCCCTGGAGCACGGAAAAACAAAAGTGGTTGTGTCGGTGGATTCCCCATGTCCACCACTAGGTCCCACAGTTCACTAACAGAACTCACAGGACTCAGCATATAGTGCTACTCATGACTATGATCTATTACGGTGAAAGAATACGGAGAAAAATCAGCAAAGGGAAAAGGAGCATGGAGTCAAACCCAGGGGAAGCTAGGTGCAAGTTCCAAGGGTCCTTTCCCAGCGGATTCACACAGGACACATAGGTCTCCTAGCAACAAGTCGTGACAACATGTGTGAAGTGTGGCCAACCAGAGAAGCTCATTAGAGATTCATTACCCAGGGTTTTTTTTGGGTGCTGGTGACATGCTCCCCGTTCCTGCCTCTGCCAGGCGTGCACCCAAAATCCAGACTCTCAGAAGGAAAGCAGGTGTTCAGCACAAATCATATTGTTTGCACAAACAGTGTAGGCATAGTGAGCCACTCCTATTTGCTAATGGTGGGAACGCTTCCAAGATCTAAGTTTCTAGAAGCCAGCCAAAGGCCAACCTTGCAAGCAGAGCTTTCTAAGAAAAGCAGTTCAGGCCTGCTACGTTAATTCTTTTCTGCACAGTAGTCCTTTCGACATTTTATGAAAAAGAGTTCTGGTCTTGTCAGCAAAGGAAGGACCTCTGGCCCTTCTTTTGTAGTTTTTGGAGTGAGTGTAACCAGTGTACAACTTCTCTTCCTTTCTAAACCAGAAAGAACAGGAAGAACTACAGTGGGAGAATCAGTAGGAGGATTTTTAAAAAAATCCTTCGAATGGAACCAAATAAGTAGAGGCTTGTTCACAGGAGCATCCCAGCTTGGCCCAGGTAAACAGCCATAAAAGAGATCCCTCACCACAACCCGCGTCTGCCCTAAGTATGTGTTGGAGCAGGAAAATATACACGTGCAAGAGCCACAGTAAGCACTTAAGAGGTATCGTGCTGGCTTCCTGACAGGGGCTAAATGCTGATTTCAGGTTTAATACACAGTCATCACATTAAACAATGTTTACTTGCCAGGATCCTATTGTGTCTGGCTGGTGCAGCTCCTTGATGTTCTTTCCCCTCCTCACCTGAATGCCCCATCTAGCCCATCAACTCTTGGCCCTTTTAATTGCCTTCTTGAATGCTCTGGGTCCCCTGTGTTGATCCCCTAAGGTACCATCACTCCAGTATCAAGAGAATTGCCACAGTTTCCTTCCTCTGTTACTTACTGGTATCTCTTGGGAAAACTTGGCTCTACCAGTTGTCCGGTAAGGGGATGGTGGTGGGAGAAAGAGAAGTAAGGGGACAGTGATGGGAGAAAGAGAAGCTGGTGGGGAATAACCTCTGAAAAGTGGAATGGGTTGGACTAGATAGAGAATGGCGAATAGGTGACCAGTCCCCTCACTCCAGCCTCCTGGGCTGTTGGCAGTCAGAGGGCATTATGACATTTTTTTCTTGTTGTGTCTGATATAGCATTCCAGGCAGCCATAGCCAATTCCTCAAGACTGGCACACAAATCGAAGTCTACTTGTGCCAGGAATAAGTGGCCTTTAAGGTCTTTTTTTAATTTATAATATAAATTAATTATTCTGTCTTTTTTTAACGAAATAAAATTTTAATGTGCTTGATTTTCACCTATGTTGACAGAAATTGTAAAACCAACAGTAGTATTTTAATTGTATTACGAACATCCCCAGGTTATGTTTGTTAAACAAAGTGAAAAGCAAAATGCAGTAAAATAAATATGATACCAGAAATGGTACCTTTTCTTTAGCAAAGGGACTCCATGGACATGAATAAACACTTGAATTTACGGGAACAATAACTCAGCTGCTGTACTGGATTGTTGTATTTGTGTATAGAAGGTACATTGATCCTGTGTGAAATCCGGTGAATTTGTGTCTCAGAAGTGATGTTCTTTGTGCGAGACCAGGATGAGACTTGAGAACATGCTCAAAATTCTCAGCAAATGGGATTTCATAATATGTAAGTGGAGGCTGATATTCTCACTTTATTTACTCTGAACATAAGTAAGTTTTCAGTCTTTGGTTCCCAGAATAAAATTTTTCAGACTACATCTTCACTGTAATATATGCCCATAATAAAAAGAAAACTCTGCCTCTCTGGAGAATGGCTCAGTCAAGAAAAATCCCATTTTTATGAGGAAGCACGGTTTCCCTTGAGAGGGTTGATTGGGTTGGAATCTAATAATAGTTCCCACTGGAGTATTGACGAGAACTTATCTAATGGTCCTGTATTATTATGATTTGATTTTGATAGGACAAGTTATTATTAAACTGCTCAAGTAATAATTAAAATATTGATTTATAGAATACTTTAACATTTCTCACAATATTATCCCATCACTTACTAATTTTAATTCTCCCTATAGTACCAAGAAGAGGTGTAACATTAATTCTTCCTATAGTATAGGGAAGAGGTGTAGCATGTGGCACTATTCGTATGTAACAGATAAAAGAAAGTAACTGTTGAGTGAATCACCAAATGTTCTGGAGCAGTGAAGCAGTAGACCGAAGTCCAGAACTGAGGTCCTATGACCTGAGTCCTGTTTTCTTCTAACCACACAGTTCTAGAGCTCTCTCTCTCTCTCTTAATCTCTCTCTCGTTCTTTTATTCTTTTGTAATTTCTTTTTGCTTTCTTACCCTCTCTTTTTTAATTGTGGTAAAAAAAAAAAAAACACTCATAACAAGAAATCTACCTTCTAAACAAAATTCTAAGTGTACAGTACAGTGTTGTTAACTATGTGCACATGGGTGTAGAGCACAACTACTTCATTCTTGTAAGGCTCATCTCGATGAAAACAAGCTAAGCAGCATGGCTCAGTGCCGTGTTTAACAAGGACTGTGGAATATTTGATACTTTTAGGTGAAAGATGGACAAACATTTAAAAATTATATATATATATTTTTTAATGTGCGTAGGATACTTGGTCAACACATCAATTTCATTTGTGAAAGTGAAATGAAGTTTACGTTTATACTATGTTGATTTAAAGGAAAAAGAGCCCAATGAAAGAATATTTAGTAAATAATAGTACATGTGGCAAAAATCATGTAAGTGGTATGCAGTTGATTGAAGTTTGGAAAGGGAGACAGCTTTGGGTTCAAATCCTTGCTCCAGCACTTCCTGACCATGTGAACGTGGGAAGATGCTTCACCTCTGTGGGCCTCAGCTCTCTGACCAGTTGAAGGAAGAAAATACTACCTCCTTCCAGCTTTGCTACTACAAGGATTGGATGTAACGTATGTCAAGTTTCTAATATCACAGCTGACATATAGCAGACACTCAATAATAATTAGAATTAATTGAATGCTTACTATGTTTTAAGATTGTTCCACAACTTTACATATATTAACCTAATCATCCACAAAAAAGGAAAGAAACTTATGAGAAAGGTAATATTATTAGCACCTTTTTGCCCATGAGGAAACGGAGGCACAGAGACGTTAAGGTAATATTCTCCCAACCCACACAGCCAGTAAAGGGTAGAAGGGAGATTTGAACCCAGCCAGTCTGGTTCTAGAATCTTGTGTTAATCAATATTTTAACATTTTAAGTCCAATCTACCATCATGTACTAAAGTTTATCAGTTAGGGGTCTTTCTCCAGGGGCACTAGGGTAGTCTCTGACATGTGCTAACATGGACACCCGGAGTATTCAGCCTGGCTGGGAGAGCATGGGACATGTAGGGAAGTAATTAAGGGACATGCTGGTGAATTTGAATGATAGGGCAAGAGGCTTGGAATTTATTTGGTAGGTAATGGGGACCATTATGGGCATCAAAATGCTCCAGATCCATTTTTAGATACTGAGCATTAAAAAAAACCCCAAACAAATGAATGATATGTGATCCAGGCCTCAAAGACCTTCTAATTTAGTGAGAAGCAGTTGGCTAAAAATTCATTGCAAGAAAAAGGGATAGATGCTATCAGAGAAGTGTACATGGAACACAGTGCAGACACAAGGTGGAGAGGGTCACTTCTACTCAGAGAACTAGGAAGAGAGAAGACTTCATAAAGGAGATGGAATAAGCTGATCCTTAAATGGTCCATAGAAGGTTTTGAGCAGAAGGTCAGAGTCAGAGCTGTGCATTTCATCAAATAGCCTGTTGCAACAGCCCAGGGAAATGAGGGCCTGACCTGGGGTGGTGGTCGTAAGAATGGAGAAGAGGAGCGTAGAGGCATGCTTGAGGTAGGATTTTTAGAGGGTGATGATTATATATGGGGTCTAAGGAGAGCAAGCACCTGAAGTCCTGTGACCGGGGTGCTGTTATCAGGGACAGTTTATGGAAGAAGAGAATGAGCTGATTTGAGTTTGAAGCACCTATAAGGCATAGAGGTGTAGATAAAAGACTACATACGTGAAGGAGATGTTGGCCTTTGGCAACAGTTTCTCTCCAGAATGACTATTAAAAGCCATGTTACTGATAAAGAAAGAAAGGGGTCATTCCTGATTTTCCTCCATTATCAAGGATTAATTAGTTAGCCTTGGAATTGTCATTGGAGGCTCAAGGAATGTAGGAGATAAGACGTGATTTCCAGAGGTGAGCAGTGAGGAACCATTGCAGCATCCAGCCTGGGCTGGGTGCACACAGAGTCTCTCTCGCTCACTTGCATCTGGGTTTGCTTTCTTGAGGAAAAGAGAAAGGCTATCGTTTTAACTAGGAGATTAGTAACTTTTGAGAACTTGAGTATTCTTTTTTAACTTTCATTTGACAAATATTTATTGAGCAAATGTTTATTATTATGTAGTAGGCACAGTTCTTGTGGTTGGGGATGCTAGAGGCAACTAAACAGAGCCCCTGCTCTCCTGGGACTTATATTATGGAGGCAGGGCAGTAGGTAAATACTTAAAGGAGTGGGCTATACGAATGCCTGGGGGAAGAGGATCCAGGAAGATGAGACATCAAATGCAAAGGCCCTGTGGCAGAAGCAAACTCAGGTAAGCTGAGTGAGTGCCGTTGTGGAAAAAGTCATAAATTGCTCTTCTGGACCATCAGGCCTTCCCTCCTTGAATTTCAGGAAGGGGCCCTGAATTTCTTAGTTACTGAGTGAACAAATTCTGTTTGAGCGGCCACCCTGTGACTTGGTCTCGTTGTAGGCCTGATTTGTAAGGTGACAGCCTTGGAGAAGCCTTGGAGATTTTACTTCCTTCGGAGCTCAAATGCTCTGGGAAGCAATCGCCATCTAGTGGCAAAATGAGGAAACACATCTGGTAGATTGGAAGCTCAACTTTCCATCCTTGGCTATGAAATTACTCTGAAAATTCGCTGATTTCCCACTCTTACAAAATCCAAGCAGGTTGAACAACTAGCCCCAAATAACTTCTATTACAACTGCTTCCTGACAGAAGGCATCATTTCTTTAACATTTACTTGGCATTTTACACCTTTCCACGTTTAATCTTCATAGCAACTCTGAAAACTGGCCATTTTCATAGTCCTTATTTTGAATATGAAGATATCTAATGATTACATCACTTTCCCAACGTCTTACAACTTTTAAATGACAGCGTTTCATTTAACCGTAGTTTGTCTGGGGACAAACTTGGGTTATATTGCCTACTTGTAGGTAGCTCTGAGCACTTAGTAAAGGAACTAGTTCTTAACTGGACACCAGCAAGTCCAATTAAACTGACTCTGAAACTAAGTCACCTAAATCTCATTATGAAGGAAATGCTTAGAACTAGAGAGAAATTACTACAGGTAAACGTCAACTCAGCATCAGAAACTTCCTAGCAATCAGACTTGTCTACAGTAGAACAGGATGCCTTAGTAAGCAGACATGGATGGGGTTGCTACTGGGGGCTGGCAGGACATAGATGTGTTTTGTGAGGCCCAGGACATGTCTTGTAAACATTTGTATTTGAATACTTTGTCTTGGAGTTCTTTCCAGTTTGTCACAGTCTCAACCATTTCCTGAATAATATCCACAGCCCAATTCACACGTCCGCCTTACCTGCCTGGCCTGGTAGGCATTCGGGTTGTTGACTACCAAGTAATTTACGGAAGAGATGTCCTATTATATATTTGATGGACATCAACATTTTAAAACTAATTTATCAATTTGTTTTCAGTAGGAGGGTTCATGCAAATAACTTAGTCCTTTGTTACCATAAACATTTTGTTTTTTGGACAAGATAGATAAAAACATAAGGAAAAAAAGATAATAACAATGACTGACATTTATTGAGTACCTTACTGTCAGTGACCATAAGTTCTGATTCTCCTAGTTTTGTCCTTGTGAATGCTGTTGTCCCCACGCAGCTATTAACAGAGCCCTCTGTCAACTTTAAAAGTGTCTCTTACTCTGTGTTTCCCCAATCTCTCTCCTGCCCAGGGGTAACTTCTTCTACTAGTTTCGTTACTATCATTTGGGAAATTTCTGTAGATATGTAACCATATATACATGCATATATAGCCTTGCTAAAAGAAAAAAATAAATAGGAGCATATTACATTAGACATCATTCTTGACTTTGCTTTTTTCTCACTTAGCATCTTTTTAAAGATTTTTTTGCAGTATGCAAATCAAATGTTAAATTTAACAGGAATAGCTGTCGTTTTAAAAAAATCTTTTATTTTAAAATGATTCTGGATTCACATGAAGTTGCAAAGATAGTACAGAGAGAACCTGTGTACTTTTCCCCGAGTTCCCCCATTGGTTACAGCTTACACAATTGTAGAACAATATCAAAGCCAGGAAACTGGCATTGGTACAGTGTTAGTATATTGTTCTATGTCATTTTACCACATGTGGAGACTAATGTAACCAGCACTACAAGCAAGATAGGCCACTAGCCCATCACCAAAAAGATCTCCCTTGTACGACCCTTTGAGAGCTACACCAACCCCCTTCCCCCCAACCTTCCACCATCCCTAGACCTTGGGAACTATAAATCTGTTTCCATCTCTATAATTTTGTCATTTAGAGAATATTATGTAAATGGAATCTTACAGTATGGGACTTTTGAGAGACTGGCTTTTTTCACTTAACATAATGTCTTTTTGAGATCTATCCAAGCTGTCGTATGTATTAATAGTTCGTTCCTTTTCATTGCTGAGTAATGTTCCATGGTAGGGATGTACTACAGTTTATTTAGCTGTTCACCTATTGAGGGACATTTGAGTTGTTTCCAGTTTTTGGCTGTTACAAATAAAGCTGCAGTAGCAATTGTTTACTGATTTTTTTCTGTGTGAACATAAGCTTTCATTTTGCTGGTATAAATGTCCAGGAGAGCAATTGCTGGGCTGTGTATGTTTCATTTTTTTAGTAACAGCCAAGCTCATTTCCCAAGTGTATCATTTTACACCCACCCATAATGTATGAGAGATCAGTTTCTCCATATGGCCAGTGTAGGGGAGGAAGACATTTCCTCTACCCTCCCTGGGTTTGTCTGGCTGGAGAACGAGTTAAATTCACATGAGACAGAATAGCAGGAGAAAATTAAACAAAGCTTTATAACATGTATATATGGGAGAGGTCAGGCAAGCTCAGCAACTTGCCAAAACGGCTGAAGCCCCCACCTTAAATATCATATCCAGCTAAAGACAAAGGAGGATGTTGGGAGTGGGGGAAGTCAGTTACAGGAGGTTACCAGAAACAGGAATAACATTATTATGCAGATTTAAGTCCTTGCCTTTGGTATTGATTAAGAGTTTCTAGAGATAAGGTCATCCCCCTTCTTCCTGGTACAGAGAGGGAGACAACTTTACAGATGGAGGTTTCCCTTACAAATGTAAATGTTTCTTAACAAAGAGTAAGCAAGTTCCACTCCTCAGAGCCTCCTTCCCTGTCCCAGTTTGTTAAAAGTAACCAGCCCCAAATAATCCTCATGTCAAAGAGACATATCTTTGGGTGGCCAATGCCAGTCCCCCACACCAGCATTTGGTATTGTCACTATTTTTCATTTTAGCTGTTCTAATAAATATGTAGTGACAGCTCATTGTGGTCTTAATTTGCATTTTCCTTTTGGCTACATTGGGTATCTTCTCCTGTGCTCTCCATATATACTCTGTAAACTGACTCTTCATGTCTTTTGCCCATTTTCTAATTTGATTTTTTTTTAATGGAGCCTTTGTCAGATAATGCAATTTGCAAATATTTTCTCCCAGTCTATAGCTTGTTTCTCTACCCTCTTTATAGGGTCTTTCAAGGAGCAAAAGTTCTTAATTTTGATGAAGTTCTTGGAGATTTTTTAGAATAACAATAATACCTTATTCTTTTTGGTGGTTGCATTGTATTCATTTCTATGGATATAAAATAATTTATTTTATCAATCCTTTATCTAAGTACATTCAGTACATTATTATTCCCAATAATTTGCAAGTAAAAACAATGCTGCAATGATTTTCTGTGGATATTCAACTTTGTGTATGGGTGTAAATATTTTTCTGGGATAAATTCCTGGAAGTGGTGTTGACTGGATTAATAGATGTGTGTATTTTAATTGCCCAGCAACTGCATCACAACAGTTTATATCTGAACTAACAGGACGTGATGACATCTTTTATCCTATATGCTCGTCTACATTGTGTTAAGACATTGAAAAGCAAACAAATATTGATGATCTGAGAGATTAAAGTATCTCAATGCTTTTTATCTTCTTTATGAGTGAGATTGAGGCTAAATTCCTATGTAAGCCCTCCTTCCTCTGGCCATGAACTATTCCTGTTGACAGGAGATTTTCACATATTGAGGTATATGGGTTAACTATTCAAGTTCAAAACTGATTCAGCTTGAGCTAGAAAGTGTCGACAAAAATAATCCATAACCAATCTATAAATGAAAATTTGGGAGAGTTTATTCTGAGCTAAAATCTGAGGACCATGGCCCAAGGCCTTTCTTCCCAAACGAAGAAAGGGCACCAAAGAAGTGAGGTATACAGAGTGGTTATATACCTTCAAACAGGATGTTTCACATATGATTGAAATGTCCCTCTCACCATAGTCACAAGATTGTCTTGTGGGCACAGCGCTTGATGGACACAGCAGGTAGTGGGTCTGCTATCTCGGCGGGCGTAGCAGGAGGCAAGTCTATTGTCTCGAGCTGGGTGGTCACAGGTGAGTGCAGCAATCAGTTCCTAGCCTAAGGAAAGATGCTTAATCCTTAAGGAAATGCCAACGTTGGGAGAGGGGGGAGGGGGAGGGAAGTTGCGCCTTTATCTCAAGGGCCTTTGTTCTTGTCATAGGGAATGTCTAAAGCAGATATGCAATGCATGCTCAATGGCCACAGTCAGGCCCTTTTGGAAAGACAAGGTCAGGCCGAATTAGGTTTACACCAAATGGCTTCCTCATATACTCCAATATATCCTGTTGCTTGCCATTTTTATTTGTCAAAAGTATGACTTACGGCCTATCAAACATACAGTGTACATCTGCTTATCCATTAATATTTGTCAAAAGTATGACTTACGGCCTATCAAACATACAATGCACATCTGCTTATCCATTAAAATAAGGAATCTCTCTTGAGATAAAGAATGCATAATTCCCCTCCTATGCCCCATTGGTAACGACACCCTATTGATAATGCCCCAATTAGTCCCTTTCCTGGCATCATGGTCATGTTGACCTGATAATTTGCAACTGAATACCTCTTTGAAAGTGTATCCTGTGTTTAATATAGCTTCTTTGCTCTAAAAAGATATAAAAGACTGTACTGAAACTCATGCTTCTCCGGAACGCCTTCTAACGCCTTCCTGGGTTATAATCTTCACTTTGGCTCATAACAAACTCAACCCAATTTTGATTTATAGATTGATTATGGATTATTTGCATCGACACTGTCACTTGACCATTTTTCTATTGAGCTGGTGGTAATTTTCTTACTGATGTTAAAAGAGCTTTCAACATTAAAGAAGGAAACAAACCTTTTCCATATGCAAATGTTTTTCCTGTTTTGCCCTGTTTATAGTACTTTTTGCCATGGAGAAATTAAAATTTTTATATGGTCAAATTTTTCAGTTTTTCCATTGTGATTTCTGGGTTTGTGACACGTTGAAAGGAAAAAATGTTTTAAAAAAATTCTCTCATGTTTTCCCTCAGTACTTTAACATTTGTCATGTAATCCGAAACACTGGTTTGGGTGGAATAGATCCTTTGTAATCAAAGCGTTGGACGGAGAATCTCAGTGTGGGCGTCAACTGGGAGCTCCTTAGAAATGAAGGCTCTCGGGCCCTTCCCAAGGCCACCTTGAGTCAGAATCTGCATTTTTACTAAGCTCCCTGGGTGATTCATATGCACATTCAATTGGAGAAACGCTGGAAGAGGTTGTGTATGTTTGCATTTTCCTTTTAATAAACAGTGGTCAGACCCAGAGGACAGACGAAGGAACACACTGTCAACTCACTGAAGTTTTCACTAGGTGGCGCATGGAGAATTTTAAATAATGCTTAAGATTCAAAGATTTAAATTCAGAAAATTGTGAAAACAGACTTGACCTACCGGGTCCACTCAGCTATGAGAGTTACAAGAAGTTAAGAGAGTGCTAATCCAGGACCGTGCTTAGCAGAATGCCTAGTTCTACGATCTAGTTTCCTTCTCTTCTGATCTTCAGTTTGAATGTTCCCTCACTGGCTGAATCTGGTGTTTTCTTCCTAATAACTCCATGGAGATTTGTAGAATCTGACTGGTTGCTATTGTCAATGCAAACAATCCATAACCAACCTATAAATCAAAATTGGGTTGAGTTTATTTTGAGCCAGAGTGAGGATTATAAGCCAGGAAGTCCTTAGAAGGCGTTCCGGAGAAGCATGGGTTTCAGTACAGTCTTGTATCTTTTTAGAACAAAGAAGATACATTAAACACACCTAGGATACATTTTCAAAGAGATATTCAGCTGCAGATTGGCAGGTCAACAGGACCACGATGCTAGAAAAGGGACTAATCTGGACATTACCAATAGGTTGTAGGAGGGGATGTATGCATTCTTATCTTAAGGGAGTGCATTCTTCACTTTACTGATTAAGCAGATGTACAATGTATGTTTGATAGACCGTAAGTGAGGCTTTTTAGTTCAAGCTATTTTGAACTCAAATAGTTACCCCATATACCTCAATATGTGAAAATCTCTTGTCACTATCAAGCTGTAGAAATGGGGGTTTAGACTTTCCCTGATGGAATCACCCTCTTTAGTAACTGCCCAATCAAAGCTGAGCCCAGCTCACTCGAGCAGTTGGCTAGTTTCCGTCACTGCCCAGCACTGTCACAGACACTGGAGATGTATTTACCTCGCCCTCTCCTTCTTCCACTCAGAAGCTAAAGGGCAAAAATAGAGGAAGTGATTAATGGCAGCCCGCATTGGGCCAGAAGAATAAATCAGGAATTATCTCACAATCAGGCACTTCCCATTCCACTCGCAGCTAGTTGCAAATCACTGTAGAGAGAAAAAGGCTGTCTCTGTCCTCAGACTATACTTGCGAGGAGGTTCTCTTCCAAAATGGTTTGTAAAATTGATTTAGAGAGTGCCCTGGTGCTTAAAACAGATTCCTGAATCCTCAGAGTTCAGGTGGGTGTTGGTCTTTTCTGGGAAGGATCTTTCGCCACTGGCTTTAATCACTCCCTCCAATGTCCCAAACTTTAGGGCCAGCCAAGGGAGTCTCCTTTTCTCTTTGGGGATAGAGTGGCGGCTTATTAGGAAGGCTGAGTGGAAAGGAGGCTGGCTCCTGTTTGGTAAACACATGACACACCAGTCCCCACTGTTGGACAGAGGCGACTGCCAGCTGCCTTGATCCAAATCCTGAAGTTGAGTTTATGCAACCAGACCCAGAACAGTCAAAGGGATAGGGGCTCTCTCCCTGTCTTCCTAGGTTTTGCTTTCTATGCTTTTAAGTCTTTACCATTGTAGCCACAATGGAGTTAGAAGGACAAAAAAGGCAAGCGGGGCGAGGGTGGGGCAGGGGGTGAGCAGTGCACATTATAGTGGTTTTCAAAGTGTGATCTCCAGACCAGCCATATCAACATCACCTGGCAGCTTGTTAGAAATGAAGACTCTCAGGCACCACCCAGGACCTACTGAATCAGAAACTCTAGGGGCGGGCCCAGTTATCCACATTGTAACAAGCCCTCTAGGTAATTTTGATCCACACTAATATTTGAGAACCACTGTTTTAGAAAGTCAGTGCTACTCCAAGGAAGTCTGTGGACCAGTGTCATCTGGAAGCTTGTTAGAAATGCAGAATCTTGGGCCCCACCCTCCTGAGATTCTGGTTTAATTGGTCTGAGATAAAGAAGCCTAATTATTAGTAATTTAAAAAGGTTCCCGAGTGATCCTAATTGTCATTATTATGGACTGAATGTTTGCATCCCCACAAATTCATACATTGAAATGCTAATCCCCAAAGTGATGGTATTTGGAGTTGGGGCCTTTGGGAGGTAATTAGGGTTAGATTAGGTCATGAGGGTAGAGCCCTGATGATGGGATTAGTATCCTCATAAAAAGAGGAGGAGACAGGAGATGTCTCTCTCTGCATGCACATACCAAGAAAAGGCCATATGAGGACACAACCAGGAAAAGAACTCTGATCAAGAATCCAGATGTGCTGGCATCCTGATCTTCCAGCCTCCAGAACTGTGAGAAATAAATGTCTCTTGTTTCAGCCACCAGGTCTATTACAGCCACCAGTCTGTTATAGCAGCCAAGCAGGCTGAGGCACGCAGCCGGGATTAAGAATTACTGCTCTAAGGAAGAAATTGTTAAATGCATTTTATATCTTCCAGGAGAAGAGGTAGTCCTTTCTGCACAGGTATTAAAAGATGGAAGTCATTTTCCTTTGCAGATTTACTGGAGCTCAGTTAGAAGAGCTCAGTTATCCCCCTTGTCGGGGAGTGGGAGGCGGGTTTCGGAGTTTCAGCAGTAGAAGATGGCCTGGAGGAACCAGGCCTGGTGTTATAAGTGGCACAACATCAGCCTGCAGGTTCCCTCAAGGGAAGGAAACAAAGAGCTAAGATCAAGCTACTACAGTGTGAGGTGAAGGCCACGAAAAGCCAAAGTGGGGAATAAGAAAAGGAGGGCCCGGCAGTTCAAATTCAACTCCCACTCAGCCCAGGGTCAGTTGGTTGCCCAGTGGTTGCAACCAAGGAGAAAGGTGGGCAGGTCTCAGCATAAGAGGTGGGGGGACTCAGCCCGGACTCTGCCTGAGGGCCGGGGCCGGGGTTAGCCATGGACAGGCCCAGCCCAGGGGAGAAGGGAAGGCAGGATCTGGGAGTGCTTCAGGACTGTCCTCACCAACTGGAGGGTGCTCAGGAATGACCTGCAGCATCCCCAAGAAACATCAGCATCTTGGTCATTCAGGTTAAAAAACTGTGTTTATATGTGCTATCTTAAGGAAGCTGCAGCTTTGTGATTTTGTGAACACTTGCTCCCATTTTATGACCTGTTTCCAGTGTTTCATAATCCTTGGGGTGACTGGCAGCTATGCTTTGGGTGTTAAATCTTAAATTTACTGAATGCTCCTATTCTTTGCAAGGCAGTGAGTTGGACTTGGCCATTCCCAAACCACCGCTGGTGCCCCAGGCTTGTGTCTTCTGGAATAAATGCAGTGAATACAAAGGCCCAAACAAGATCACGGAAATAAGACTGCGAGGTCATTAATTTCAATCCAACACATGTTCCTTGAGGCCTCCTAGGTATTAGACACTACCCTAAATATAAAGATGCCTCAGGCATGGTCCCTACATTTAGGAAGGGAATCAGTTAAGACTAAAACAAATAGTCATCATCAACAACAACAAAAATTTGGAGAGGCGAAGAATGTTACATAGAAAAGAGTTGTAGTAAAAAGAACACAGAACCACTGGCCGGGGCATCTGAATATGAATTCCATCAATGTTATCAGCTCATTGTATCTTAACTTTCTTCTCTGTAAAATGGATTTGTCACCATCAGCATTTTCTTTCTTACCTCCCCAGGGTTATCTTGAGAGCCAAATAAGATCATGGATGTGAAAATAATTAGTGAAATAGAAACTTTTGTCATATATTGCTTATGTTGTCCTATACAAATAACTTGGAAATCAGTATTTTTAGTTACTTTTATTACTGTGAAATAAGGGAGTCCCAGGCAGAGAGGCTGGAGAGATGAGACCCAGGCGGGTTCCCCAGAACCTCTTTGACAATTGTATTCAGCAGGAATGTCTTCGTGGAAGGATGCAGGCACCATTGGGTCCTGCCTAACCTAGGTTACTATCTTTTGCCACTTGGTGTGTTGTAGGATTGCTTAATGGGGAATGTACTGTGTTCTTTCTTTTTCCTTTACACACATTGAGAAAATAAACCACAGCAATCATGAAATCAGAACATTTTGGTGAAACATATTGCAGAAGAACCGGGAAACATGTTGCAATGGTGCCTGCTGGGTACTGCTGCAAGTTTGGGGGGTGAACAGGAGAATCAGGTTCTTATAGGTAAACAGATAAATGCGTACAAGTTTTGTATTGTTTTGTTTTGTTTTGAGTGGTGGCGAGTAGAGGGCATGATAGAGTGACATTCATATATATCATATGATAGATAGGACAGTCATATTTTATGAGAAGACTGCAAATGTGAATATATGAGACAGGATTTGGATCCTAACATTTATCATGTGACCTTGGGCAAGAAAAGTAATCTCTCTACCCCATTTCTTCATTTATAAAATGCAACAATACCCACCCTTATGGGATTGTTATGAGGATAAAGAGATACCATAAAGTAACCAACTAAATTAAATTAAATTAAATTGGGTTTAATAAATGGTCACCATTACTATGATTATTTGAAGAGTCCTTCTAGAACTAGCTTGCAGATAAACCATCTTTAATGATGAAGACAGATGCTTCACAATATAGGAACTCATTTTCCACTTCGTTCCAACAGGGTAGGTACTCCATTCTGATAATGTGCTGTTCTTGCCACCTGGAGTTAGGTCTGAAAGCAGGATGTTTTCCTAATTCGAAGGCGATAACTGAGGTTGAAAATGATCAAGTGAGTTTTTTTCAGAAATGTTCCTTCCAAATTTAAATTCTTTTTTTTCAAAGATGATGAGAAACCTCAACTTTTTTTTTCTTGCTCTCCAAAGCTCCAGTACAAGGTTGTATATGTTAGTTGTAAGTCATTCTAGTTCTTCTATGAGAGCCAACACCACAGCACAGCGACTGACAGACAGGTGGTGTGGTTCTGTGACCTGGAAGTGAACCCTGGCTGACGAAGCGGTGAGTGCTGAACTTTAACCACTAGGCCTTCAGGGCTGGCTCTCTAATTTTAAATTCCTGAATCGATTCTTTTGCTGTTTCTTAAAATAAGTTCCATTCTTATGAAAAAAGAAAAAATGTCAATGATGTTTATAATGCTTATTAAAATAAAGTCTCAATAGACCACAAGGCCAGAAACTCAGCTTGCAAACGATTTAGCAAGGAGATGAGGCAGAGTTCTCCTACATCGTAGACAATAGGTCTCTCCTCAGGATGGCATGATGGAAGTTTTCTCATTTTGTAAAATTTTCCACATTGATGAAAAATGTATCATCGTTTTATATATCTACTAAATAAAACCATGATGTACATTGTTGACATAGATGATTTCATGTGAGAGTTCTACTTTGTTTAAATCTGGAAAGTCAGGGGCTAGTGCCCTTCTGCCCCTCCATCCCTGTCCTGTACAACATGGCCACGCTCTGGTTTGGAGAATCCACTAGAAGGGCTTCAGAGTTGTGGTGAGTCATGCAGGGTGAAGTAGTGAGCTCACGGCACACAGCATGGAGAATGGACACCCAACAGGAAGAATGTGCCCAAGTGCTTAAACAGAACTACTGTGGGATCAAAATGTACAACACAGTTTATCTTTAATCCGTTAATGACTAGGGAGGGATGGGTTCTCAATTTCTTCTTGTTTCTGTCTGGGTCACTGCCTAGGTGACCTAATCCAATCCTGTGTCTACACACAACGACAACTCCCAGATTTATACCCCCACGCTCAGGCTCTCCTCTGAACTTCAGGCCATGTATCCAACTGCCAACTGCATATCTTGATCTTGTTCCTCCCCCAGACTGAATCACCTCAGTGAATGGACGCTCCATTCTTTCAGTTGTTTGGAAAAAAAAGGTTGAGTTATACTTGACTCCTCTCTTCATATCACACTACACACCCAGTCCATTAGCAAATCCTCTGTCCTACCTTCAAAATACACCCTCAGACTATTTCTCACTGCTCCTACCATCCTCTGCTGCTGCAGTAGCCTCCTAACATATCTCCTGTTTCTGCTCTTTTGCTTCTATAGTTTATTGTCCTCGGAGCAGCCAGTGTGATTCTTTTAAAATACAAGCCAAATCATAATGTTGTTTCTCTTCTTAAATCTCTCTAGAATCCACAGTCTATGTAATGGCCCATAAGACCTTACATGATCTGTCTCCCTGCCACTTCTCTGACTTCATCTCCTTTCCCCTCCCTTCATCCCCTACCTCAGTTTCTCCCCAGTCACAGGAGCCTCTTCACTGTTCTTCAAGCAAGCCTCAGGGCCTTTGCACTGAACTGTTCTTCCTGGAACCTTCTTTTCCTCATACATGGTTTGCTTGCTCACTTCCTTCAGATTTAGTTCTCAGGTCTTCACTAAGAGCTCTCGGTAATTCATCCCCAAACACCAGGGTCTGTCAGTCTCTCTCTATCCCCTTACTTGAAGTATTAGTCCAGTGTCAACGGGAAAGCAGAAATCATTCTGCGTATTTGAAACAGGGCAATTTAATGCAAGAAATTAGTTCTATGAGTGATGGAAGAGGCCGAGAAGCCAGAGGAGACAATGAAGCAACCCAGAAGTTAGAAACAGAAAGAAACTTCCAGTCCTCCTCCCCCCAGGAGGGCAGGAGAAAGGCACCTATATCACCTGGCCAGAGAAGGAACCATAGCAGTTGTGTAGAAGCTGGAGCACTGAAGAGGCAGCCACCACTACAGATGCCGCCGTGGGAGGAAGAGGGAGAGATGCCCCGGCTTCTCCCATCTTTCTGTTCTCAGGTCTCCCTCTGTGCCTCTGGTTGGATGAACTCACACAGACGCGGGCTAACACAAGGCCCGTGCACAGCCTGCAGGGGGCAGCACCCACCACCCCTTCGGAGCAGGGGAACAAATCCAGAGGCAAACAGGCCTGGCCCTGGCACAACCTGCTCTATTTTCCCTCAGAGCATTTATCATCCTTGCCATATTTACAACTTTTTATTTGTGGCTTCTCTACCTTGGCTGGAATATAGGGTCCATGGAGTCAGGGCTTTGCTGTTTCCTGTAGCCCCAGCTCCTAAAAGAGTGCCTGACTCCTAGTAGGCACTCGATAGATATTTGTTGAATGAGACAATATGCTTCAGCAGGCAGTGAGTCTACTATAGCAGGCGCTAAATGAATATATATTGAATAAAAGAGACTGATTAACAATTACAATACCAAGGTAAGTGTCATGTGAAAAAATATGGTGCCAGTCAGTTGAAATCTGTCTCAACAGCTTTTCCAACACAAGACTCCTGAGAAGATCACATTCATTTGAAGAGCAGTACAATTCACGGTGCATTTTCATACGTGATTGCTTCAAATCCCTAGTATCGTATTTCCTGAGGGCTTTTAGCCTCATTTACTTGTCCTTTCATCTTCACGAATTTGTCCAGTTGAAATGTTCCCTATTTGGTTCTTTTTTTCTTTTAAGTTCTAAAAAATAGTTCAGGAAACCTGAAACTTTGAACTCAGTTTGTCAAAAAAATAAAACAACCTTGAAAATAAATGCTTGTACTATTTATTACTAATAAAATTGAACACTATAATTCAGGAAAAAATGGACAAAAATCATTATTTTATTAAATCTCAAGATTAAAACCTGGGGCTGGCCTCGTGGCCGAGTGGTTGAGGTCGCACACTGTGATTCGGCTGCCCAGAGTTTCGCCGGTTCGCATCCTGGGAGCGGACATGGCACTGCTCATCAGGTCATGTTGAGGAGGGGTCCTACGTGCTACAACTAGAAGGACCCACAACTGAGATATACAACTATGTACTGGGGGAACTTGGGGAGAAAAAAAAGATTAAAACCAAATCTGGCTTTATGGTCAGTTAGGCAATAAATACTGCATGAAACCAAATCGTGTTCTGACAGAAACATTTCTGTGTTCTGGAAACTTTCTACTTTAAGGAAGTCTTAAGTTCATTGTTGACTATCTTGTTTGTATTTTCTTGGTGTCTCCTAGAGATCAAATTCTAAATGATTCATATCAAGAATAGCTGGATTTTTATTTTCCTGTGGAAACTTTGGATAGATAGTGGTATCTGGGTAGTGAGTGAATGTAGACCTAAAATTTATGACTTTGTGACCACTTTAAGTATGTTAAAGATATTTTTTAGCTACTGATCTTCCTTTTAAGATTCTCTATATCTGAAGAAAAACAAGGGACTGAATTTCAGCTGAAAGATATGTCATGTGTTTAAAATAACTTTAAGACCAAAAAAAAATATAATAATAATCCTGTTTTCCTTTGGGACAAATGACTCATTCAAGTGAGCCTCTTAGGAGAGTCCTCCCATGATGAACAATAGAAAGGTTATGATGAGTTTCTCTCTTTGTCCCCAGGCAAGAAGAAATTCAAATATGTTCTCTCTGTATGAATTCATTTCTGTTACATCTCAGCTGCTCACATCACCAAAATGAATAACTATTGTCCACACAGTCTTGTTCATGCTTGTGTTTTAAGCTTTTCTTTCTTTCAAGACCTGATCACAGGCCCTTGAGAAAACCAGAAATGACACAGCAAACTGGAACAAAGTTTGTTGTTCTAGTTAACTTGTTCCCAGTAAGTGTATGGTACAGCAGAGAAAGAACTGGATCATATTTTATTCCAATTTTGAGAAACTGAGATTGGCTTCTAGTTTTTCCAGTTGTTTGTACTTTTGGATAAATTGCTTAACTTACTGAATTATAATAATGATGGCTCACACTTATTGAGCGCTTACTAAGCCTCAGGTACTGATTCTGCATGCGGTACGTGACCATTGTGCAGACTCTGAACAACCCTAAGAACCTAGGTCTCTTACTATCCTTATTTCACAAATGGAGGAACTGAAGCACAGAGAGGTCAGACACTTGCTCAAGTTTCCACAGCTACTAAGTGGAGGAACTGGGCCACAAGCCTAGGTAGTCTGGCTCCAGAGCCCACACCCTTACCCAACCTCTGAGCTAGCAAAGGGAAATTAAAATGTCTTCCTTATGAAGCAAGGTGAAAGTGTATTTTGATGTTCTTCTCTAGGAGAAAAAAAAACACCTGTTAAGCTGCTTTTCCAAGAAAAGGGAGGCCCTGATGGCACGTTTAAGAGACAATAAAACAAAGTTGCAGCATATCTGCTTTATATTTAAAAAGAAAAATAAATAAATGGGAACTGGGGTTCCTCATAGAGGGCGGAGCAGATCAGACAGAGGAGCAGGGGGCTGAAGTCTGGGGAGAAGTGGCTGGGGAGGTGACTTGGGAGGTGGGATGGCTAAAGGACCTTAAGAATTTTTGTCCTCCCAATTGCTTGGTGGAGAGCCTTAGAATCCCCATAGGACTTTGGAAGTCAAGTTTATTAAAATTTCAAAGGATGAGTGATATCACCTGCCCTCTGGGTTATACTTATAAATCTTTAATACAACTCACAGAATTGAGAATAGATGCAAGGAAACAAGGCAATTTTGACCAACATTTTAGAATCTACTACATGTTAAGTACTAAGCTACACTACTTTTATAAAATGGTGATAATGAAGAAGAATTAACATATAATAAAATTCACTAATTTTGTGTGTATCGTCTTAAAAAATGTATTCAGTAAGGTCACCACTACCATAATCATGATATGGAACATTTCCATCACTCGTGTTACTTTGTAGTCAATCCCTTCCTCCTCTTCCAGCCCCTGGCAGCCAGTGATCTGCTTTCTATTATTATAGTTCTGCTTTTTCTAATTTTTCATACAATGGAATCATATGATATGTAGTCTTTAATGTCTGGCTTCTTTCATTTGCCATAATGCTTTTGAGCTTCATCCGTATTATTGCATGGATAGGTCATTTATTGCTGGTTTTCCACTGTCTGGATGTACTGCAGTTTGTTTATCCATTCACCAATTGATAGACATTTGGGTTGTTTACAGGTTTTAGCTATCATAAATAAAGCTATCACAAATAAAGTTTATGTGGAACTGTTTATGTGAATGTGTTTCATTTTTCCTGGATAAATATTTAGGAGTCGGGTCATTGGGTCACTTGGTGAGAGTATGTTTAACTTTATAAGAAGTAGTCAAACTGTTTTCCAAAATGGCTGTATCATTTTTCATTCTCACCAGCATTCTAAGAGAATTCCAGTTACTCTACATCTTGTCAACATTTGATATTTTCAGTCTTTTTACTTGTAACTATTTTGGTATGTAGTGGTATCTCATTGTGGTTTTAATCAGTATTTCCCTAACGATGAACGTCTTTTCATGTGTTTATTTGCCACTTATATAGCAAATATTTTGGCCATTTAAAAAAATTGAGATGTTTGTCTTTTTATTTTTGAGTTACACAAATTCTTTATATATTTAGGGTACAAATTCTTTATCAGATATATGTTTTGAAAATATTTTCTCCCAATGTGTGGCTTGACTTTAAATTCTTTTAATATTGTTTTTTTGAAGAGCAAAGGTTTTAAATGTGGATGAAGTTTAATTCATCAATTTTTTCTTTTGTGGTTCATGATTTTTATGTTTTATCTAAAAATCTTTGCTTAATTCAAGGCCACAAAATTTTTTTTTTTTTTTTTTAAAGATTTTATTTTTTCCTTTTTCTCCCCAAAGCCCCCCCGGTACATAGTTGTGTATTCTTCGTTGTAGGTTCCTCTAGTTGTGGCATGTGGGACGCTGCCTCAGCGTGGTCTGACGAGCAGTGCCATGTCCACGCCCAGGATTCGAACCGACGAAACACTGGGCCGCCTGCAGCGGAGCGCGCGAACTTAACCACTCGGCCACGGGGCCAGCCCCAAGGCCACAAAATTTTTAAAATTATATTCTTCTAAAAGTTTTATATTTTTAATTCTTCCATTTAGAGGTCCATGGCTCATTTTTAATTTTTGTGAACAGTGTGAAGGAAGGATGAATGTTCTTTTTTTTAATATGTGTGGATATTTGATCATTCTACCACTATTTTTTGTAAAGATTAACCTACCATCTACTACATTCTAGGCGTTCAGCTGTACTTGTTAAGATTTACTGTCTGTTTCAAACATGCAATAACTCTTTTCTATACCTCTTTCTTTTAGGAATCTGGGAACATGGAACTCAAGGGAAAATGCGTCAGTGGGGGACTAGCTGTAGGAATTCCTGAGATTTTCTATGCTTATTTTCTATCAGTTGACACCTGCTCAGTCTTTCCACTCATCAGCATCAAATTCTACTGACAATCTCCCATCTTCTGGGTAAAAAAATTTATGAATAAGTTTGATAAGAATTTAGCTTTGAGGGTGTAAAGGTAAAACCTAACCATAAGAATTTGGAAACACAATTAATACATGGTGTAACAAAGAGGACAGGGACTTTCCACCTATAGGTTTAGGTTCATGTGACCATATATCCAATATATCCATATATCATGTGACCAAACACAGGGAGGAAATTTCCGCATTTCTTATTTATTAGTTTATTTATTTATTTTTATTGAGGTAACATTGGCTTATAATATTATGTAAATGTCAGGTGTACATACTTATATTTTGATTTCTGTGTGGGCTACATCTTGTTCACCACCCACAGACTAACTACCATCTACATTCCTTGTATATGAGATCAGTGTGCACAAAACTCGATTTTAAACTCTCAAAGGAATGGATAAATTCATTGGTCTATGTTTGGGGGAGTTGGAGGGAACACTATTTTCCTACTCCTGCTTGTTCTTTAATTGTTGGGGGATCACCTCTAGTGTAACACTTCCTGCCTCCCTCTAGGCACTCACTCCTCTCTTTGGGAGGTGAAATAACTTATTTGACTGGTGAATTTGAGAGCAGAAACTGGGCACATGTAGCTCCATCCTTGTGTCTTTCTCCTTGGGCTCCATGCAGCCTGTAGGGAGCTCCCGTTCTTGGGGAGGCCTGGTACTTTCCAGTTCTTCTCATGATTTATGGGTAACTATGTCTCATTCTAACATTTCATATTAGGAAACTTGCTCTCCCACAGATACATTCTCCAATATGATCTTTATCAGTAATGAAGTGGCATTTTGTTATTTTTCAGTGGGTTCAGAACATGGATCAGGATGAGGAATGCAGTTTATTGGGCCTCTCCAACTCCAAAGGTGCAGAGAAACTAGAATGCTAACGATTGGTTTAATAAATATCTTCGGTATTTAGTTGTTATAAGACACATGGCTTCCTTCTTTAAGTGCACAAAGCATAAAATAGGCTTAAAGTACAATGAGAGTTTTGTTTATACATGGTAGCTTCCTGTAAAACGAATCAGGCAGTTCAAAATAGCTGTTGAATCTTTATCCAATAGATATTTAAAACTAGGACTGGCAACTCGATGTTAAAGAATAGTTCTATTCTACTTTGAAGCAAAGTTCAGATTAAAAAACATCTGGAGGTTTATTTTAGGACTATGAATTTATTAATAACCGTAGATTTTTTTTAGCATGTGAACAATACTGAAAATAAGCAAGTTCAAGTTCTTATGATAAAACGTCTCCAGTCCTCCTGAATGTACTTCTTTGCTGATACTAAAATCAGATGATGAGTTTGATGGTTCTTTACATTGCAACCAAGTATTGGTTTTCATCATTCGGGTAATGTTCTTTGCCCTAGGGTCGTATTCAAATTGCTTTGATCTACGGAAGAAATAGAAGAATCCTAGAGAGAGAGAATCATGATTAGTTATCTGGCACAACTATATAATGGTTGCATACTCTTTAATTTTATGAATATTGAATAAAATAATTGAACATTATGGAGAGAAAAGAAACTTGTGTAATTATATAGATACATTTTACTTTACTCCTGTCACATGAGAAATATTACTTTATTTCCTTGAGGAAGAAGCCAACACATGAAATGAATTTCAAGGAGCTTACTACCTTTTTAGCCAGACTGTGGTTTTTGCCAGAGGTTCTCAAACTAGGTTTCAAAAAAGCATCTCAGGGAGGGGGAGAAGAAGGCCCCTGTGGGTATGGCCTTAGGCCCTCCATCCTCATTTCTCTAGAGCTGCTCTGCTTTATCTGTTTTAGATTTTGACATTCTGTATTAGATTTCATTGGAATAAAAGATTGTATCACTCAAAAACATTTTTAGACTCCTACTTATTCCATGGTCTAGGTTTTTTTCTTTGAAGATATAGTAGCTGGACTGGTACATTAAATTAGCTGAGATTCTTTTAAAACTGTAGATTCCCAGAGCTTACCCACAATCCTACTGCCTCAGAAACTATAATTTTGCACACAAACCCCAAGCTGTGCATATTAAACTATGTACATTATAGTTTGAGAATCACTGTTCAGTTCATGTGCTTCGTCGTTTTTCACAATTAAAACTCTTCAGGGGTTGTCTTTTAGGGGGTATCTTGGATCAATGATAAGTAAAACTAATTTTGGTACTTTTGGCATAGATTTGAGATAGTGTAATGGAGAACATAATTCAGGACTTACTGATTCAGTTTGTGATAATGCCCAAAGGGTTAAAGTTAATTATTACCTGTGCTCAAGAGTAGTTAAATCACATTAAAATTGAGATATTAAGTTTTTGTGCTGTCTTCCTTCACAGTCAGTAAAGTCTTCCAAGTATCCTAATCGTTAAGGCATTGCGGCTTACCTTTATGCTGGAAAGCAGCATCAACTCGGAGACCAATTCCTGGAAAGTATTTTAGCACCCTCCGTGGATACCCTTTGTCCATGGTTTGGGTCACTTCATCATACCTGGAGACATGGATTTGGAAGGTTTCCAGGGGATCTTTGTTTTGGGAGCTTAATTCTTCTACTGGCTAGCTTGGAGTCAAGTGAGGATGTGGAGAAAAAGTAGGCTAGTAGAGGAAAACTAATTGGATCAGTAATAAAAATATGCCAAAGATTATGTTTGGTTGAATCATTTATAGTGTCTTGAAAACAAGAAATGATAAGGTAAAGAACCCACATCATTTGCCAGACTGATGTTATTCTGAGTAACTGGTCAATCAATGTGAGGGCTCAGCTCGGAGTTTCACAAATTTTGACTGGTATGTTGGCCATTGGCAATTTGGTTGGCCTCACCAGCTTTATTATTTTACCTTATCTTTATTTTTTAAGTTGGAGGAAGATCTTTGGACTCATTGAAACGTTCTTTTGTTTGATGAATGTCATCACCTGAAATTGCTTTCAACATAATTACTTTAAGAAGACTGTAGGTTAGTTTTATTTTTGCCTGTGTTAAAATGATGCTATGTGGATATTTTTATCCAGAATAAAATGGAGTCAATTTTCTGTAAACTTACCTCCAGCACCAAATGCCCACAAAGAAGTAGGTTTTTCTTGTGTTGTGGTCATAGAGAGCTGCGTCAATTTTCTTCACATGTCTTGGAAAGCCAAGTGTATAGATGGATTTGGGATAATCTGGCAAGACAGCATATCCTCTGATCATCCAGAAGTTGTCGTCTGGGAAGAGAGAAAGTGGTTATCTTCCGATCTATTTCCTAGAGGGAGAAATAGATGTCTTAAGAAGTTTGAAAATAATTAGATAATTAGTTTCTCTCAGGTTCAATGCTTAAAGATTTAGTAATCTTACTTTTCCACTTATTCTTGCCACTTTCTTTAGCTGGCTTCTATTGTTAATAGAACACAAATAATATATACCTATAGTTAATAGTGTTCATACCCATGTCAATTGGCTTCACTGTGTTGATTGCTTTTCTAACTCTGACAAAACAGTCAAGTATGTTTGGGCATGTTCCCCTAAATTTCAATACCTAAGTGTTCTCAAAGGTAAGTAATCTGATGAAATCCATGTAAAAACTAGGGTTGCTAAATTAAATAGGAGATAGCAGTTAAATCTGAATTTCAAATAAACAATGACTAATTTTTGGTACAAGTATATCCAAAGTATTGCAAGAGATATATTTACACTATTTTTTTGTTGTTGTTGTTTATCCAAAATTCAAAGCATCCAATTTTTTCATTTTCCTAATCTGGCAACCCTAGCAAAAAAGAAGTATAGAAGAGAGATAGGTTACCTTTATTTGACAGAAAAAAGACTGTTTTTTAGTTTTTGTCATACAGGTTCTTTTAGCTCATGTGCAATTGGGATGGTGTTTACGTTCACAGCCACAGAGAACCCTGGATAGTGGTTCTTTGTGATAGGAGTCTAAGGTCAGGCAGAAGCCCTGCCCATTTGGCTCATGCATGAAGATTAAGCTCCTTGCCGCAAAATACCCACAGACCAGTTCAGGCATCCAGAGGGAGAAGAGGAATCACGATGGGCAAAGCTACCTTTAAAAACCAGAATCTTATCTTTGGAGTTCTCATATGCAGCATGAATATCAGCTGGCAGAGATGGCCATAAGGAAGAGATTAATTCAAATTCAACATTGGTGATATCATAATAGATCCTCCATAGGTACCTGTGTTAAAAAAACATACTTTACATATACAGCCTGTATATGTCTATTTCAACGAAAACATTGCGAACATAGGCTTGTCTTTTATCTATTGAGTTGGTACTTTCCTCATACAATTCAGAGCATTCACACAATTTTCCCCCGCAAGTTTAGGGGATTGTGAGTTCTGTTCTACCCTTTGGGCCACCAAGGTCTGGACATGCCTGTGCCTACTCTCTTGGGTACTTAGAGTAGCAAACTGTCCACGGAAATATCATAAAAAGTTCTCATTGTGCTCAATGGCCTTGTTTCTGCCGAAGTAGCAATACCCAATATTCTAAGCCAACCTCAAGTATTCTGAGAAGAACTTTTCAGTGCTGATGTTTGCTAGAATGAAGAAATGTTATCACGGGCATGGCAAAACATTTCCTCAGATTTTTCCTTCTGGCTGTAAAGTTCTGAGTCTATGAATGAGACTTGAAAGTCCTTGTATTCCATTTCCCTTCTCATGCTGGCAACCCCTTCCTGACAAGCAGTCTCTCAGCCTCTGCTGTTGGGGGCATGGTAGTGACAGCATGTCATTACAGTTCTATACAGCTGTGGGTGGAAGGAGTCTGATTTAAAATATTTTTCCCTTTGCCCCTATATCCTTGTTAGATGGTGTATGTCCTGATGCTTTGTTCTGAAAATATGATCATGAAATACGTAACTGACATACCATGCTGCAATTTAAATCCTATAAATTATACATAGTGAGAGAAGAGGTTTCCCACTAACGCTTTATTGATGTAACATTAGGGAATGGTCTATTGATATGTGTTTAACAACTGGCTCTCCAGGCAGGAAAAAGACCTAAGTTTTATCATTTGATGATTTCCAGGGTGTAAATACTCCAACCATGGCCGGTTTTAAGCCACCAAAGCAATGTGAACTGGTTTACAAAATTCTGGAAAATTTAACAACTGGATCCTGAAATGTTATAAGTCAACTCCAACATGTCACTGAGATTGGTGTATTATTTTAGCTAAGAAGTCACCGAAAGTAGACTCTACTTCACCTTCTTAAACAATGGCAATTTAGAAATTTGCTTAAAAACATTTAAAAATTAATTTATCAAACATGTAGGATATAGACTCATAGTAAAACATTCAAACAGTATGAGGAGTTGTAAAATGGACAGTAAAAGGCACACATTCTCACGATCCCCATGACTCCCTCTTTATCCCTAAATCTCTTGAAAAGAAAAGTCTTCGTAGGAAATTGAAGAGCTTAAGGGAATGGGTTTACCTGCCTTTAAAGAACATTACTTCTCTGCGGAAAGTGGTGATAGCATCAAAAGTCAAATCAGGGTCACAGGCATGGGGTACAGTGGGTTCTTTTGGCTTAGTAGGTGTCTCAGGTAGATCTCCTGTGATGGAAAAGAAATACCACAGTGAATTAAGAAGGCATGTGGAAATACCTACAGAAGGATCTTACCCAAGTGAATATTTTCTTCATAAAATTTCAAGAAGTGAGTTTCTCAACTTCCTTTCTGGAAAGCTTCCTATTTAGTTCACATATATTCAGATTTGTGATGTTGCTCACCATAGATGGATTGGATTCCACTGATATCATCCTGAGAAAGTGGGTATTTGCTAGGATCCAGGGAGACATAATTTGGGAACATCAAAGCTGTTGGATCATTGGAATGAGAGAGCCCCAGTGAATGACCAAATTCATGAGCAGCCACGAGAAATAAGTTGAACCCTTAACAAAAACAGAAAACACGAATACATGAATCAATCAAAAGGAGAAGGGTTGCATCTGAGATTAGGAAGTAACTAAGGGGAAACAAGAAAGGGCTTGCCATCCAGCAGGTAATTCTTGTAACAAATGCACCATCATTTATCTGGGAAAGGTTTCAATACTAATAACTGATATTAGTCACATCATGGAGAAATATGACCTAAAGGAAGCAAATGGCAGGAAACAGGTGTTTCAGAATGGATAGTATTTAACCATCAGTTTTGGATTGTTGCTAGGTTATCCTATATGTGATCGTGTTTTTCCTACGTATATTCTTCCAAGGTTATCCATTGGCTGTAGAATAAAATGCAAATATCTTAACATGGCTCTCCATGATCTATCCTTGCCTTTTTTCCAGCCTCATATTTTAACTTTCATATTCCATGAGCTGGCCATATTGAATCATTTGCATTTCTCATCAATATCACGTTCTTTCTAATCTCTCTGTCTTAATATCTCCATCTCTTTTGCCCAGAATATTATCTCTCCCACCTCCTTTTTGCCTACTTATCCTACTTCTTCCTCAGAAATCCCCTCTAGAGTCATCTCCTTCATGAGGCTTCCCTTATCTCTCCAGCTCCTATCCAGGCTGTGTTAAATGCACCTCTGGGCTTCCATAGACTCAGTGATAATTCTGTCATAGCACATAAGGGACTGTGTTGTCTATTTCCTTCACCAAGCTGTGTACCCTGTCAGTACAGGGACTGTGTCTTAATCATCTTTTATTCCTGGTGACTGCTAAACTGCTTATCCATAGTGGGTGCTTAATAATGGTTGCTGGATCTCCATCCATGTGTTTATTTGGATGGAAGAATGATTAGATGCATCTCCTACACAAGACCACAGTACCCCGGACTCACCCATACCAGAAGTCTTAGCATGCCTGGTGGAATTGCCTTTTTATCTCTCTTGCTCCCACTAGTCTGTAAGGTTCTAAATATAAAAGACTGTCTTTGGACTTGCAACTAAGCCTGTGGATCCTCGGGAAAAGTCTGAGCCTTTCATGATGAAGACTTGTCCGGTGATGTTTGCACAAAATAAACATGAATGGCAAACGATTATTTCATGGCCTTTCGTGCTTTTCTGCTCTAGCCTTTGCTGCTGCCCCTTGTCTGACTGGCAATGTCACTGGGTGTGGTTTTGGATAAGGGATGGGACAAGTGACTCTTTGAAAGAATAATTGAAACTCAGGTCATCTATATGAAGTCCAAATCTTTATCTTGGCTTTCAAGACCCTCTGCAGTCTGAATCTTATTCACCACTTAGCCTTCTATTCCACAACATTTCTAATACTTGATTTGGTTAGGTTGTTTTGTCCAGAACACTGTCTACTCCACTTTGCCTTCTGGTTCCTGCTTAGCCTTCAGGTCTCAGATTTGGCATCACTTCCTCCCCTGACCTCTGCATTTGGGTTGGAATTTCTTTTGTGTGCTCCTATTATATGGTTATAGCTCCCTTTAGCCCAGTGTTGATCATGTTGGTTGGAATTTCCATTTGGTTGTGTGTGCTCCCTAGACTGTAAACCTAGGGCAAGGTCTGTGTCTCGTACACTGTTGCACACTCCATTTCTATGACAGAGCCTGTGTCATAGTGGGTTTTGAGTAAAGCATTGTTGAATGACTTCATTTACCAAAAATTTGCAGAGCGTCTATCATGTGCTGACAGTATTATAGGCCATATGATACTGTAGGAAAAAGATAACTTCTCTGCTGTCTTGGAGATGTTATTAAATATATAAATCACTCTAATCATCATCATCATCAATGCTAATAATCACCAACATAATTATCAATGTTAAAACAATTTCTGAATGTTCCCTATGGGCAAGTTCTTTGCAAGATGTTTTCACTTTCCTTATGGGTAACTTCTGTTATCTTCCTGCAAGAAGGGCATTATCCTTATTCTACAGACAAAGAAACAGAGTAAGAAAAGTAATTAACTTACCCAGGGTCCCTCAGGGAGTAAATGGGAAACCCTGAAAGAAATCAAGGTCAGACCTTGGTTGCTCTTGCCATATCACCACACATGCACCTGTAAGGCCTGTTTCAGTGGTTTAGTGTGTGTGTAGCACATACACACTCACACACAGGCTTGACGTTGCCCTCGCTTTAAAAGATTCTCAGGAAAATCTCTCTATATGCTTAAACTCCTTTGATATTACCACGCAATGACTTGTCCTTCCCTTAGGAAGTAGTGGCATTAGCAGATGACTTATGACTATTGCCCTTAAGCAAGTTACACTAAGTCTTTTGTACCCTTTCTATAGGGAAAGCCTACATATTCCAAGGAAGGAGATAATCATATATTATATATTATTGACAGTTTTCCTATTAAAAAAATCCCAGTTTTATAGAAGATTACATTTGCTTGAGGTTTTGTGTTTTTATTAGAGAAGAGGAAAATGTTTTCTCTTTTACGTCAATGAGCTAAAAGTTACACGATTGGGTGTTCCCTGGGGCCCGCATTTTAGACCCTGAGGGAATGCAACAAAGCAATTGGAAGACAGCCATTTTGGCATGTTGCCTGGTTATCCACCCAGAACTTGTTGGAGGCCTCTATTTATCCCCTGCCTTGCTCAAGCAACTTTTGCCAACTTGGGGCCCAGGGCTCTTTGCACTTTTTGATAATCCACCCCAAACATCCCCCTTGGCAGAGAGCTTGGAGCAGTGTGGATAATAGTACTTACGACTGAGTATTGGATTTAATAGAGATAAAAGAAACCCCCAGTGAACTCTTGGAGTAATCTCTGCCTCTAGATGGGAAAATAAAGCCTGGCTGAGCAAGGAGAGTTATCCTGATTTTGGCAAGCACTAGGATATTTCCTATAACTGCCTGATTGAACATATCCACTGCCTGTAGCCCAAATCCAAAGAAATATTGGGACATGTCTCAGCAGAAGATAAAAAGCAGTCATGGTCCATTCAATTCCTCCATTGTTTGGATGACAGTGTCATCCTACTTCCTTCGTCCTCTTGTCTATGATACTAACTCATTTAGCAGTGGCAGCAACCAAGCCCAGAGTTCCTCTGGTGCCTGAAGTCCAGTCATACTGACTTCTTTACCTTCCTTGTTCACTAGCAAAAGAAGAACAATTACATCACATGTTCAGACTTAGCAATGAGTGGCCACAGACCATTTTGAGTTACAGGCTTTCAATTTCGCAGAAACTATAAAACTGATCTATAGACTATCTGGAGTTACTTGGTCAGGACTGAACTGTGACCTTCTATACCACCCATCAGCAGAGCCACGCCTTCTGCTTTCCTGGGACCCTGGAAACCAAACGGCAGACCCAAGATGACTGTTGTCAATGATAGAAAAACAAAGTGGGGAGGACCTGAGTCTACTCAGCCTGCTCCTTTGATTGGTACACATACTTTTACTGTAGCAAAGTTTTGTTTTTTTGTTTGAAAAGTAATAAAATATCTCTTATTTCAGTGCCAGAGAGGTTCATTAAGAGAAATAAAGTCAAACCACTTGGTTTCAAAGAACAGGTCAAATATAAAGGTTAGGGTCTGATTCCTTGATGGATGGGCAAGAGTTAGAAGAGGAAGTTCATGATTATAAATAGTCCTTCTATGGGCCATGAACCCACACACCATCCTTCGATCACTAACTCAAAATTACCACCTCCCTAGAGTCGTCTTTCAATCCTTAAGCCACAGATGACTTTTCCCATTGGTACAGCACACAGCACATTCTGCTTTGTATGGTTGTATGCGAACCTAGGCCTTATATGCCACACAAGATCATAAACCTCTGAAGGGCTGGAACTTTTGTAGTACAACTTTGTGGTCCATACAACACCTTGCATAGTTGCAGGCACATAGTGGAACTGCAGGCATTGTGGATGTATGAACGAATGTATGAGTAAGTGAAGAATGTTCTGTTCATAAGAGGATTAGAAGTTTTATGAGGGTATTGTATGCCTAAGGCTCTCAACTGTACAAGCACAATTGTCTGGACAGATATTGAAAACTCATCCATGTCATCTTAGAATACGGAAAATTGTGGGGAAATTGGGAAGTAAAAAGCAACTAGTTGCAAAGCTATTCTTTTCAGGGATTCTTTAGAATACTAAATTTTGTTCATAAAGAAATTGAACTCACCTACTCCATCCTTGGTCCAATTTTCATCCTCATCGAAGTGAGTGTCTCCACCCAGACCCAGACCAGGAGGAAAGGCATGGCCGAGGACTCCCAAGGGGCCATCAAAATAACGAGGACATCTCCCATGGACTGAGATACAATTCATGGGGGAAAAAGAGATCAGCCTCCTCAAAGCTCCTGATGAATATAGCCATATATTTCCCTCTGCTGAAAACCTTACCTCGGGTCCTAAAGGCAATCATGATATCTGCAATCCCCTTGGAAATCTTGGTGAACATTAGTGGAGTAACTTTGCTCCACACTTCTAAACCTTTTTGGATAGCCTCGTCTACATCAGCTCGTGCCATATCTGGCGTATAGTTCATGATTCTTAAAAATTAACAAAAATATATCAATTTGTGCTTATACATGCATGTATGCAAATATACTACAAAAAGAAAATCATTTCTATTTCATCAATCATATGCTGCAGCAACTTTTGGTGTGGTGTTATTCTTACATTTGTATAATACTTTACTGTTTAAATAAAGCACTTTTACAATGCTATATAAATCAGTTCTCTCATCTGCCCTATTAATCAGGGAGTGTTATAACACTTTAACAAATGAGATTCAAAGAGGTTAAATAACTTCCCTAAGATCATACCCTGAGTGGGAGAGCATTAATTTCATGTATGTGTTTGCTGTGTATATAACTGCATTATAAATATGTTCTAAAAAGAATTGAGATTTATTTTCTCGGATGGCTTGTGGGAATCAGTCTTGTGTCATGTATTAAGAGTATAAATACGTGAAAGCCACAAAAAGGTAGTTACTCAGGAAAAGATTTCCCTCCTGTTTATATTTGTCTTCCTAAACCTATTTTCATCTCAATACCTAAGGCTCAGTAAGATGAAGGAAGAACTATCAGAAACTCTCTAGGGCCAGCCAGGAGGGCTGTAGAGTGGTGGTCAAGGTCACTATTTCTATCTCAGGTCACGGACACACTTCATCCTCTTTCTGCCAATGAGCCAGCCCTCTTTGCTTGAGATGTCTGGGGACAAAGCACTCCATACTTCACTCCGGAGTCCGTCTGAGATTTGACAACTCTAACTCACACACGTCTCTAACATGAACTGGTTGTGCTCCAGGGTCTTCTCATTTTCTCTTGAGCACACTGCATCTGTACCTTCAAGCATCTGCAATCGGATGGCAGTGCTTCAGGTCCTGAGCCTATTTGGAGCTGGCAGAGGCCAAAGATTAGAGGATCTCTGCCAGAGCCAGTCTGCTGACAAGAGCTATGTAACCTTGACTGTGGTAAATAATCTGTTGTTTCAGTTTCTCTTTGTTTAAGGTGGTAATAACAGCGGTGCCCACATCACAAGTTTGTTGGGAGGACGGAATGAATGAAATCTATAAAGTGCCGTGCACATAGGAAGTGCTTGGTAAAATAACCCATGATTATTTTTGATCCTTGGAGATTCTATTCATGTTTCTTTGGATTAAGGGGAAATAAGTGGTTAGAAGCATTACCTGTATGTGAGGTTGTATTTCTTCCACCCAGGGAGAGTGTAGCCATACTGACCCACATCAGGCACCCCACACCGCGGTGTCTTCATGATCTCAAGAGTGTTTGAATCCAGTTTTCCAGTCACCGTCAATCCAAAAAATGCTTGCATTTCCTGAATTTTGCCATCTATGAGACTCTTGTTCTTGCTTTGAACAAGATGACTCCCTTCTATTTCAAGAGAGTAGAACTGGTTGAGATATGCCTGAGCAAAAAGACAAAAAAAAAAAAAAAGAAAAAAAAAGGCACAAACTACAAGAGAGCAAATCTTCACCTCAGGTTACAACAAAATTGTCTGAAATCCTTTTTGACAGTTCGGAGAAGAAAAGGAAATAGGTAATGAGGGGAAGGAAGGAGTGAGGGAAGAAAGAAGAAAAGAAGGAAACAGAGAGGAAAGGAAGGAGTCACCTCATTTTTTTAACTTTCAAGGACTGGTTGAGCTATGCGTGACCCGAGTTGGCCAAACCACAAAGCCTATAAAAATTCAAACCTCCACAGAGGAGAATCAAGCTATTTCTATGTGTTAAATGATCACATATCTTACAAATTTTTGCTATTATTTTCATTTTGATGTTTCCTTGAAACAAATTCTAGAAGAAATAGGTGATTATTCATTTCACAAATTTAATGAATTTAATCAAATAGGGCAAGTTAACTGGACTAATTTTTAGCGGGAATCTCAAAGCAATGTATTATTCATGCATAAAGAGATAAGGGCTCCAAATTGTAGTTGGGTCCTCCTGGTTGTTATTGAAATGCTTTTATAGAGACCTCCATTTCTTACAGCGCTGTCCTCTTTCTCCTCTCACTATCTCCTCATTTGTAAACATTGCTTAAAGTTGTAGCAAATCCTGCCTTTTCCTCTACCCCGCCCCTGCTCTCCACCCCTCACACAGTTCTTTGAGGTCCTTAGGGCAAGGGAACCAAAAAGCAGCTCCTTCTTACAAGAAAGTTCAGGACTCTTTTATAGGAATTTGCTGTCTTTTTAGGTCCCAAGACAGTCAACAGAATGAATTTTTTATTAATAGTTGTTAATAATATTTATCGAAACAGTACCTGAGCCAGCTGCATATTTTCCTCATTTTCCATTTTTTGGTCTACAGGAAATGCAGAAGAAAATGTTATAAAGAGCAAACATAGAGGCAGAAGGCTCTTCATTCCTTCCTCTTCTCAGTTGAAGCCTGGTTCTGTTTGCATAGAATTTAGAAAATAATAGTGAGACGTGGCATGCCTTGGCCTCTATCATCCCTTAATTAATAACAGAAAAGGACATTTGCCATGAAGTGTGTCATGATATGCTTTATTTTTTTCTTAGCTTGACTTGGTTTTGCAATCGTGATCCACAGTTGCTTAGGAAACATAGCCATTGTTCATTATTGAATTCATTATAATCGGAAGTCAGCTTCCAATTTACTTTTGTCTTTGCAAGCTGGTGGTTTTCCTATCCATAAATTCTTGAAAGTTTATGAAATAACATTCTTTTGAATGAAACCCTAGAATATCTCGAGTGGCGTAGTATCATGAAAAGACAATTGAATTAGGAATCAGATTACCCTAATTAACTAGGGTAAATATCAAACGTTTATTGAGCACCTACTATTTCCCCCTATCACTGTAAATGCAAGTGTGAATAAGATGCCACTCTAACTTTGTTGGAGAATTCAGACATTTTCAGAAACTAATGCCAGACAAAAGGGAGGCAAGTGGCAAAATGCACAGTGTTCACTTCTCATGACTGCGTGAAATATAAAGAAATAGGACGAACTCAATTCTCATCTCAAAAATGTTTAGATGAGAATTAGGCCATGAATTTATCATAACTAGCTAGTATAACTAGCAGGTAGGTGTTCTGAGAAGGTGAATCTCCCATCTTTGTGCTTGTGCAAACTGGCATAGGAAGTTCTAGAAAACATGATAGTCTGAAATTGACTGTTAAAAATGAAATACCCTGTTCTTACAGGTCCTTTCAGTCTTGTTACCTTGATGTAATAAATTACTTAAACATCTCTCTCACTTTCCCCAGCACAGCACCTGGGACATGTAGGTGATTCATTCTTGTTGAGTGAATGAATGAATGAAATGATAGTATGTCCTAGTTTGTTTTCTGATCTTGTAAAATAAGTTGAGAATAATGTGCTGACATATTTGAGGGAATTTTTTGATGACATTGAATATTTATAAAATATTTCATGACCTGTGAAGCAATATCTAAGGTTTAATATCAATGTTATAATAATTCTGAGAAGGGAATAAAATGCTGTAAATATATCGAAATTTGCTATTTCTTTTATTACTTTAGATAAACTATGTGGTAGAATCTTAAGAAATTATAGCAGATCATGTCAGTCATTTAAAATATTTATTTTGAACGTATTTAATAATTTTTGAACCAGAATGAGGTGCCAAATTATACTAAATTATCTGTGGATTTAAAAACTTTAATAGAAAAGGAAAATAGGATGTGCTAGTGATACATGTATTTTACAATTCACATTTATTGTATAATAAGCTACATGACGTTCTAAAAACTACAAATATTATAATGATTTTGGTGTCTAGACTAGTCTCTATCATCCCACAGGTCTTAAAGTTCTTAACAGAAAAGAATCTTTAGTAAATGTATGCATCTAAGCTCAGTTTAAGTCAATTTAATGAGATTTATTGAATTTTGTGCCCAGCGCTGTTCTGTTTGTGCAGACTCTAGTTGTCTGTAAATTGTGTCCTACTGAGTACACCAGGGAAAAAAAAGAAATAAGGAACAACAGATCCAACTAGCCCATTTGCTTAGGCTCTAGAGGAAGAGAGCAGGGAGGAGGCAGGAGAGGAATTGGTACCTCTCCTATTTGCTGCTCCCCTGGGAAGAGGCTAATAATCCTTATGGGGGTTCAACTTTGCCATTCTGTGTTGATTCATTTTCTTAAGTGCAGATGTACTGTATTATCTTCCTAGGGCTGCTGCAACAAAGTACCAAACTTGCTAGCTTAAAACAACAGAAATTTATTCTATCATAGTTCTGGAAGCTGTGAGTGCAAAATCAAGGCGTCAGAAGAGCCATGTTCTTCTCTCTGAAGGCTCTAGGGAGGATCCTTCCTTGCCTCCTTCTAGCTTCTGGTGGTTGCTGGCAATCCTTGGCATGTAGATGCATCGTTCCCATTTCTGTCTCTGTCTTCACATGGCCTTCTCCACTGTGTGTCTGTGTCTCTCCTCTTCTTATAAGGACATCAGTTCTTATGCCCACCCTAATCCAGTATAACTTCATCTTAACTATTTACATCTGCAAAGACTTAGTCCCAAATAAGGTACATTCATAGGTACCCGAGGTTGGGACTTGCACATAGCTTTTTTGGGGAACACAATTCAACTCACAATACATATCAACAATATTTCTTTCCAAGAGTGGAAAATAGCACCAGATTTTCAATAAACGCAAGGAGTACTATCTATCTTGTTTATAATCCTTACTTATAACCTAAATCCAGTGCTAAATTGCATGTAGCAGATAGCCTTAAAACGTGTTTAAAGAGACTTTGGAATATAGGAGCATTTTAGAAGTCAGATAATCAAATAATGAAATAATGAATAGAGAGGTGACGAAGAGGGCTTAATCTCCTTCTTGTGATGAATTCACTGACCTGAGATGAAACACGTAGCACTAAATCAGCCTCTGCAAACAGTGGAATTTTCAAATGTATTTTCACTGAGGATATGTCCAATGAACACAGTGATAGCAAACAACATCATTTATTGTTGAGAAAAGAATAAATAGGTCACAATTTAATGGATACGCAAATTAGATTTCCCTGCAATATTCAGAAAATGGATACAAAAAATTTGATTTTGCTTCAACTTCGTCTACAGTTAAGCCATTTATTGATTCTTGCAACCCTAGTAACTCTCTGAGTATTAAGATCAAATGCATAATAAACTGGTCCGCTGAAGAAAAGAAAGAAGTCTGTAAAAAAAAAAAAAAGAGATAATATACTGAATTAGCTTGTCGAAGTAAGATCTCAGATGTTTTCAATTAAAAAGACCCCACTCCAGTCCCAATATAACATTCAAATGCAAATGTGCTATTTAAAAAAATTAAACAAATTTCTTAATAGTTTTTTTCCACTTACCATCTTGCTGGAAAACTGCATCAATTCTGCTTCCTATTCCTGGAAAGGTACTTGCTATGCTTTGGGGATAACCTGCTTCCATGGATCGTCTTTGGTTATCATATCTGATGAGAAAAAAATATTCTGTATTTTAAGACAAATACAGTCTATGATGATCACAGTTTTCTTTAAATTGCATATACTTTACAAAGTGCTTTCACACATGTTTTCTCACTCAGTCTTCACAACGTCCTATGTACTCGGACTAAGAATGGTTAACTTCTCTACCTAAGGGTCCATTTATACATTTATAAAATATATGAGTATCAGCAATGCTAAAATAGGCTTCTGGTTGCTGGTGCAGTGTTATTTTCAGGAAGAAGAGCTTATATTTTCTAAGGCTTTTACTTAATTGGTACATAGTGTCTCTCTCTCTCTCTCTGAGTAAATGTAAATAATAAGTCCAACTTGGACATCAAATTCTGTAGGCTATCTGGATAACATTTACTTGAGAGTATTGGAATTTAACTCATAAATGAGAATTAGCCTCTTTGCATCCTACTCTAGTGCTTTATTAAGGTTTGCTCTGTTCCATGATAGAGAATCCTCAATACCATCGTGCAGGCATTTTAATTTTATAAAAATGAAAGTTTCAAAAGCCATAACAATGTCAATCATCTTGTGAAAAAGAATGCCTATAAAGACCACCTATATTTTTAAAACCTTCAGAAGCCTGATTATTAGTGGTTTGTAGATAGGGTAAAGCAAGATGGGTTTCAACCTCTAACTAAAAAAATAGTTTACCTTACCTCCAGAATTGATCATTTACAAAGAAGTATGTTTTACTCCTATAGGAAACAGCTGCATCAATTGCTTGGACACTGCTTGGGAAGCCGTAGTTTGATATGTCCTTGGGATAACCTTGCTGAATGTCATAGCCATTCAGAGCCCAGTATTGGTTGCCTGCCAATGATTCAGGTTATATGTAAGATAAAGTTTTTCCACTCCTACAAAACGTGTACCACTTCTTAGTTTTTGCACAAATTTGTCAGAGAAATGAAAACAGAAAAAATAGCGTTTAAAAGATAGAGGTGGTAGTTAAATTCATTGGGGTATGATGGCCCTCGTGGTTCCCTAGCACCCGCACAAAATTCAGACTTCTTAGCTTGACATTCAGGGCCCCATAATTGGATATCTGATCTCATGTGACTTCTATACAGAGATTAAATTACAGCCTTGGGGAATCTTGGAAAATTATGTCTGGGATGAGGGTGGAGGAAGACCAAAGGTGGTCTAATATGGTTTTCTCATCTTGTAGATGAGAAACCGAGGCCTGAGGGTATAATCTGCTTAGGTTCACATACCATTTCATGGCAGAGATGGGACCCGACCCAGGTCTCTTGACAAAACCCTGGCCGGCGTAACACTCTCTCACTGGCTCACCTCCTCTGAACCCAGAAGGGACCACAAAGAAGTCCTTTCCCTCCATTTAAAATCCACTAAAATAAGATGAAAACCATAGGCAGTTACCTTTAAATAGGAAAATTAGGTCCCTGTCAAAATCCTCATAAGCCGCCTGTATACCATTTGGCAAGGATGGCCAGAACAGAGAAATGAAATTGAGTTCGACTGTTGGCAGTTGGGGATGCCTTCTCCAAAAGTACCTAATGGAACACAGGAGAGAAAACCACACACACAGTTGTCTAAGTAGGCAGCTTCTGTGAGTCTTGGGCTAATACTGGCCCTTATAAGATTGCTGGGAGGATATGACAATATAGTGAACGCATAGTTTCTAGCACAGTAACCAACATATAGCCATGCTTTATGGTGATATTGTCCATATGTTAAGTACTTTACAGTTTTCAAAGGATGTCAAAGAAGTGACCTTATTTGGTTATATTTTGCACTGTCACCTCCTCACACATTGACAAGTCTTATTTTGTTAGTCTCTTTGATTACTGCTCCTACAAAACGATGAGACTATTTAGAATATTCTAGCAAAAGCAATGCAAGCACACGCAGCCTGTGATTACACAATCACAAAAAAGCCACTGGAAAATTGAAAAATTTAATCAGTTAGATGATTTGTCCTGCAGCTTATTAAGTGATCATTTTAATTTACTTGACTGAATTTGAGTGGAACTGAATGCTCTTTTGGTGTCAGATAAACCCAGCTATGGGGCTCCTAAGCAGCTAGAGTCCACATTTGCTTACATCTGATATCACAAACATCTGAATGTTTATGAATGTTTTAGTTTTTTCTTTTCTTTTCATGGATGTTTTTAGTTATGCAGAAAACACTGTAAATTCCAATGAGATGCATGTGCATGGAATTCAAAAGGAAAATCTGAGTGATGTGTGATATGTTACTTAATTAGAATCCAGTTTTAAGTTATGCCAGTAAAATAAGTCAAACGAAGGAATAGTTCAATCTTATACTCGTTTTTAAAGAAAAGCGTTTCTCCGCGGAGTGTGACGATAGCATCAAATGTCAGTCTGGGGTCACAGGCGGTGGGCGCGGTTGATCCAGTTGGTTGGATAGGGTCATTTGAAGGTCCTGGAAAAAA
Source organism: Equus przewalskii (assembly GCF_037783145.1). Classification (NCBI taxonomy): domain Eukaryota; kingdom Metazoa; phylum Chordata; class Mammalia; order Perissodactyla; family Equidae; genus Equus; species Equus przewalskii. The sequence goes on from NC_091836.1 coordinate 13,096,125, forward strand.
AAAAAAAAAACAGTCCAGTGTGACTCAGTGTACTTCAGACCCTGCTCAGGATGGTGTAGCGTCTTCACCTGAAGAGAAATTCTACCAGACTATCATCCCACAAGGCATTAAAGTAACTGTACATTTGGCCCACTTACAGTTTTTGTTTTTTTAAAAATAAGAGTAATGGTGATTTTCAGGGACAGTTCCAGGTTAAGTTGCGAAGTAAAGAAATTTGCATTCTATGCTTCCTCCCTCTTTAAAATCCTAATTCCATCCTTCTCCCTCATCTTGGTTCTTCTGTGTTGTGGTCACTCACTATCCACTTCCTCCTTCCACTAAAATCCACCTTCAGGAAAGGAGTTCATATCAGTCTTTTACCCCACAGCATAAATCTAAGTCAAAGTTTAGCAATATTTTCTTCTATAAGTATTTGTATTTAAATATGTTTTCTCATTGCAGAATGAAGGGCTATCCTAACAGTTAAGAAAATTTAAAACATGGGTTAAGCAAGGGAAGGAGATGTTTTGAGGAGAAAAGGAGTTGAGGAGTAGAGGCAGTTAGACTAAGTCTTGTCATTCCTGAAAATCCTACTGTCATGAAAAAATTCCCTAGTTGTGGTACCCTGGCATGCTTGGTTTTATAATGCTGTCCCACCAGAGAGAGGAGCATGCCTTTTCCAATTCCATTCCACTCCACTCTTTTCCATTCTCTTTCCTTCCCTTCCCTTCAACACTTTTAGAGTCACAAACTTCTTCTGTGGTTTCCTGTTCTTACTCACAGCCACTAGGAGGCAGAAGGGCAAGAGGGAGGAGAGGTGCAGTGGTCTTACCCAGAAAGTACTTATAACAGGGCCGAAGGCCTCTATATCCCTCCTTGAAAAGTTTCTCTTTCTCTCCATACTCCAAATTTCCATTCCCCACCTTCCCCGACAGACAACAATCTTAATGTGATCAATATATATCTTTTTGTTAGCATTTTTCTTGAAAATGCCAAGTTTTGTCTATATGCATTTGTAATTTATGTAGATTCATATATTTTGTAATTTAATTTACATACTGTGTAATATGTATCATTCTTCTTCATGAAGCACAATGTTTTAAAGACCCTTCTATGTTGTTGTCATATGTACTTCTAATTCAGAATTTCTAACTGCTGCATATTACTCTATGGTGTGCATCCACCACATTTTACCTGTATACTCTCCTCCTGATAGACTCGCAGGTGCGCTCCAACTACCACCACCATAGACAAGAATGCAATGAACATGCTTGACATGCCCAGGTCTCCCCATGCACTGCAGTGTTCTTCAGATGACCTTACCATAGATGGCCTGAATGCCATTGATGTCATCCTGAGAGAGCAAGTAGGTGCTGGGGTCCCTGAAAGCGTAGGTGGGATACATCAAGGCAGCAGGGTTTGTGGAGTGAGCGAGCCCCAAGGAATGGCCAAATTCATGGGCAGCAACAATAAGCAAGTTGTAATCTGAAATGCAAGCATGTGTGGTGAATGGCTCTGAGTGGAATCAAGGGTGGTGGAAATATGATCTCAAGGAATGCAGCTTCCAAGCCAAAACTGCCCTGGGGAAACAGCCCTTCCCCTGCCTTTTACATTTTCCCTTCAGGTACCTGGAGAAATGGAGATTGGAAAGAATCAAGATAGGAGTTATAAATTGAGATTAGGTGAATATGAGATTCTCATCAAATCTTAGAAGGAAGTAAAGCTGCCTTCATTCTGATTCCCATATGTCATGGATGTTGACTTGAGGCTTAGAGAAACGATGGCAGAGCCATCACAGGTCTTGTAACTTTCAGAAGCCCTCTCCTCCTGTGCACCCACATACACCCCTCTCCAATCTCCCAGGCCCTCAGCCCCATTAGTAAAGTCTCAGTGAACAGGTAGTCAGAAAAGAAGCCTGCCAGGCAGCGGGGTAGCCTCAGATGCAGAGCCAACTCACTGACTCCGTAATCACGCATTGCCTAGCACCAGCTTTTCCCTGATCCTGAGCTTTCCAAGCAGCTCCAGGAACTCCACCAGAAAGAGACAAATCCTGCCTCTTATCCTTCCCTTCCCTCATCTTTTAATTCCCGCAAGCAGAGTGCCTTTCACAAGTGGGAACATAAAAACTTTCAAGACTTGCACTTCCTATCAAATAAAGTCCAAGACTTCTCCACTTGGCTCCAGCAGACATTTGTGGGCTTGACATTTTACGTGAATCCTTCACTCCAGCCAGTTTGTGTGCCATCTTACAAACACATTTTTTATTTCCCTACATGCCAACTTTAAAAACGTAATTATAGTTGCAGAGTACTTTCTATAAGCTAGGAAGTGTAATATTATTTAAGCCTCCAACATTTTGATGAAGTATTGTTAGAAATATTCTTAAAGTAAAGGAACTGAAGCCCACAGATTTTATTATTGGTCTTGCAACTAGTGGGTGGTAGAGCCAGGGTAGAACCCGGATATGATCGCAAGACCCTTGCTCTTACCACAACATCCAACTTCCTTGGGATAATTAGCCTAGTAAAATTCTACCCAAGCTCCAAGAATTGCTTTCTCAATCATCACACATCCTTCCATTTTTGCATTCATAAATGCATTTTGAAAACCATCTTTGAGTGCCTGGAGTATTAGGCGAGGGACTCTGGGGGAATTGTGATGCATAGTCTGGAAAGCAAGATGTGTGCAAACAACTTGAATGTATAGAACAATGAGGAGAACAGTTAGAGAAGGAGAAACAAAGTCTGCTAGGATTCTGAGGAGGAAGCCTCATTTCCAGCTGAAAGAAAAGACAGGGAGCAGCATGTCACACAGCATGGAGAAAGATTTTGAAAGGTGGGGATTGGGGTGTGCAGAAGGGTATTTAGGAAGAGGATAATGTGGACAAATGTAGGGAAATTGGAAAGGACATGGGGTGTTTCAGGAACAGTGAACATGTAATGTGACTAGTGTAAATCAAATATGAAGACAAGTCACGAAAGATGAGATTGGAAAGTCACCAAGAGCCTTCAATGCCGAGTGAAGGTATTTGGACTTTATTTCACCCAGAAAATGTAAACACTGGAAGTTTCAAGCAGGAGAGTAATGTAATCCGAGATGGGCTTTCCAAAGACAAACTTTGCTGCAGTGTTGGGAAAAATTAGAGGAAGCAGAGATTGAAGGTGAACAGTCCAGGTGGGAATCTGGATCATTTAGTTCAGGTAAGAGGGTAATGACTGTCTGAACTAGTGGGGAGGGCAAGAGGAATGCAAAGTAGTGGAGCGTGTTATTTATTTTCTGGTACACATTGCTAGGAGCTATGTGTAGGGACTTAGGTAGAATAAATACTCACAAAAGATATGTTGAGAAAATGGTGGGAGGAACAGGTCTCAAGGAAAGAAAAAAGATGCCTTTCCTATTATTTTCTAAAAAGTGTTCTGTGGTGTATTGTTACCCCATGGCCTTGTGAATTACCATGTGGTCTGGATATACCAGTCCTTATCCTCAATTCTTCCCTTCAGATGGTCCAACTCTTATTATTCCGAGTCTTCTCCTAAAAGGCGTGGTTGGCATACCATTGAAAAAGAGCTCCATGAAGGTGAAATAACTAGATGAAAAAAAAAATGGCTGCTCTTCTAAGCAGGACAGTTTCCTACATCAACTCAATTATTTCTGAATTTCCAAAAATAGAGACCGTTTTCAAACATCATTAAATTTTAGAATATTAAAAAATGTATACTTTAAAGCAATGGTCAACAGACTTCTTCTGTAAAGATCCAGATAGTAAATATTTTAGGCTTTGTGAGCCATACCGTCTTTGTTGCAACTACTCGGCTTTGTTATAGCAGCATAAAAACAGCTATAGATGACACATAAACAAATAAGTGTGGCCCTTTTACAATAAAACTTTATTTATACAAACGGAACCAGGCAGGATTTAGCCATGGGCTGTAGCTTTCTGATTCTTGCCCTAGGAAGCAAGGTCAGTAATTAGCTTCAGGATTCTTTTAAACTTAAACTGACTCAGTATCTTGAGGTAGCAAAAATTTTAAATGGTCAGTTTGTGTGAGTTTGAAATGTTACAATAACTTGGATGTGTGTGTGTGTGTGTGTATGTGTGTGTGGAGGGGGTATTCTAATGTGGCAAAGGTTCATTCAGAATCTGCATGTGGACATAACCTTGTTAACTTACTTGTTCTGTTGTCGGTCCATGTTTCTTCTGCATCAAAATGAGCATCTCCTCCAATACCTGGGCCTGGCTGAAAGGCATGAGCAAGGATTCCATTGGGTCCATCAAATGGAGAATTGTCACCATGATCTGAAATAAAACAATTTGTATTAGGCCCTTGCCGTGTCTCAGGTTAACCAGGGAAAGCGAAATTGAGCGGGACTGCTTCGAGCCTACCTCCTTGGTAAAAAGCAATCCTGATGTCTGCTTCTCCCTGTGAGATCTTCTTGAACTTCAGGGATGATGCTATACTCCACTCTTCAAAGGCACGCTCAAAAGCTCTTTCAACATCAGCCCTTAGCAGCAAGTGTGGGGTATAGTTAATAATCCTTCAAAATGAGAAGATGTGTGGAGGGTTCATTACTATTCAGAACAGCAGTCTATCAACTGATTGAGTTACTCTGTTTTGGAGTGAGTTGCATACATGAAGTGTTACCACTAGAGAGAGTATAAGGAAGGAGTGCGGGACTCGGGGTTGAAGACAGATGTGGGTTCTAGAGAAATTACTACATGTCTTTAAACTCAGTATCCTTATTCATAAAATGAGGATAGTAAAATAGTATCCCTCTCAGAGGGTTGTTGTGGGGATTAAATACACGTGAAGTATTTAGTTCATACTTGGCAAATAGTAGTATTCAACAAATATTGGGTATCATTATCATCAACAGGAGGCATGCAAGGTGGGGCTAGATTCTCTAGAGCAGTGATTAAGCCTAACACTGCCATCATCCTCTTTAGATTGTTAGAGAAGGAAGACAAAAGCGGCAGGCTTTGGAGTGAAAAGAATCATGGGATTTTTACCCTTTCATTCTCAGACTCATTCACCAGAATCTAAACTATAAAGGCAGGGATATTTATTTGTCTTTGCTGTATCCCAAGTCCTGGAACATTGTCTGGCACATCATAAAAGCTCAAAAATACTGGTCGAATGAATGAATTCTGAAACCCTAGAAATATCACCTGTAGGTCAGGTTATTTCGTTCCCACTTGGGGTTCCCTGGGGTTATCATAAACTCTCCAGTGTCAGGCACTCCACAGCGAGGTTTCTGCATCATTTCCAGAGTTTCCTCATTTGGCTTCCCTGTCACATTCAACCCAAAGAATCGTTGCATTTCTTTAAGCTTTTCAACAACCATGCTAGTGCTGTTCTTCCTTGCAGCCTGATATCCTTTCCTTGGTAATTGGTAGAAATTTTCAAGGTAATTCTGGATAAAGACAAACATATAAGGAAACTTGCTGTGAAATTACCTTCAGTTCTCTGGGCATTTTGCATTCCTTTCTTAGTTTCTGCAGAGGTCAAACCCGGGCTACTAACCTGATAGCCGCAGGAACAAAACACAAATTGCCAGGTTGACTTTGAGAGAACGGTGCCTATTGGAAAGAACAGCCCCTGCCCAGTGCCCCACTTAATGTTTATGCATAAAAATGGCTATTTCATAAGGGATGAGGCCCAAGTCCTCAAGCAAAATGCTAGTATACAGTCAGGAGACTGTCTTCTTATTTTTATTGAAAAAAATAGCATTAGCATTTATTGACTTCTTGAGGTATTAGTTGCATCAATGCAGATTCTCTCTTTTAATCCTCTTTTCACTATTGTATTACTCATCCTCAGGAAGAAATGGAGGTGCAGAGAAGGAAGGAACTTGCCAAGATGACAATTCAGGTCCCAAGTCACCATGCTGCTTCTCAAATGAAAATTGACAATTTTAAAAGCAGAACTCCAGATATGATTCAGGGCAATAGCAGTATCACTGACATGAGCATTTTATCTACCACAGTCACTCTTTGGAAGGGGCCAACACTCCTGAGGGGGTAAAGGTTCTCGGGGGGGTTAAGCCAACTGTAAGACTTCTTTCTCTTACCTTGAGCAGCCTGTGAACGCCTGAAACTTTGCAAGTGACACAGGACCGAGCACTTCTGTGCTCACACAGCTTTTGGGATCAGATAGGTTTGGGTTCAAATCTTGGCTCTGCCACAGATTGACTATGAGTCCTTGGACATATCACTTAACTGACTTAAGATTTACTTTAGTCTCTAAAGTGGAATAATAATACCCCCTTCACAGGGTTGTGAGGATGAAAGGAGATGTTTGTGAAATGGTTAGCAGGGTGCCTGTTGCAGAGTAAGCACTTAGCTATTAGCTGTTAGCCTAGGGGTTACTATTACCATTGAAAGAGACTTAAAAAAATAAGTAAAAGAAAAAGCAACAAGAATAATGCTTTTCTAAAACTGTAATATTAAAAACATTATGCTTGACAAATTGGTGATAACATTCCCTTGTGTTTCTTAAAAATGTAGGCTGACTTTCACACTGTGAAACAATGGAAAAATATTGGTTTTGCTTTTTTAGCACTTCCATGTTTATAAACAGCCCCATAGTCTGATGTTAGGAAATCTGGGTACACTATGGACTTATACTGTCCCATCCTCATGCTCTCTTCTACACCTGGGAGTTTTGGCTGCAAAGATAAGTCCATATAGAAAGCATCACACGTGTAGTAACTGGGTTGCAGATATACTGAAAGGGAAAATCCTAGGTAAGTGAGAAAGAAAATAATTTAGTTTTGTAATTAGAACCATTTCTCCTAAAAGGCTTCCCGAGCTGGAAGTTCAGCAGCAGTATTTTCCCAGGTTTTGAAGAGCCTGGCTTGTTCTCATGCCTGGCCTTTAGAGGGCCCAGCTCGGAACCTTCCAAATCACTGAAACGAGACATTCAACCTCAAATCATCGAGAGAATTTCTTTCAGTCCATTTTAACTAAAAAGAGAAAGCAACCCACACAATTTTCTAATAACCAGCAAATCAACAGCCCACCAACTGATGGTCAATTTACCTGAACAATTTTTGCCTTCTTCTCTTCTGGGGATTCAGGAGGTACTGGAAAGGCCTTGGAAAGCTGTATGGGGAGTAGGAGCAGGAGTGGAAGCGTCTTCAGACTGAACATGGCCTTTTCCTCAAACACTGCCTCTCCTGGCCTTCCTCTCGGCCCCTTTGAGTAGGGACCTTGCCCTGGTGGGTGCCCTGAGGTTCGCTGCATCATGTGTCTCTCTTCTGGTCCCTTATAAAGCCATGTCTTAAACAATTGCCACATCAGGAAGGTGAAGCAACACAGGTCAATTACACTCTGAAAATTTTGCAATGTTATAAGTGATTTAGTACCCAAAAATGGACGAGTCTTTCAACAGAAAAAAAGTGCAATCTGCTACTCTTTGCTTTTGGGGTTTTTAGATATTTACTTTTGTGAAACTGTCTGGTCAAGGAAAAGGAGTAGGAGGCTAATCCTGAAGTTAATGAACAGTAGTCATCCATGGGTTTACATTTTCAGGGTAGGTAAGATGCCTCGGCTGTGTTAATTTATGCAAGGGAATATTGTTAGATTAGTGGGAGGGGTCTTGGGACCAAGAAGCCCAACTAGAGAATCTCTGTACTTACCCACCTTGCTGTGTGCGAGGAGAGGGTGTGCCTGCATGCACTGTGACAAAGCAGGATTTGTATGGGGTTCCTGGAGCAGCTTCTGGAAGATGGCATTTTGGCATCAAAGTATTAGAAAATCCCCAATCTGCAGGCCGGATTTTCCACAGGAAAGACAAAGAAAGCAATAGCGATGATGATAATAAACATTTGCTGAATATTCATTATGTCCCAGACATATATGGTGTGTACGTATAGATCTATATACACACACACATGTATATTACCTCAGTCCATCCTCACATGGCCTTGGGGGTAGAGGCTATTACTATCTGCATTTTGCAGATGAAATCAAATCCAGAGAAGTGAGATGACTTATACAATCACATGGTAAATTTGTGAAGGGGCCAGGCTTCAATCGCGTTTGGTATGTTTAGAGAGACTAGCTGGCAGCTCGTCCATCAGGCTGTTTTGTAGTCTCCCACTCGAGTGCCCGGCTGGCCCAGAGTGGAGCAGTAGCTCCAGGCCTGCAAGAACTGGGACGCCTTGGCTTGTGTTCCTGGAGAAGGAGACAAAGGAGAGGAAGAATGAGATGTCATATACTCCCCAGGGAGAAAGATGCTGAGAGGATTTTAAGACAATGTGGCTACATAGGGGGTTGTATTGGTCAGGGGCCCATGGGCATGCTTTTCAAATCATGTTACCTGGTCTCACTTCTTCTGACTCTACCTGCGTGTAGATTATGTTACCACACAGTCTTTGTATATATTCATGTATATGTATTTGTATATGAGGGCAGGTATTGTTGTGTATAAATGTCTATATCAACATATATGAAGTATAATATCTGTTAATACATAAATAATGTCCCTATTTGGGATGCTGTGGTTAAGTACTTCAGTTTCCTCCTGATGTTTCTTATGAGCTTTGTAAACAATGCAAAGAAATGTGTCTTGGGTTAGAACTTATCTGGACAGCAGATTAATGCTCATGATACAGATTCCTGCATTCACTCAATAAACATTTCCTGCCACCTACCATGCACCAGGTGCTGTGATGCGTGTTAGATTATTGGAGATAAGTTAACGGTGGTTCAGACGAAATGCCGTGGGAGTCTGGAGGAAAGTATAATGGCCAAGGTTGGTGGAATCAACGAAGGCTTCATGAGGGACATAGAATTTGAACTAGAACTTGAAGAAGTAGAATGTGGACATGCAGAGATGTGGTGATCCATTTCTCGTATGTGTGTTGTGGCAGCTTTGCCCCCCATGTTGTTCAAGCTGTTCTAAGGTCATGATCACGTTAACCCTCCCTGAGTACATGACTTGGTCATGGTATGGCTTCCTCTACATTAAGGCATTAGTGAGAAAACCTTTTCCTACTAATGAGAATGCCCTAACATTGGTCTACCCTATGTTGAGTTATTTTGATGCACTGGCTTGTTTACAAGGTTTATAAACTTACTTTCTTCTGAACATAATGCTAAGTGATTTAAGCAAGAATCCAAAACTTTGGTGAACTCAGTTTTCTGTCATTTGTGTAAATCTTGTGTTAAAAAACAGAATTGTTGGGTATGGATCCCTGACAACAGGTCCAGCCCCAATGTAGGGTGGAGAAGGCCACATTTGTTTTCAGGGCCTCCAATGTCTGCTTTCTGCATCCTTTCTCCACACCTGACCACTGCTCACCTCCATGGTGTCTGTGCCTCATCCCTTCTGGTGCCTGGAACCCAGAATTCTCTCAGGCTCTCTCCACTGGGAAAAACTGCTTCTGGGAAAGGATCAGCTATCAGTCACTTTACACCTCAGTGTGAACCTAGGGTCTTTTTGTCTTTTAAGTCAATTTCTTACCAGAAAAAAACCCAAACAAACAAGCAAACAAATTTTAAAAATGAAGGTTTTGTTCCCTATAACATGAGTTTCAGAGCAAGTAAAAAGATGGAGGAAATTTAGTTTAGACAGAAACATGCAAGGCAATGGAAGAGTTTTCTGTCTCGCTAATGCCACCCCCTGTAGGCAGCAACCTAGTCTGATCATCTGATGTGCTTTCCACAGCAGCAATAGCAGGCTGTATTTTTATAGCTGTATTTTAGGCCTGAAGAGATGAAACTGATTGATAGAAATATTTTGTTTTCTCTTTAGTTGAAAAAAAAAAGAAGAGTGGGTCCAGACAGCTGGGATGGGCATAGGTAGCAGAGAAAGCTGCCAGGAGGTGTTCATGTGTACCTGAATCTAAAGGATGAGTAGGAGTTTGCCAATGAGGAATGTGATCCAGTAGAGGAACTAGCATGCACGAAGCATCCAAGTACACCCAGTGAAGCATATGGCTAATCTGATTCACATAAGCCAAGGCAAAATGTCCTCTGCATCATGCATTTTTGAACTCTGACGATCAGGATGGATGTCTACACACCTTGATCAAGTTAACAGTAAAATTGTCAGGGTCATAACTGTGGTGAAAAGTAAAGAGCATTAGACTTGAAATTATACTAGCTAGGTTCAAATTGTAGTTCTGTCACTTCCTACTTATGAAACTTTTGGCAAGTTATCTAAGGACTTCTGAGCCTCAACTTCCACATCTATAAAACTGGTACATTAACATCTCCCTCGTACAGCATCAAGAGGATTAGATGAGAAAGTATATGTAAAAAGCTCTGTGTAAGCACTCCAGTGTGGTATCTTCTTCATATTATGAACGTTGTGAAATTATGGCCATGCTGATTCATGTGTCCATTCTGTGAATTGAGTTAGCAATGTTGAAAGGGTCCTTTTTTGCAGAAAGAGAAGTGCTTCAAAGTTAAACCACCAAGTGATGAAGTAACTTCCATACAGCTTCTTGCAGTATCCAGTGCTCACTGCGGCCAGGGGATATACGCATGTAACTTACACATGCTTTACACAGAGTATAAATGGTCAAGTTAAAATTGCACAAAACGTCATGTATTAAACACTGTGCTAAGCTGAGCTGGCAGTTTTTATTATCAAGTGATGGAAAGGTATGTATTAAGTGTCTGCACTTTCTAGGACTCTTAGATATTCACTATCTGTTATCTCCCTTAAGCTTCATAACAACCCAAAGAAGTTGGAGTTATTATCCCCATTTTAAAGATAAGGAAACTGATTCAGAGATCTGATTCAAACTTACTTTTCCTTTTATCCTTCCTAGTAATCCCCTTTGTTCTTTCAGTGAGGAAAAATTCAAAATAAGGCAATGGTTTGCAGTCTCAGCTCTACATCAGAAGTGATGTTAAAAATACAGATAGGTGGGCCCCATTCTAGCTACTGAGTCAGAATTTCTGGGGTGGGGCCCAGGCATGCAGAATTTTAGAGAGCATCCCGGGTGACCCTGAGAATGAATTAATAAACTCTGTTGTAAGAGAGAATAGAAAACATACAACAAGAAAGGTGAATGTCCACACCTTAAGGGTTTAAAAGAAGAAAGAGTCACATCCTCCTGGAGAGATCAGCAAAGCCTTCATGGAGGGGGCAGCCCTCAAGGTGAATTTTGAATGATGAATTGAATTTTGGTATTGAGATTAGAGTGACTGAGGGTGGGATTGCAAGAAACAAAGAGCAAAGGCAGACAGATGAGAAACTTTGTGTTATGTGTGGGAATTAACAAGGTTATGGGCGAATAAGTGTAGCATTTATAGAGAAGCAGGTTGGAATGGTTGGCTGGAACCAGATGGCGGAGGGAAAGGAATTGAACATCAAAAGGTCAGTAGCGAGCAGTCATTTTTGGCTCCTGGGTCAAGTGAGGATCTGAGCTGAGTTAATAAAGCTAAGCTGGCCATAGAGTCTAGGACAGACTGGGGTGAGGACAAGCTGTAAGTAAGGAGAACAATTCAAAGATGCCATAAGAGTTTCCGTGACGGATTATGAGGACATCGCAAGGATGGATGGCAAAAAAATGAGGTTGAGGAGGACAGAGGGAAACCTGGGGCCTCACACCACACATCTCCAGGGGTAGCCATTCACATCACAAATATGCACTAGGGAATCCACATTGGATAATATCAGCTATCTGGATAAAGTAAGAGCTGTTGTTTTGGGTAGGGCAGGTGGAAGCCAGGTTAGAGCTGAGGCTTGAAGGAATTGGAGGTGACTTACAAAAGCTGTGGTAGTAAATTCAACAGGCAGATGAGGCCAATAAAGCCTGGCTGGGTAGCTGTGATGGCCCGGGCAAGTGAGAGGTAGCTACAGTCAGCAATGAGGATCTAATCCCTACCGTTTTTATTAGCTTCAAATATTTCCATTTCTTCCCCTACTTCAGCTCTGCTCCCAACTGGAGGATGTTGAGGATAAGTCAAAATGGAGGAAATGACCCACTGATAGTCAATAACCACAAAGGAGTTTGCAGAGACCCATGGGAACAGACCATGACATGATAAGTGTTTCCATTCCAAGTTGCTCTGTTTTTGGAGGCAGGAAACTGCTCACTGAATTTGCCAAACTTCTCCCTTCTCCATCATTCCAGCTCTGTGGCTGGGATGTCTCATTTTTCATTTTTCTTGAGGTATATCTCTTCTAAATCTTTTCCACTCTTGATAGTCTAATCTCATGCCCAGCTATACCAAGAAAATTATATTATCTCCTATCTTAGGCAAATTGCCTCAGTTTCTTTCATTTCCACCCATAAACAGTCTCTAATTTCCCTGATCCTGATTCCTGATAACGGTCCTTTAGTGCATCTATGGGTCTTTCTCTGCATTTCTATACCAGAACCTGTTTTCTTTATACATTCTCCCCACTCTTTTTCTTTTCCCCTCATCAGCACCTTACCTTTGGCCTGCAAATGCCATCAGCCTTTCTCTATTAAAACAAAACAAAACAATAGCCTTCTCTCCACCCTGCTCACCCCTTAAGTTATGGTCCTTGCTCTCTTTCCTCAAAGTTAGACTTCTTGGAGGCCTAGTCCAGAGCTGCATGTCCTCACACCTCCCACCGCTCCGTACTCCCTCCCAGCCCAGCCTCCACATGACCTGGCGTCGTCAGAGTCTAGGAGAACTCATCTGAATTAACTCTGTCTCGTGGCTATAGGGCCCCCACTGTATACTGTTCTCTGTCGGCTTGATCAATGGTTCTTAACTTAGTTTCATTTTTTTAGCCTAAAATATCAGAAAGACACCACATACACCCTTGGATGATTGGCTTATCGAGGGCAATATATTAGTTTCCTATGGCTGCTGTAACAAATTACCTCAAGCTTAGTGGCTTAAAACAAGACAAATGTCTTATCTTATAGTTCTGTAGTCAGAAGGCTGGTGTGCGTCTCACCGGGCTAAAATCAAGGTGTCAGCAGGGCTCCATTACCTCCTGGAGGCTCCAGCGCAGAATCTGTTTCCAGCTTCTAGAGGCCACTCGTATGACGTGGCTCATGTTCCCTTTCCCCTATCTTCAAAGCCAACAAGGTTGCTCCTCTCTAACCCTTCTTCCATCATCCTGTCCCCTCCCTGACCGCATCTGGGAAAGGTTCTCCACTTTTAAGGGCTCGTGTGATTAGATTGGGCTCACCTGGACAGTCCAGGCGACTCTCCCCATCTTAAAGTCCTTAACCTTAATCACACCTGTAAAGGCTCTTTTGCCATGTAGACTAACATATTCACAGACTCCTGGGATTAGAGTGGAGACACCTTTGGGGCCATTATTCTGCCTCCCACAGGCAATAATTTTCAGCGAGAAGAGATCGGGGGCGGTCAGTAAATGTGTGTAGTGACTGCACAGAGAACGGCACCTTAGGATCTGTGGGTCTGCGTGTGGTTTGAATAGGCTTTTAGGAGATTATGCCCTATAATCCCAGGAAAACCTGTACTCACCCTCGTCCCCATTTTGATTTTCAATGCCAAAAATATATATCATTTGAGCATTTACTGAACACCCATTTTAAGCCTGTAGTAAGTGCCTTTGCAAAGTCACTTTCATCTCTTAGTATGGCTTTTTTAAAACAATACAGAAACTGAAGATCAGAGAGGTTAAATGAATTACCCAAGGTCACACAGCTGGCAGGTGTATAAATCGAGGTGGAGTTTGGGGTCCAAGTTTGGTTTCATAACTTTGACTCCAAAGTTCTTTCCATTAAAGCTCAACGTAGTCATAGACTGGAGTTGATCTTTGACCTTAGTAGCTTCTTTAGTTCAAAGGTTGCACTAAGGTCACTGTAGGAATATTCTAACCCTTCCTTCCTCCAAATTCTGCAAACGTGATTGCCTAGTGCTGAGGACAGAATGTCAGAGGAGCCTGAGGCAAGCCTGAGGGCCCTCACAGGAAGCCAGCTTATCTTTTGCATGTGAGTAGAAATCTGGAGACCTGGGTTTGACCCCTTTTACTTGACCATGGACAAGTTCCTTTATCTCTGTGCCTCAGTTTCACATCCCTGATTAGCTACTTACGGTTGTGGGACCCTGAACAACTCACTTCATCTCCCTAAGCTTCAGTTTCCTCGTGTGTGAAATGGTGGTAATAATAGCACCTACATCATAGGAATGTTGTGAAGATTGTATATTGTGCATGGAAATGTTTAGCACACTAGCACATAGTGCAAAATGAGAGAGAAGGATTACAGTTCTTGGACAATTGGATATGAAAATGTCTCACAGGATAGCTGTGTGTTCTAAAGAGGTAATGGATGAAAAGCAGTTTATAAACTATGAAGTGCTGTTCAAATGACTTATTTTATTTTAAAAATCATTTATTTAAAAATATTCTACTATTAGGGGGCTGGCCCTGTGGCTGAGTGCTTAAAGTTCTGCACACTCTGCTTTGGTGGCCCAGAGTTCATGGGTTTGGATCCTGGGTACAGACTTACTCCACTCATCAGCCATGCTGTGGAGGCATCCCACATACAAAGTAGAGGAAGATTGGGGCAGATATTAGCTCAGGGCTAACTTCCCCAAGCAAAAACAAAAGAGGAGGATTGGCAATGGATGTTAGTTCAGGGTGAATCTTCCTCACACACAAAAAATATATAAATATAGGTATGTATTCTTCTAATACAGGGGCTGGCCCTGTGGTCTAGTGGTTAATTTTGGCAAGCTCTGCTTCAGCAGCCTGGGTTCAGTTCCTAGGTGCTGGCCTACACCACTCATCAGCAGCCATGCTGTGGTGGTGTCCCACATAAAAAACAGAGGAAGATTGTTACAGATATTAGCTCAGGGTGACTCTTCCTCAGCAAAAACAAAATTCTATTAATACAGGAATGCATGCTCATTTGTTGAAAAAAGAAGAAAACAATTTCAAACACTCAGAAGTATGAAAAGTAAATGTGAAGCTTCCTAAGGCCCCCACCTCACTTCACTGCCTTCCTCTAAAGGTGAACACTGCTAACATTTTGACATGTCTCCATCTAGATATTTTTCTATGTCTTAACATCAAAGATAAAAGATTGTTATTGGTTATAGAAGTTTTCAGGACTATAGTATGCCCCCAGTGTAAAATGTCAGACGCTCCAAGGGTAGGCTGGTGTAGAGGAGAAAGAAACAAGGCCTAAATGAAGTCATGAAGACAGATACTTGTCCCTCTTAGCCAAGCTAGTGGTTGTCACATCCAGCTAAGACCAGTAGAGGACGCCCAGAGTCCATTTGAGCAGTGAGCTATTTGGTTAGGTCAATAGTCTGAAACTGAAATGTAAACGCAGATGATCACTATCTTATTTAATGAGGATGAGCCCAGGGTTTGAACAAGGCAGGATAGTTGGCGAACTGGGAATTAGAGACTCAGCCAAAGCTCATGAATATGCATAGTTTGCTATACATGAGAATAGAGAATAAGAAATTCCACAAAGTGGCCACAAAGTCCCTAAGCACACAATTTTGACTTCCGTTGACGAAAAAACATCTTCTTAATGTCCTGTTTTGGGTAGCAGTTTTAGAAAGTCACTGTTAGGGCCATATACGGTCACACAGTGGCCATGACATAGCTTTTTTGAACATGCTTCAGACATGGCTTGTCCTACGACTGCTTGAGACTGTTCTTGAGGCAACAAGATGGTGCACCAGCACCTGAAGTTTTGTCAGTTGAGAACGGCTTCTCAACAAATTCAGTGGATGGTGAATCGGAGATGGATCTTATATGCAGAGGAGGGTATTCCCCAGAGTCCAGACACGTCACAATTTGCTTTGGGAGCATGGTAAAAGAAAAAATTTAACTCTGTCAAATAACACCTGAAGACTTAATGGCTACCTATCATCACCAGGAAAGAGGCCCAGCAGAATCTGCAAGAAAATTGGTATTTATGCAGAGAATAGAAGGAAACATAGAAGTGATTCTTTTGTGTGTGTCCTCCACTACCACCTTGGTCTGAACCACTATCACTGCTTTCCAGGACAACAGGCCTTGTCGTTTCTGTTCTTACTATTCTACAACGTATGCTCAACACAGCAGTGGGCATACACTGCTTTGCTCAAAATGCCGCAAGGGCTCCTAATTTTGATTTCACCCAAAGTGAAAATGAAAGTCCTTACAATGGCCTACAAAGACCTTTCTGATCCGGCGGTCTATTACCTCAACTCCTGCTCTTGGCTTTCCTTGCTTTGCTGGAGCCACATTGACCATGCGGCTTTTCCTTGAACCCATCATGCACACCTATCTTAGGGCCTTTGCGCTGGCTATTACCTTTGCTTGCACACTCTTCTTCAGGTATTCACGTGGCCAGTTCCTGCTCCTCCTTCAAGTCTTCCCTTAAGGGACAACTTGTCAGTGCATCCTAACCCAACTATTCTAATTAATACAGCAATTGATCAGCTGACTCCCCCTCCCCAGCACTCTTCATTCCCCTCATCCGTACTTCCCCCACAACATTTGTCATCTTCGTACATACTTTGTTTTTAAATTATATTTACTATTTATCTGTCTTCCTTGAACAGAAGTGTGAACCCAATGAAGATAGCTTTCATTGTTTTTTTAACTGATGTATCCAAAATGCCTAAAACAGAGAATCCACACAGTAGGTGATCAAGAAGTACTTTTTCAATTTATGTCTACATAGAGACTAGTTAATATCATGATATTTGCCATGTGAAAAATTCAGGCTATAAAAAAGTACATACAATATATTTTCATATTTGTAAAGAAAAATATAAGCTTTAAAAATATTAGTTTATGACCCAAAATATTAACAATGCTTATCATTGGGTGGTAAGATTATAGATGATTTCTGTTTTATTTTAGGAATGTTGAATACTTTTCAAATTTTCTTTCATTTTCCTTCCTCTCCTTCCTCCCTTTCCTTTCTCTTCGCTTCCTTTCCATTTTCCATTTTTCTTATATATATATTTTTTGTTTCTTTGAGCTCAGACATTCATTTTGTTAATCATAACCCTCAATTCAGGACGTAGGCTCCTCATTAGTCTATACATGACTGCTTTTATGATTTTTCTCACTGTTTTCCTTCTTTACCCCAAATGGCAACTCAAATACTAGCCCCCCGCCCATGTATTTAATATATATCCTTCTGGTTTTCCTTCCAAATGTGCGCATACTCTTAAAAAATATATAGTGTTGCTTTGTGTGTGGATTTTATTTTTTAATAAATGGCATTGTACTTTACATTTTATTGTATTTATTACCTTTTTGGTGCTTCATTTTTGAAGTCAGTTCATGCTGCTCTAAAGTCATTCTGGTGTACTGCTCCTGCATGATATTCTGATATAAATCACACACCTGTTTATCAGTTCCCATAAAGGCCACCCAGGCGATTGCTAGCTCCCTGCTCTCACCAATAGTTCTTTAATGGTTATCCTCCTACAGGTCTCCTATGGACCATGGTCAGAATTAATGCCCAGGGGAGGAATTGTTGGGGTTAGGATGTAGGCATTCTTACAATACAGCCTGATTTTGCTTCACAATGGTTGTACTAATTAACACTCCCACCAACTGTGAATGAAGGTTCATTTTCCCCATGTTATTACGAGCACTTAATATTGTCAGAACTTCTACTTCCTACCATTTTGATGGGTATAAATGTTTGAATTTATTCCTTCCTATTTGTATCTTGTTTACATTCATATTTCCCTGATTGAAAAGCAAGATTGTTCTTGGCTGCCCAGGTTTCCCTCCCGTTAATTGCCAACTTATTTCCTTGGCCTGTATTTTTATCTCTTTCATGTTGAATTGCAGGACTTCCTTATATGGACCACATATTAATTCTTCCTTAATTTCATATGTTGCAAACATCTTATCTTACAGTTTTTCTTTGCCTTTGTTTTTGATGTCCTTCATTTAATATAATTCTTTAATTTTGATGTAGTCAAACCTATCAGCTTTTCCTCTTATCGTTTATGCTTTTTTGGTGTTGTTTGAGATAGTCTTCCCCACTCTAACGTGGCAAAAATATTCTATTGCTTTTTCTGTTGTTTTTATAGTTTTATGTCCCACATTGAGATCTTAAATACATTCAAAGTTTAATTTTGTCCATGGTTTATATCAGGGATGACAGGATAAATTATTCTGTAATTATAAGCCCTGAATCCTTTAATGTCTCTTTTTTTTTTTCCTAAGAACTTGTCGCATTTTATTCTTATTCTCCTTTCAGGCACACTCTATGACATTGAACTCAAGCATGGCCTTACTACTTGTTTTGGCCAAGGGACTGTGTGTAGAAGTGATGGCACTTTGGGATGCATTCTACTTTTCCAGTTATGCTCTGGTGAGGAGTGATGATGTCCCTGATGGAGAGTGTTCCATTAGTCTTCAATCTGATGAAAGGATAATTCTAGCATCCAATGTCCATCTAGTTGCCAAGATCCAGAACTAGTATCATATTTCATGTATGTTACTTCAGCAGTCTCAGCCACAGGTAGAGACCCAGGAGAAATCCAATCATATTGTCAACAGTCCAAAAGTTTGACACTGCACTTTGCTGGTGAAGGCATGAGGACACAGTTATTCTTTTGCAGCATTAATGGGTCTAATGGTGTAACTCCTGTCAGGTTCTGGGTGCACCTTGATGAGAGGTGAGACCTCTCCAGAGACTGAGACATTGGTGGTGGCCACAGTTGTGACCCAGCACAGGTGCAGTGACACAGACGCTGGCCTTTAATGTTTCTTAAAGTAACAAAAGTTTACTTCTTGCTTGTGCTACATGTCCATTGTGGTTAGACAGAGGGTTTGTGAGAGTGACTCAGATTCCTGGGCTTCTAGAGGGGGCACGATCTTGAATTCTGTCAGTTGTTATGTTGGATGGAAAAAGATGCCTGAAGGATTTTGCACAGGCAATTAAATGTTTCAGCCCAGAACAGCCACATGTCTCTTGCACTCATAAGTCATTGTCTAGAACTAGTCAGGTGGCCCCAACCACAGCAAGTAGGCTAGAGTGTGTAATCTTTCCATTTGTCCAGTAGGTGGAGAAATGTTAATCATGAGCACTTGATGGGAGATAAAAGCTTTCTTTACTTTTTTCCACATAGCACACCAATTTTCTCCCAACCCTTATGTAAGAATTCATTCTTTTCTTTCTAATTTGTGATGCCTCCTCCATCATACCAAGGATACGTTTCTTGACTCATATTTGGTTCCATTAGCTTCTATCTCTGCTCCTGTATCAGTTCTATACTGCTGGTGCCATGGTAGTTTTGTAAGATGTCTGAACATCTGGTGGGACTCTCTCTTTGCTCTTTGTCAAAATTTTTAGCTCCTTGTTTGTATTTATTCCTTCATAAAGACTTCAAAATCAATTTTTCAAGTTTCTCAAATAATCCTATTGGGATTTAATTGAAGTTTCACTATATTTATAAATTAATTTTGGGAAAATTATCATCTTTAGAGTATTAGGTCCTTCTGTACATGAATATGGCATTCAGCTTTTCTTGTATATTTTAATAGATTCTTAAAATTTTATTTTTTAAGATCTCATTCTGCTTTTGCTAGATTATTTTCTAGATAGGTCATAGATTTTACTGTAGCTATTAGTAATTTATTTAATTTTTTTTACTTGTTTATTGTAAGTATATAGGAATATAAATAATTTTGATATGTTGATACTATATTTGGAAACATTGAAATGTCTGTCCTGTCTGAAGATCTTTGCTTTTTTGAGTTTTTCTATGTAAATGATTAAATTATCTGCAAATAATGGTAATTGAGACTCTTCCCTTTTGATCCTTATACCCATTGTTATTTTTGTTGTCTTAATTTTTGTCCAGACCTCCAGGATTATTGAACAAATACCAGCAATAGTGGGCATTCTTCTCTTATTCCCAGTATCAACAGGAAAGTGACTAAAGTTTCTCCATATGTGCTGTCTGGTGATAGTGGAACATGTACTCTTTGTTTTCTCTGAAAGAGTTTGTGTAAGATTGGAACCAACTATTCCTTGAAATGAATCTTTTGGCAAGACCATCTGGACTCGGGTTTTCTTTGTGGGAAGATTAGTAAACCATTGTTTTAAATTGTTTTAGTAGTTACATAATGGTTCAGACTTCCTTTTTTCCATTAGTTTCTTTTTCATTTGTGTATTTTTGAGATATTGACAACAGTGACGTGCACAAATCTTAAGTGCGTAATTCAGCGCATTTTACAAATGTATATGCCCATGTAACCCATTCTTGATGAAGAAATAGAACTGTTCTATTGAAAGTTCTCTGTGCCCTCTTTCAGTCAATCCTAATCCCTCCCCAGGGTCAACCACTGTTCTTCTTTCCCTATAGATTCCTTGTCCTAATCATAACATTCACACAATGGAATCAAAATCATGTACTCTTTTGTGCCTGGCTTCTTTAGTCTGGAATAATGGTTTTTCGATTTATCTATGTTGTGTCTACTAGTAGATCACTCACTTTCATTTTTCTATAATATTGTATTGTATGAATGTACTATTTCCAGATTTAGGCTACTATGAAGAAAGCTGCTATGAATATTCTTGAATAAGCTTTTTGTGTATTTATGTTTTCATTTATCCTGAGAAAATACTTAGAAGAGATCATAGGGTAGATAAATATATAAGTTTGTGAGCAATTTCCATATTTTGTGAGAGTTCTAGATAGCCTAGCTCCTCATCAACATTTGATGTCGTCGGTCTTATTAATATTAATAATTTTAGTGATTTTGTAGTAGCACCTTATAAGAATTTTATTTTCTTAATAACTAGTAATATTAAGTACTTTTTCAAGTGTTTATTGGCCATTTAAATGTCTTTCTTTGTGAAGACTCTGATTTGAATAAGACTTCCGTGTATTTTTAATTGGATTGTCATTTTATTATTGATCTGTAGGACCATTTTACATATTCTAGATAAATACTCTGTCAGATATATGTATTATAAATACACATTTCCCCTGTGATCTCACATTCCCATGAGACTATCATTTTCCCTGACCTCTTTAGATGGGTTATGGCCTGGGTCCTGGCTTGTTCTCTTTGTGAGTTTAGGGTCTGGGATAGAGTTGAAGCAGGATATGGTGCTTGGGGATAAAGTCTGGACCCAACTACTCTCATTTTTCATCTTCATCTGTGATCCTACCCTCAGGGACACCCCAGAGATTCTGTCTCAGGCTCTGAGATTTCTGGGGGCTGCTGCTGTGTCTGTAATTTTCTAGTATCTGTTCTGGGAAGGATGGAAGGCAGGAGTCCCTCAGGAATTGGTCAAATCGACTACACACCTTGTTATTGACTTCCCAGGTTTGCTGGCATCCACCACCAATTTTACTTTCATTTACTAAAAATTTTTATTGAGGAGGCTGGCCCCATGGCTGAGTGATTGAGTTCGTGTGCTCAGCTTCTGTAGCCCAGGTTTTCACCAATTTCGATCCTGGGTGCCGACCTAGCACTGCTTATCAAGCTGTGCTGAGATGGTGCCTCATGTAGCAGAGCCAGAAGGACCTACTAGAATATGCCACTATGTACTGGGGGACTTTGGGGAGAAGAAGAAGAAGAAAAAAAAAAAGATTGGCAACAGATGTTAGCTCAGGTGACAATCTTTAAAAAAAATTTTATTGAGCACTCACCTGGCTCTTGAATTATATCAATAAAACAGAGAAACAAAGCAAAAACAAAACAAAACAAAACGAAAAATTAACAATGGGCCCTGCCCTCATGGAACTTCCATTGTGGCAGGGGAAGGCAAGCAATAAACAGTAGACGTAACAAGTGATTAAATTATATAATATGGAAGAAGA
Organism: Equus przewalskii; assembly: GCF_037783145.1. Taxonomy (NCBI): domain Eukaryota; kingdom Metazoa; phylum Chordata; class Mammalia; order Perissodactyla; family Equidae; genus Equus; species Equus przewalskii. The sequence continues at coordinate 13,117,828 of NC_091836.1, forward strand.
TGATAAGGGCTATCTATGTCTGTGTGGAGGGGAGACATACATTGTAATATTAAAAAGAGTAGGCCAGCGAACCTCATTGAGAAGGTGACATTTGAACAGAGTTGGAAACGAAGTGAGGGAGTCACCCATACAAATATCTGAGGAAAGAGAATTCTAGTGAAAAGGCACTGAAGTAGGAGTACATCGCACATGTTCCCAAAATAGCAAAGAAGCCAATGTGGCTGGAATGGAGCAATCAAGGGGGAGAATATTAGAGAATGAGGTGAGGGTGTGAGCGTAATGGGGCAGAGCACATAGGCCCTCGTAGAGCATTGAAGGGACTTGAGCTTTTGCTGTGTATGAAATACGGTTACTTCCCTGACATTTCCCCCTTGTATCTGATGATCTTGCTGCCTTCCTTGTCTGCCATACAGACACAGGGTCCATAGCAGCATATTGGAGAGAGAGGATGCAAGTAGAATGTGCTTCCCAAAGGTTTTCCCCAATTGGAGGGATCTGGCCCCTCCCGTACAGGATGTTATTTCCTCCCCCATGCTGGTTGGGTCTGTCTGCCCACTTGAAAGCTTTCTCACTGTTTATGTCTGGTTCCAGGATTCATCAACCTCCCCCTTACTTCTGTGGCATTGGTTTAGAGTAAGGAGCCCACAGCTGGATTGGCATGTTGCCCAGAATTTCTGAGCACACATTTATTAGAAAAAAATAATATTCAAAAATAAACATTTTACAAATAATTCACTATAAAATTGGGGCCCTGTTAACCACAGAGCTCCACTAGAAAACCTGTGAGATGACTGGATGAGCAAAAAAGACCACCTGTGTAGTGTTGATTCTTTTTCAGCAGCAATGGCTAGCCTATGCAAATTTATATCTGCATAATGCAACTTGAAGCCCACGCAGAGTGTTCTGTAAGGAAAACTCCTTGGGGGACAAGACCCATAACGCTAATATTCAGGGATAAGATCCTAACTTGAGGAAGACAACTAGGGGAATAGCTGAGAAGTCTAAGCAATTTACTCACATTTATGCAGTAGGTTTAAGGGTGCAGAGTATGTGCTGGCATCAGTCTCTGGTTTTTCTCACAAGGAATTGGAGATAACTTTCCACAATGGGGCTAAGGGGACACATAAAACTACATGATCCCACTTATGAGTTGCCATAAATAACTCTCAGCCATTGAGCTTTCCCTTGCCCCAGAAACATGCTGGGCCAGCCAAAGTGCTGGCTGGTTGATGCCTTCAGGAGTATCCCTCAAACAGTCAGGGGAAAAGTTCGTGGAAAGCACCCCAGATCCCTTGCCTTTTGGTTGGCCACTTCTGAAGGATGATCTATAAGCACTTCAAAATGTTTGAAGTGGGACTGGGCCCCATTGCCCACAGTGGTAAACCTGCTTATTGGCACACTCCTTGTTGTTTCTGCTCCCTTATCTGTCTCACTTCCTTACTCCTGGATCATGCTTCGTGGGATCACCTCCAAAGCAAACTATATGCACTCAAATCCTTGTGTCGGTACTTGCTTCAATCTTCCCCCTAAGAGACTAAAGACCTTGCACAAATCTGTGAACATGTCCAGGTTTCAGTTTCCTCAAAGGTGAAATATCATGGTCACAGGGAATGCGCTCAGTGGTCCCTTTCAGTGCCAATTTCCAGTTCCATCTGAACTCTTCTTGTCAAATGGAACATTTCCCTTACACGATTGTTTTAGAGAGGCTTTTCATGACATACTGGGAGCAGGCCATTAAAACAGAAGATGAAGGGAGGAAGGAAAGAAGGAAGGGAGGTTGGAAGCAAGAAGAGAAAGAGGACAAGAGGAAAGAACAATTTAACTTCTTCTAGTACTTATCCTCGAATATTGATTTTTACTGATACAAATGAAAGTGTATTATGACAATATCCATCATTGTCTTGCATTTTTCTCTTGTGTAGATATTAAAACGTAATAGTAAAAAACACCAAACATTTTATAGGAACAGGGAGACTTGTTGACTCCTTTCAAACTCCCAGCAATTTTCATCTTTTTGGGGATCACAACAGTGAGAAGTCATAGTGCTTTCCTTACCTTTTAAGGGATCGGTTTGGTGGGAAGAGGAGGCCAGTTCCTCACATGTGAGGGGGACCTCAGCCTTTTTGAGTCCACACACTGCGGAAGGAGTTCTAGGATTCTATTCCTCTCTGAAGGAAAGCATCGAATGTGATTTCCCATAAGTGCCCAAGGGGGGTACTCATGAACTCTTGGGGATTCTCCTCGCAATGTCTTCTTCCCTCCTCTAGACCTTTAGGGAGCAACAGAGGCCTGTCAGAATCACAGGCTTTGGGATGGCCATCTTTTCCATGATGGAAGGGAAGATACAGAAATAGTGTCCTTCCTGCCTGGGCTCTGTGCCCCATTGCTCTCAGCCCAGGGTAGAGATCTGATTTAAGCAGTGTTGTTCAGCAGAACCTATTTGTTCTAACTCACTAACATATTTATCATCCTAGAGAATGGAATAGTGAAAGGAATTGGAAGACCATTTCTTGCTCCATCACTAACAAGCCTGTGTTCTTCAACAAGGCATCTTCTTTGTGTCTGCCTAACTCTATACATTTCTATGTGTGGTAGTAGTTGAGCGGGGGTCTCATAATATCTTTTACTTCACGAATTTGCTGATGATTGAATGACTTATCTGTGATAAAAATTTTTGAAGAATAATTTCATGCAAATGCACTATTATTAAAATTACAGATTAAAAATGTATTATTAAAATAACATACAGAACATTTAGTAAAATGTCAGAACAACTTAAAAATATGTCAGTGTTGATGATTTTTTCCTTTTCTCAATCTGTCTTTAAAGAAGAACGATTCCCATGAATTTTGGTTATAGCATCAAATGTTCACTTGCTATCCCAAGCTCATGGTATTTGTGGCTCTTTTGGCTGGATGGGATTTTTGAAAGGTCCTCAAAAAATAAATAAAGGTTCTGAAGTAAGGTTAAGTTGGCATATTATGTTAACACAAAAACACTCTGAATGGGGGCCGGACCAGTGGCTAAGTGTGCACGTTCTGCTTCTTGGTGGCCCAGGGTTCACTGGTTTGGATCCCCGGTGCGGACATGGCACCGCCTGGCACACCACGCTGTGGTAGGCGTCCCACATATAAAGTTTAGGAAGATGGGCACGGATGTTAGTTCAGGGCCAGGCTTCCTCAGCAAAAAAGAGGAGGACTGGCAGTAGTTAGCTCAGGGCTAGTCTTCTTCTTGAAAAAAAGCAAACAAACTACTTTGAATGAAGGATCTTTCTTAAAGGACACAGCTATTTATTTAGCATACATATGTAGGCCAAAAATCACTTGCCCAAGCTGCTTTTCTTTGTGATCACCATAGATGGCCCGGATGGCATTGCTGTCCTTCTGAGATAGCGGGACTTCACCATAGTATATGTATCTGGGGTCCATCAAAGAACCAGTGTCATCAATATGAGGTCATCCAAGGGAATGGCCAATTCATGTGCTGCACCATAATTACAAGTTGTTGTATAGAAAGACCAACAAAACATGTTTGCAATTATTGGAATGCTGTTTTGAGGAACTCAAATAGAAATATGTCTCCAAACTGCAAGAGATTTATCATTGGCTCTGTGCAAATTTGGTGTGTATTTGTGGTTTGTCTGTAGGGTGTGTGAATGTTTATTTAATGAAAGAAAGGAGAAGGGCTATATTAATACTAATGAGGGGGCCGGCCCCATGGCTGAGTGGTTAAAGTTCCATGTGCTCCACTTCGGTGGCCCGGGTCTGTGGGTTTGTATCCTGGGCATGGACCTACTGTCCTCGTCAGCCACACTGTGGAGGTGTCCCACATACAAAAAATAGAGGAGGATTGGCACAGATGTTGGCTCAGGGCTGATCTTCTTCAAGCAAAAAGGAGGAGGATTGGCAATGGATCTTAGCTCAGGGCACATCTTTCTCACCAAAAAAACCCCCCAAAAAACCCAAGGAGGATGATTAAAATCTGAGTTTCTGAGATTGGGCTACTATAATTCTTGGGAAAAAATCAGCTAACAAAGAAAAATCCCAGCTTTTATTAATAAATATCATTAAATAAGGTATAAAAGTATAAGAGGAATAATAGCATTCTATTAGCCTTTATTATTTTTTTGTATTCATAAATCTTATATATTCTCACTTGTGAAAATCTGGATAACACAAGAAAGTACCAAGAAAATCTCCCCAAAATCACTTTGCAAAGGTAACCAATTTTAAATTTTGGTATCTAATGATACATGTGACAATATGATTTAAAATATCCTAGTAATATTTATAGAGTAACATATTTGTGATTAAGATGATATTACTTACAGAAATAGTATTCTCTTACATTTTTACTAAATGAGACAGACAAGCCATTGCCTTTCTAAGCAATTATAGTTTTAACAAAAGCTATTTATCAAAAATATTTAAGGCTGATCACAAAGTTGGTTCATTTTACTAAAAGCCTTCTTTTATTTATCTATTTTTTTATTGAGGTAACTGGTTTATAACATTACATAAATTTCAAGTGTATAGCATTATATTTTGATTTCTACGTAGACTACATCATGTTCACCACCCAAAGACTAATTATCATCCATCACCCTGTACTTGTGCCCTGTGACCCCTTTTGCCCTCCTCCCTCCCCGCTTCCCCTTCTGGTAACCACCAATCTAATGTCTGTATCTATGTGTTTGTTTGTTGTTCTTATGGTTGTTTTTATCTTCTACTTATGAGGGAAATAATATGGTATTTGACTTTCTCCCTCTGACTTGTTTCACTTAGCATAATACTCTCAAGTTCCATCCATGTTGTAACAAATGGCAAGCTTTCATTTTTTTTATGGATTAGTAGTATTCCACTGTGTATATGTAGCACACCTTCTTTATCAGTTCATCCATTGATGAGCACTCAGGTTGTTTCCAAGTCTTAGTAAAAGCATTCTTTTAGATAAAACAAGAAATATTGCATTAAACCATGAAAGGGAAAAATTAAAATGGAGGAAGAATTTGTTGACTCACTTCTGAAATCGTTGGTCCATGTTTCTTTTTCATCAAAATGAACATCTCCTCTAATACCTCTTTCTGGTAGGAACGCATGAGTAAGTCCATCCTCAGGTCCATTAAAAGGAGAGTTGTCACCATGACCTGTGAAAAACACAATGCAGCAAAGGCAAATGCCCGTTTCTACTTAGGCTTACCCAGGAGAGACAAGAGAGCGGTGACAAGGAGCCAAAGGGCATTCTTCATCTGTGAGGCTTCCCTTCTTTAGCCCATAAAATCAGCAACACTTAAATAAAGAGTCATTCTGACAGCAAAGCAGAGCAGGTCTGGGACCAGCAGGAGGTGAAGTTCAGAACGGTTTTGGGAGACAAGAGTTTACCTCTCCAGACAAAAGAGGTTTGTGTCTGCTTGACCCTCAAAGACCTTGGTGAAGGTCCTCACTAAGCCGTTATTCCAGAGTTCAAAGGCTTTCTCAGACATGTGGTCCGCATCCTCTCGAGGCAAATCTGATGTGTAGTTTCTGATCCTTAAAATGAAACAGGTAGACAGAGACACACTGTATCTCACTTCTTATAATCCTGATGGGAAATAGCATTCTCACTCTGGCACTCAGTCTGGTTACCCATAGGTCAGGGGCATGTACTCCCAACAAGGGTTCCCCTGAGTGAGTTTAAACTTGGCCACACTGGGCACCCCGCATCTGGGCTGCTTCCTCACACTCAGGGTTTCAGCATCTGGCTTCCCAGTCACTTTCAGCCCAAAGAATTCCTGCCTTTGCTTCAGCTTTTGAACCACCAAACCACTGATTCTCTGCCTTTCAAATTTGTTGGTTCCAGTCTTCAAGCTGTAGTAGTTTATTTCTGATAAAGAAAAAATATTGAAATGTAGGATGTGAAATATTTCTCATTTTTCTAAAAAATTCTCAATATTTCACTGTGATGACAGAATAGCTCTTTTACCTTAAAGATTTAGCACAAAGAGGAAAAAAAGTTGTTTGCTTCAGTAATGATTTCATAGGCTTTATTATGCTTACTGTTGGTGCAGTAGTAGAAACCATGCTATTGATATCTAGCTTTACTTTGAAGTCAGTGTTAATGTAGTCAGACTGGTGTATTTTTCTTTTGGTTCCCTCTAGCTCTGTCTTCTAAAGGAAAGTCTGTGGATGGTAAGTAGATTTTTGTTTTTGTTTTGAGGGGACTTGTTTCTGACAAATTAGTTATCCCAGAATGAATCCCAAACTTGCTTGAACTCCTACCCCTTGACCTTGGAAAAATGAGAATGTTATGTTCTTGCATTTCTCGCATGTGAAAATCAGCATTTACCTGGACTGTCTCCGTTTCTTGCTCTTGTGTTTCTCAAGTTGCTGGGAAGCCCCATACCCCAGAGCAGCACCGGCCACAGAAATGGCTGGGCATGCTGGCCTCTGTCTTCCTTCTCAGCTGAAGGTAGCTGATGGCTCTCTAACCTCCTGCTGTTCCAGGATCTCACTTTACAGGCTCCTCCTTCATGAAGGGTCCTTGGATCCCCAGAAAACCAAAGGTTGTCTGATTCACATCTGACAACATCCTGTTCATTTGTAATGTATGATCTCAACATTCAAAATTGTTACATAAAGCAGATTAATCATTTTTTTGTCTTTGCAATCTCATGATTATGATCAAACAGGATACCAACAAAGACACACACCCCATCTGACACAATTGTATTCTCTTATTAATTCTGTGCTATCTTAAGAAAGGCCCTTATTATCTACACTATGACGTATAACTCACGGAGTCCTCCATGAACTTTTAAGAAATTAGACTTTACTCCTTAATTCCATTGGTCCTAAACTTCTGCTGGGTTCTGTGTGAACTTTCTGCCAGAGCAAGGGAGGACTGGCTGGCGGTGTGTGGACTACTCCAGCTCTTCTACCCTACGGGACGGAGAACCGGCTCTAGGAATCACTGGCTTTTCCATTTTCAAGGATTTCCTCCTGCTTTTTTTAAGGCTCTTGATATAATTTTTTATAACAATCATGCAATCCCTAAGTCACAAATCAGCTTGAAGTAGAGATTGTGGATGACAAAGCTGCCTAGGTCCAAAGGGCAGGTGTTAGATAATTCATTGCTTAGTTTCAATCTTGCTTTATCTGGTACCTGGAACACATAAAGATAGCTGTGTGGAGGTCCCAGGTAGAGCTTTGTAAGAAAAGCCTGTGGCTGAGTTTTGTTTTTCTACCACACTGCTGCTCCTGGACGATTGAACACATTTATGCATGAGACTGGACTGCAATTATTTATTCTATAATATATGCATTTCTCCATTCAACAGATATTTACTTATATCTTCTATGCCTCAGCCACTAGGTAGGGAAAGGAGAAATGGGTCAGCAGATTTTTCATGGTACCTTGAATTTGTGCTATAAGAGATTTGTACAAAATGTTACAATTGCACAGAAGACAGAGACATTAATTCCCTGGTGGACCCAGGCAAAGGGAAACAGTAGAGTTAGTGTGGCCTTGTGTTTCCTGACCTTCATCAACCTTCATTCCTCTTCCTGGATGGTTGTTAGATCAATATATCCCCTTCTGATCTTTTTTTTTTTTAAATGCAATCCCTTTAAAAATATAACCTCACTCTAAGCATTCATATCCATGGAAACATGATTAGTATTTTGGTTTTGCAATCAATGTTTATTCCTGTATTACTCATGAGCATCTTCTGTGCCTCCAATGCTTTGTTTTAGCTTAATGGCTTCTTCTCCCTTCTCAGCAAACTAACCTCATTCCTTGAGAGCATGAATGTGACAGGCAAAGCAGAAGAAATATTCATGCTGGATTCATCTGCTTCCCCCTCATTGGCGGGTGTCTCTCCTTTCCTCGTAAGGTAATTTGATTTCACAGAATTCTATGCACTTTATAAATCTCTGCTCCCGAGCCAGTGACCCCGACATTACCTTGTGCAAAATAAGGATGCTTATGTGAACTTCCAACATATGATGGATAAGAGTTCATTTGCCCCCCTCCTGTCAATTTAGTGTTTAGCCACAACTTCCCCATTTCAATGGAGTATTAATGTGGGTGCAAGCAGGAAAGGGGAAGTGAATGAATTTCTCAGAAGAAACCAAATCTCCTCTTTCATACAGGACTCCTGATGCCTGCAGTCGCAAGGAACACCAGGAAAGGAGGTATTTTCTAGGACAGGTGAAATACACGTCAAGCTTTCACAGTCAAACTGAGGCAGGAGCTCTCTGCTCACTAGGGAATATGGTCTCTGAGAGCGGAGGGGCTGTCACCTCAATTATCTTGGTCCTTCAAGTCAGAGATCTCCAGGCTCACTCAGCAGCCACAGTAATAGGAAAGGAGACTCCTGGTGAGCTCAGGAAAACACGATTGTGGTTTAATAAAGTCTCATAGGATAAGAAATCTAGGAGTTATTCAATATAGTGCTTGGCAACTAATTTTTTATATTTTATGCACTTTGCTCGAGCAAAATCCTTTGTGTGTGTCCTCCACCTAGATCAAATTAACACAGATTTAATCTAATTAAAGTGGAGTGGAGCACAGTGGTCTTAGTCCCCACTTCCAACCTCTGGTCCTTCACTCCCTCTGCCCTCTGGGATAACAACTCATGCTAGAGAGCTTTAGGGTGTGAGTGCCTCCACTGGTGCTGGCTTTTTCCTTAAATAGTCAAATAATCTCCAGTCTGTTCTTATTCTTTGTGTTCTTCACTGACGACAGTGTGCAAGCCCTCATGCTACATTCCTTCCCACACCACACTTGCCATATTGAAATCAACTGTAGAATGTTCTTTTATGCTCAGAAATTCAGCTTAACTTGGTTCTATTTCAAATTTTCAACTTATTTTGAGGATGAGTTTATATTCTTATTTCTTTCAGCCATTCTTGCCAATGATCTTTAATCAGAAGCATTCATCATTTGATAGGTCTTGTTAAGGAAACTCCAGCCCATATCTCCTTATCGTAGTTGCTCTGTCAACCACTTGCATATGTTAATTGACGGTTAATGAACATTTATCGTGTGCCAAGTACACTGTCTGAAACTTTGCATGCTTTTTGCATTTAATCTTTACAGGACTCAGCAGGTAGGAAATGGAGGTTGACTCCATTTTTTAAGTAGTAGGAAGTTGATGCTCAAAGAGCTTAAGTAACTAATGCAAGATCACAGTGCAGGTAAGATGTGGAGATGGCTGTTGCGCCTGATCCCAGAGTTCTGGCAGTCTTCGTTATGTTCCAGTGTCTCCAGGCCTGCACACATTCACACATTCTAGGAGGTCTCACTCCCAATGGACAGTTAATCTCACAAGTAATAAGAGTTGACATGATTATCTCCCACATTCCCGTGAGACTAGGGAAGAAACCTTCTTGTGGCACCAAAGGTCTGATGCCATGTGTTCACATCCTACAGTCCTGACCAGATCTTTGTCTCAGATGGTATCATTTTAGATTTTTCCATTGAAATCTCCATCTGGAAAGGAATTACTTAAGAAATGAAATCACTCTTGATATGTGATAACATAGTGGGTTAGGAGGACAAAATGAAAACACGTGGAATTTGTAACCACATTGACTTGGGTTCAAATTTTATTTCCACATCTAACCAGCTCTGCGACCTTGGGGAATTTTCTTACTGGTAGAGTGCGTATCATAAAGGTTGGAATGTGAAGTGTCTGACATAACCCCTTCTCCTTGCCTTTGCTTGTACAATATGTGGCATTCCAGCCTTCATTAGACTGTGAAAATACGTAAACACAGTTTAGATTTATTCTCCTAGTCTCAGTGCTCCTAGCCCCTTTCTGCTTGGCCCCAGGAAATTCAGTCCTTTCTTATATTAGATACTATATTGTTGGGTGGCCTATGGATACAAAATTTGCTCTACCCTGCATTGTCTGCCTGAATTCAAAGGCCCAGATGTTGCCATATATTAGCTTTCATTAATGGAGAACTTTACCAATACTTCGTTTAACTGTCTAAGACTCCTTGTCACTCTTTTCTCAAGGAAGGAAAGAATTATTATTTCCATGTTGTTACTTTTTTCCCCAAGAGGAAAGCCTTTGCAGTGATCATTAAGACATTAACTGGAGATATTAATACGTATTTTGGAGGAGTTTCATGAAGATGAAGGAGTTGAGAGAACCATCCTTCTCCTACCAGGCTGCTCCAGCAAGGTGCCTCTATGAGTTCAGAATTTGTCTCTTACGTCAGCTCTGCTGCCACTGCCACCATTGCTGGTAGAACTGACTGTCACTGTTGGCTAAAATTGGGCAGACTGAAACAAATTGACCACTTTAACTACTATCCAGCTCTGGTTTTCTTCAACAAAGGAGTGGTGCCATACAGTAGTGCTTGGGCCCTCAAAGTGGGCTCTCACTTAAGCCCCACAGTCCCACAGGGAAGTGGTGATGATTGAGCTGCTCGCTTCTAGGATCCTGGACTTCCACCACTGTTGCCATGAGAGGGGTCCCTACCGCTTAAACTGCGTCACTGCCCAAACTAGACAGACCGAAAGGATTGCAAGTCCTGTTGAGTCACCCTCACTTTCTCACCTTGGTGTAAATCCCCTGAGCCTCCTTCTTCCTTCTATTGTCTCACACTATCTGGGGATTTCTCGTACAAATTCACCTGAGATTAGAAATGTTTGCATTCTTCCAATTCACATTTCCCCCTCAGGGAGGCCATGTGACAACAAGGAGGCGAGTTGCTTGGCTGTACCTAGCATTAACGGTGTTGCAGAAGATTTTATAGTTGCTATTGCACTTGCTCTGGTACTTTACTCCATTATTAGTCATTTTCGATTTTTGCCATATCATTAATAAATTTCTTTTAATGGAATTTTGTTCTCTTTCTTCCACTTCTCATTCCTGTCCTTTTTAACCCTAAAAGAAACTTTCTGGCATCATACTTTTCCTTCAAGCTATTGCTCTGTCTCTTGTCTTTCCTTCATCACAAATTGTTTTTGCAAGGAGAGTTTATACTCATACCTTCCATTTCCCCATCTGGGACTTAGGAGATAATCCATAACCATCGATTAAATGAAAGAACAGATGAAGGCATGGATATGTCAGGTTCAATTATTTGCAAACATATCTTACTGTATGATTAGATTTAGTTTATTTTACCCTCTTTAGGGTGAAAAGTTACTTAAAATATCATAGAGAGAACATGAGTGTGTATTGAGTAAATGTTTTGAGTGAAACATCTGTATTTAAGGATTGATATACCCTGCTAAGGTCATTTCACATCAGCTTTGCGCACTTTATCTGTTCACATGCAAATAATATTTCCTCTTTTGTGTAATTTATGAAACAATCAGTAATATGTGCAGATTTATGGCACATCAATAACAAATGGAGAGCACAGCCCTCATACAAGCCAAGATTCTTTCTCAAGCTCAGCTCTTTCTAAGAAGTTCAAACCGGAATACAGTTCAACCCCTGTAGTATAGCTCAGCTGAGACTAGTCTGAACTGACCTCTCCCAGCCCCATCCCCCACCCCCAGGTGCACAAGGCTTGGAGATACGTGAGGATGCTCAGGACATCTCTGCGAGATCTTAGTCATGCTGCAGGGCCCAGACTATGACTTGCTTGTTTGTGTGTCTCTAATGTACTTTTATCTCCTGCCTTCAGATCTTTTTTCTGTGAATCAGGTTCAGATTATGAATCAGATTATGTTCTTTTTTGCTAAATTTGCCTCTGTTTTTGACAAAAAGAAGTTTTCACATGATGCAAAACCTACAAGCTTTTTACGCGTTCCATTTTTATTTTTCTAGATTGCTCATGCCTCAGATCTAATTTATTATAACACCAACTGGTTTGATCTATTGTGTTTCTTCAATTACTAAACACTTGGTCAAATGTGCACTGGATGAAAGGAACAAGATATAACACCTGTAGGGCTTTACACCTTTTACAAACATGATCTTAAGTTTATTTTTGCAACAATCCTATAGAGCAATCAGGGCAGATATTATTAGTCCCATTTGATAGATGAGGAAACTGTAGCTCCTCCAGTAACTGAGGGACTTGCCTGAGATTGCACAGCCAGCAAGTATTAAAGGAAGGTCTGGAACTCAAGTCTTTGGACCAAAACAATTAATGAAATTCAGAATACATGTCAAGGGAATAACGCAGACTTATTGGTTTTTGAATGAGTTCTTAAGGAAAGACAGAAAGATAGAAAGATAGATCTTTATTAAGTATTGATTCACAGAGCTTCCAACAAATAATGATGTTATATTATTTAATTTTATTGACACAGTCCTAGAAATATGCTGTGTATTATAGTATGAGTACTGAGGATTGACTGCTTTTACTTTGTTCCACTCCACAGATTACTGAAAGACCAAATCTCATTTTGAGCACATTAATTCAGCATAAAGTTGCATGTTTGGTCCAGAATTTGCTCAAAGTATAATGCTGGCAGGTGTTGTCTATGCTTCGGGGAAATCCATTTAGCGTACTCATAATTGAGACACATGTTCTTACAAGCCCACGGGAACAAATGTAGGCAATGAAATAGAATATTTGAAAATTGATATGTCTCAAAAGCAGAGCATATGGTTTTCCTAATGTGGTCATCTGGGCTTCTGCCCAAGGATTCCAGGAATCTACTGTTAACTCAGCTCATACTGCACTGATTTTTATCTTCCACCAATGAAGAGATGTTTGTGCCTCTGTGTTACCAGCTAAGTAATAAGGTCATCTAGCATTTTATTTTGGTGGTGGACAGTGTGAATTCCACTTAAACATGTTAAAAGTATGGCAATAACTGTTTAGCTCAAATTGGCTCAAATAGACAGAACCCTCCTGGGAAAAAAGACAGAGAGTTCCTTGCTGTTTTGGGGCAGATAGTCAGATATGCCAGACCAGCATAGGCTTCTGTCAGGGGTAGCTTCTTTCAACTTGTTGTGGTGTTAGAGCAAGGGTTACTATCTGTTCTGCTTGAATGTGGCTATGATCCTCATTCCAAGGGTGAAAAACAGATGAGTGAGTTAAAAAGTCTGCTATTCAATCAATGTTGGAAAAAAACCTTAAGAGAGAAGCTGAAGGGAAGTAAGAGAGAAAAACAGTTGAAAAGTGAAGGAGAGAGGTAAGAGGAACAGGGAGAGAGAGACAGAGACAGAGAGAGAATAGAGATTACTATTTAAATCAGCAATTCTTTGATTTAAAGGAAGAAAAAAACATTCAGGATTTATTGTAAGGAAACAACATGCAAATTTCACTTCAATAAAATTAGAACTGGGAATTCATTGGAAAAGAAATCCTCTGTTACCATTTCTCAGAGGCCATAATAGGGGAAAGTGTGGAAAGAAATTCATCCTCACTTGAATAGACACGTATTCTGGATATGGCTTTGCCAACTCTATCTGTAATGCTTTTGCCCTTTGCCACCATCTGTAGACTCATATAACACCTTACACTCTGTAATGCATTCCCCATAGCATTGTTTCTGACTGAGGAACTAATTTTATGGCAAAGGAAATGGGTTCATGCTCATAGAATACTCCATTACCTGGAAGCAACTGGGCTGATTGAAATATAGAAAGGCTTTCTGAAGACTCATTTGGGAGACAGAATGCTAAAAGGATGAGATTCTGTCTTACGTGATGTAGTACATGCTTTGAATCAGAGACCACTATATGTTGCTGTTTTCTCCATAGTTGGGTCCAGGTATATATATATATATTTGCTTTCTTCCATGACAACCTTGAGATATATTGGTTTGAATGTCTTAGTCCCAAAGGGAGGACAGCTTCAAGCAGGGACACAAGAATGTTGTCATTGAATGTGAATAGGAGATTGCTACTATGTCGTTTTGAGCTCTTTATGCCACTGAAACAATAAGCAGAAAAAGAGATTACTCTACTGCCTGGAATAATTGATCCTGAGTACCAAGGAGAAAATTGGGTTGCTGCTACTCAATGGGGGTCAGGAGGACTATGTCTAGGAACCAGGAGATTCTCTGGGATGCCTTCTAGTACTTTCATGTCCCATAATACGGGATAATGGAAAACTACAACAATCAATAGGATATTGGTCAATTAAGGTTCTGGTTGAGGGAGGGGTAAATGTGGAATGAGTAGTATAAGAAGGAAGCCATAGATATCAATTTCAGCCCCATGATGGATCTCATAAATGCTGATTGTAGCAGCTCCACCTATTTTTTCTTTGCTTGTTGTATGTATGTATTTGTTTGAATATGCTAACCATTTTTTTCTCTTATCTCTCTTTTCCATTTTTATTTTAAATATAAGTTGTTGGAGGTAAGAGAATATTCTGTGACAAGAGTAATGAATATAGCCAGTAATGGATATGAATATTGCTTGGACTTTGCAGCTCCTCATTTTGGGGAATAGAGCAAGTACTTCTTCACTTGTAACAATTATAACTGCATCTTATTAGGTGGAAATAAAAAGTTGCTCCGCTGTCATATGAGAGTTTACCTGTGTGTAGAAGAGTATATATGGAATCTGAGTAGCCAATGAAATGGGCTGAGGCAGTTATCAATTCATTGCTTGTTAGATACATGTTTACTCTTCATTGCTTGTTATGCAGTAATGGAGATGGGCCCAGTAAATTGTTCTCTTTTGTTGACTAAGCCATGCCAATAGTGGGCACTACAGGGACACTGGAAGTGAAAGAGGTTTCTTTTTTCGGTTCTGGTGTGCTTCTCTCTCCAGATTCTGCAGTGCCTGTCTTCTCCTATATGTCCAGCTCCTATAGAGTGTTCATTCTCCAAAGCCCAACTCCTGTGGAATATGACAACCAACAGAACCGAGCGGCCAGTACTTTCTCATGAAACACCTTCAGGTGGATTTGCAGTGGAATTCCTCCTGAAGCATCTCCCTGTAAACAACTTTACATGGCATCCCTCATTGGGTAGCCTTCTAGAATGTCCTTGGAAAGCTCCAGAAATTTACTGTGCATCACCTCAGCAACTTGCCTGCCACCAAATGAGTTTAAGCCATGTCTTCTACAGTAAGGTTTGGATCTAAGCCTTGGAGTGGATGAAGTTATTTGGAGCTCTATCTCAGCCCTAGCCATAGATTCTATCTGTAATTCCTGTATTCCTCAGGGTTCTCTTTATTTCTCACTAGCCAATCCTTTGTGACCTCAGTCTTCTTTTATAGTTAATAATTCTTTATATTAAACTTTCCCTGCTCAATTTGCTATGGAGTTTCTGTCTCCTGTTTTGACTCTAACTGATATAGCAGTATATGCTTTCCAGGCAATTTTCTCAAGAGTACGTTAATGGTGTTGACCTTAAAAAAATAGACAGCCAGTTACTTCTGCAGCAAATGTGGTTTACTTTGAATCAGCAAAGAATTGAAGTAAACAAAAAAAGACGATATAAACTAAAGTACTAAAAACATAGCACAAGTATGATACAACCCTATGTGATTGAGACCCTACGTAACTTCACTGCAAATGTCAAATAATTTCATAATCATGAGCCCATGGGATGTTGAATGGAAGGCAGCACTTTGAAGTAAAAGGATTAAGATTTTGATGAAAGGCAGATAGAAATTTGACTCCTAACTCTCTTTTCCATTACACATGTAGAAATTGACTGGTTAGTCTCCCTATGGAAACTAGTTCCCTTGACTGGAGTATAGGCATAATAACAATATCTTCCAAAAATGGTTTTCAGGAGAGTTAAATGGAATAACATGTGTCGTGCATATATACTTCAATGTTTGTCACATTGAAATACATCGTTCAGTGAGTGCTGATTCTTCTTAAAATTGAAAGAGATCTTTAAAATCACCTAATCAAATCCTCTTGCAGGACAGATGGGAAAACCGAGATCTGGAAATGCTAAGTTGTTTTATTTGTTAGAAAACTATTGGGAAATTATTCAAGGGACAGGGTGAGATTATTCGAAGTGGATTTCAACCTCTTAAAGGAAATGTGACTCATTGTGGAGAAGAAACTGTTTTTGTACATTGAGAAAAAACAAAGAAAAAGGAAATATTTTCAGCTGAATCCACATTATAAACTACAATTGAACCATCTTCTTACAAATTTGGGGCATCTTGCCCAAGAGACAGCCTTGTGACCAGGTGTTCCTGCATTATCATCATCACCACGAGTTAAATGTGACTTTAAGAATAATTACTAAACTGGCATGTTTCCAAGAGACAGATTGTGCCCTAAAGTCACATGTCTGCATAACCAAACTTTTGGTTAGCTAATGACAATGCAATACTACCCTATTAATCTTGTTGATAACGCTTTACTGATGGAATCACTTATAAGTCAGCTTCTGGATATCAACTGACCTTTCACTGCCACGTCCATGCTCCAGGGAAGACCCTTCCTGAAGAGCTGTGTTTCCTACTCACCTTGCAGGAATTAAATTTGTATGAAGCCTTAAGCATCGCTGTGGCAGATAAAAAAATGGCCTCGAATTTTTGGCATTCCACTCCCTTGGCCTTTGTGAGGTCTATGTCCTTTCTTCTTGAATCTGGGTTGATTCTATGACTGCTTGGATCATTAGATTAAGGCAAAAATGACGTAATACCTTAAGAGATTGGCAGTCTTCACTTTCCATCTTAGAACACTTGCTTTTGGAGCACTAAGCTTCCATGTATGAAGTCTGCCTTTGTTGAGCCCACATGCTGTGAGGAAGGCCAAGCCAAGTGGAGAGGCTGTATGCAGGGGGTCAGGCTGTTTCTGCTGTTCCAGCCGGGTGCCAGACATATGAGTGATGAAGCCTGCAATGACTCCAGCCCCACTAACCATCTGACTGAAACCACATGAGAGCCCGAACAAGAACTGCACAGATATAAGTAGTTAACCCATTGAACTAGGAGGGATTGTCATTTTAACCCACCAAGTTTTGGAGTGGTTTTCTGTTCTGGAGCCATAAATAACCAGAAAACCTCCCTTGATTAAATCTTTGGGAGACTAAGTCATTCTTTCCCCTGCACACTTACTGAAATAATGTTTGTTTACTGAGTTCCTGAAGAAATGTAGTAAGTATGCAGTGGAGAGTAGCTCTGTGAGTTTCTTCGCCGAGTACATTATTTCTTAATTTACATCCTGCCTGCTTCAAAAATAGATTTGATGCTGTGATTGAAAGACTATTGAATGAATAAATGAATTAATGTGGTAAATGAATCATTAAATACAGAAGGTTAGGTTGAACATGAACTTTGTGGAGACATTTAACTCAATTGTCTCATATAATGAATAAAATTTCATGCTCTTAACTATAAGTTGAAAAGTTGAATGCTTCATAATTTTCTTTCTAAAATATACGTAAAAAGTGCCTACCTTTTTCTTGATTCTAACCAAACTTCTTGGGAGTCCCCAAACACAGCATGTCATCAAACACCCCATGCCATCGCTTATGCAGTTCCCTGCACTTGGAACACCCTTTGTCTCCAAACTTGTTGCCTGACAATTCCCACTCATTCTTCACTCTCAGGTCAAACATTATTTCCTTCCTAGGCTTAGGGACTCATTTATTCATTCATTCAACAACCATTTATTGAGCACCCACTTCATGCCAATTATTGCGCCCTTGAGTAAGTTAGAGTGATAAATAATTCAAGGAAGTTGCAGCCTGATATGGGATAAATTTGAGGCAATAGTTACATGGAGTGTGGTAAGTAGTTTGGTAGCACTTGGGCATGAGATGCAACATCTGGGAGAACAGAGAGGGTATCTCAGAGAAGTTGCTCCTGATCCACATCCTGATGTGCAAAGAGGTAGCTGAAAAGCAAGGGAGAGAAGGTGTAGGGGAGAGCTTTTATAGTTTGTTTGATTTTCTGTTTATGTTTTTAATCAAGTCAATCAAATTGAAGTAAAGAGGGTTTATGGTGAATAATTAGGAGATCTGCATGGCATCCAATAATAAAGTACTTTGAGAAAGGGTTGGAAAGAGAGGGTTAGTTTTCTCTGTCTCCTCTTCCAGCTTTTCCCAGTCCTCCCTGTTTCAGTTGCTAGGATCCCACTGTCTCTATCAGAATATTAGCCTTGGTGTTAACAATGAGGGTTGTTAATTCAACTGTTATAATTCAGTCAAGTGCATGATTAATTTCTAGACCTGGCTTTCAGAAATCTGAATGCCAGCTATATCCCAAAAATGATTCCGACAGTAGAGGTCTCTGATTTTCTTTGTTTCTCTGCAATGCATATCCTTACTTGTATACTACAGGCCAGTGCTACTCAGAGTGTTGTCTTTGCTGGCCCATGAACTGTTTGTTATTCTAAAATGAGATAAGTAAAAAATGGAGAATAAGTGCTTAGAAGCTCTTCTAGAAGTTTGACAGATTTATGTCTATTGAATCTAATAATTTAAGAATTGGGCACTCAAAATCTTTATTTCATTTCTGAGTAATTTTTTTTTATTGTATTTTACAAAAGTATTGGTCCATAGTTTATTGGAAATTTAAGAAACTTCTCCCTCACTACAGATGGTTTGAGAAGCACTGCTTTAGACCACAAGGTCTAAACTCTGTCCAAAACTCTTGTTTCTCTCTACCTGGACCGCATCCCTCATCCTTGCCTCCTAAGTTCTTGCTCTTTGATTCTTCACTTAGATGTTTGCTCCTCTTGGTGGCCCCCATGACTTGTCAGTACTGGATACTGAGATGGAGCCTCTTCCAGGTGATCTCACAGCTCTGTGTGCATCTCCCATTATGGCCATAGCACCTGGTATCCTGCCACATAGATTGCTCACTTCTCTGTCTCCCTTTGGAAAATATAAGCTCTGGAAGAGTTGAACCATGTCTGTAAAGCTCTGAGTCCTGTGTCCCTAGTATAGCACCTAGTGTACAGTAGACCTCAGTGAATATCTGTTAAATGAGTGAATTAATCAATGAATGAAGGAGGGGAGGAGGTAGAACTACTATCCAACCTCCAGGAACCTGCTTCATGCTAGCACCTCTTTCTCCACTTACAGAGCAGCCAGGGCCTGCCTCTTAGGTGAATCAGCTTGAACTCTCTCTGCTCCTGGTCTTTGAGGCATAAAGACCCTCCCACCAGGTTTTCTGTCTCACCCCAGGGTTTAGGATAAAACTGTGCTCCAGGCTACTCTTCCCTCCCTGGTCTCCAGGTTGCTTCCTGGGTGACCTGGCATAGTGTAACTTCCTAATGTAGTCCTGCATTGTATCATCTTAATCCCTTCCTTCTTCACTCACTTTCCTCCTCCACCAATTCACAGACTTCTCAAGTCTGCTCACACCTGAATCATCTTCCTGTATTTCAAATATGGTTCATACATTCTTGACCACACCTGTTCTTACCACCACCATGTCACCTTTCCCCTTCTCTCTGTTTCTCTCCCTCTGTCTCTCTGTCACTCTCCCTCTCTCTCTTTCCTTCCTTTGCCTTCCCTTTTCTTCCCTTCCCTTCTCTTCCTCTCCCTCTCCTTTTCCCCACCCTTCTCTCTTTTGCTCTGACTCTCCCATTTCTCTGTCTCATACAAGCGTATTTAACATACATACTCAAATACTTGTAATGGCAAGAAAGGAACATTTATAATACGCATTAAAATTGTTATTCATAATTTACTGAATGACTACAAATGCTGAGTAATAGTTCTGTTTCGTGCCTGGGTAAGGAGGTCAGTAAAAATACAGAAAGAGATAAAGATATTGCAAATCAAGCAAAGGTGTCAATGGCCAATTTTCCCTACTTTAAAATTTTGCCTTAGAGCTCACTCTAGATACTGTCATATGTCTCTCTATGTCAAGGGTATCATTGTCAGATTGTGAGCTCCAAAATGGGGTGAGACATTTCTGCCTCCAGACCTTCTTTACAGAATTGGATTTTCACCTGAAGTATCTGGCTAATTGTTATGTGTCTGTGACTCCACCTAAGATCATTCACTGAATTAGATATGTATTGCTGATTTTTAAATTACCACAAACTTAGTGGGTTAAAACAACACACATTTATTATTTCAGTTTCTGCAGGATGGGAGTCTGGGCATAGCTTAGCTGGGTTCTCTGCATAGGCTCTCCAGGTACTTGCTGGGCAGCATTCTCATCTGGAGGCTTGACTGGTGAAAAGTCCACTTCCAAGCTCACTCAGGTTGTATTTACTTACTTTCTTTTCTGTCTTATTACCACCATCCTGTGGCTATTCATTGGCAAGTCCCAGACTATTCACAACCTTAGCATTCCCCTATCTCCTCAATGCTAGAACCACCTGTTCCTTTCCTATATGTGCAGTCATACTTCCAATTCCCTAAACGAAAATTAACCAGAGGTAGGAATCACTAAAACATTCACTACACCTAACCCTCATCAATTCACCATTAGTGCTTATCTGCTCCTGATGTGGGAGACCAAGTCTTTTCAATAGTCCTTGGCTTCAGATTGGGTAAGTTGTATTTAGTTTTCGTTTTAGTTCCTCCTAGAGATTCTTGTTCTGATACTAGGCCAGCTATGATCTGTCTCCTCAGATTTATTTTATCCCACTTCCCACCCTTGCCTTATGATCTGGGGCTTTGTTCTTCAACCAGCAGCTGGGACACTGCTAACTAGTGGTATCCAACCTCCCACATACTCACTGCCTGCCTCTCTGCCTGGATTCCCTGGCATTGCTTACCTCAGATGGTTCTCAGTGCTCCTCCTACCTACTGGGATCTCCAGTGACTCATCTTGAACCTCATTTGCTTGGCTAGATTATGACTGGTCTTGGCTTTATACCCCTTTTGGACGTGTATTTTGCTCCCTGGATTGAATCTTCTCATCAGCACCAGCATCTGGAACAGTTTCTTGCTCTCAGAAATTAGTCATGCCAAAATGGATTTCAAGACTTGCCAAATCTGTTTCAGAAGTTAATTTTATATGGGAGGATATCATGGACAAGGTGAAAAATGATCCAGGCTTTGAGAGATGATTGGTCTTCTGTAGATAAAGATGATCAGTGGGAGTGGGGGCAATGTGTGCACAGACATGTAGTTAGAAAGTTACAAAGATTGAGTAACATCTCTCAGATGTGCCTCCTCCTGTACACTCTGCCACTCTCTTGCTGAAGTTCTTTATTTTGCCCTCTATAGACATGGCGAAGGCAGAATTCAGAGGATATGGCAACTGAAGGAATGTGGTCCGTGAGCAAAATAAGAAGTCAAAGTCGACTGATGTTCCAAGACAAAGGTAGACGAAGAAGGTGGTACTGTTATCTGAACTAGGGAACGCTGAAGAAGGAACAAGTCTGGAAAGATCACAAAGTTTTGAGGAAATGATAGAAGCATAAGAGTCAGAGTTCTCCTATCTTCACGAATGCAATGGATTCCACTTAATATTGCTGAATCTAACATCTCCAATCATGCAAAAAAATGTCATGAACCCAATACTCCTCCATCAGTTCTGAGGGTGAATCCTGAACCAGTGTCAAGGTTCTGAGTTAGGACCTATTTTTATCTTAGTGCTAACTAGCCATTTTTATGCATGGAGATCTGTAGAATCAGAAAAACCTTGGTGGAGATAACACAGCAATCTCAGGGAACCACAGTCTCAACTTGTGTGCCCTTAAAAGCAAAGACAGTAAAGCATAATGGAGACAAACTTAAGCTAGATTAGATTTATTTATGATCTGTTAATCTATCCTCAAGAGGAGCAAGATCTTTGGAGGCAGACAGTTCTGGAGTAGAATCTTGGTGTGACTGTTTACCAGTTGCTGATCATGGGAAAGTTTATACTTTTGAGTCTAAGTTCTTCAAAGGAAATACATTGCTATTTACTATGGTTATTATGAAGACTAAATGAATTGCACAAATAAAGCACCTTGTACAGGGCCTATAAACTGAAGTTTCCTTTTTTCCTTACCTCCCAACCAAATAACGGCATTCATTAGAAACATTAATCTAGCCTGGAAACATAAGAGAAAACATTTTTGTGAGCACTTTCTTTGCCAACATTTTCCCAAGATTGTCTGTGCACGCTTTCCGTTTTCTCATCTCACAATCATTCTTGGTGGAAAACATTGATGCTGCTGCCGCTATGGCAATTCTTTCCTCACCCATTGAATAGTGGTAGTAGGGTGGGATTAAGCACACCCCACCTTTGATGGTCTAAGTCAGTCCTGCTGTCCTTTCCACAGTGATTGACTCAGTGTGGCCCATGAACAGAGACAGCTCAATCAGAGGACAGTAGAGAAATCTTACTTGGTGGATAGAGATGACATATTGAAGAAATGCAATGCCTGAAGTTATTGGTTCACCACAAGGAAATTCAGCCCAAAGGATAAAGCTGTCATTCAGAGTGCAGAAAAAAAGAACAGCAAAGGAGACTGATTAAACAGCAACTGAAAACTGCCCTAGGACACTTCTTGTTAGTTGGTGAGCCAATGAATTCCATTTATTAAGTCAACCTATACCAAAATCGTCCTAAAGGATAATCTGGTCAAATTTCTGCCCCCATCTTCCCATCCATGCTGCCATTCTTGGGATCATCTGTGACCTTCATATTAGTGAATCAATGAGTTGCTTTTCCAGCCCTTCTTCCTCTACCCAGCCCTTAAGTGCTGGAGTTCTTCAACAGATGCACTGACACCTGTGAAATGACATAAGTAAAAGGACGTTAATTCCATTATTGCTTTTAAAAGCAAAATATTGAAAACAAACCCAAATGTGAGCTAATAAGGTTTTGTTAAATAAATTATGGATTCATACACTAGATTGCTATGTAGCTGTTTAACAGAATGAAGTAGCTTCTGTTACTGATATAGAATAGTCTCCAAGATATATTAAGTGAGAAAAAGTGAAGTGTGTAATAGGACATATAGTATATTACCCTTTGGGGGAAAATAGGCTTCGTAGATATGCTCATATATGCATAGACTAGATGGAAAGAGTCACATGAAATTAGTAGAAATTAGTAGCATTGCTTACCTCTGGAAAAGAAAACTGGGTAGCTGAGATGAGATGGGAGGGAGGAAAACTTTTCACTAAATAGTTAATGTTTTCTTCTTTTTGGACTTTGGACCATTTTCATGTATTTCCAATTTAAAAAGTCTAATGTAAAATACTTAAAAAATAAATATTACATTTTATTTTGCAAGAAAAAGATCTTTGTGGTTATGACTGGTGTTATCTACTAAAAATTTCTGATTCTTCTCCCATATATATGACAGGATATTATTTGCCTCTCTGTGGAGTTAGATGAAGCAATGTAAATTTTCTTTGACAATGAAATGTAGACAGAATGATTTTTGTTACATCCAAGAAAGGTTTAGGAGTCAGTGTGAAATTTACCAATAACTCTTTCCCTACACCACAGTGCAGGAAAGAGCTTGAAGTGGTGGCTGTTCCATCAGCCTGGATCTTGAAGTGAGGACAACTTGGAGTAGAAATCCCAATGCAATACAATGATGCACTTTTAGTTTTAATTCACTAAAATTTGGGAGTTGTGCATTACTATAGCATAACCTGGCCTAGCTTGACTGACATATAATTTTATAGGGTTCAGTCCTGAACCATATTCCTTTCTCTCTGCAGTCTGTCCCATATATCCTCATCTATTCCCATGACTTCACTGACGCCCCCAATCTCCCAGTTTTATTAACTCTGTTTTGAGCTCCAGTCTCCTTTATCTAATGGCCTATTGATGTCTTTACTTGATTATCTAACAGAAATTTCTAAATTTAAAAAATGGGATGATTCCTCCTCGCTCTTAACCATGTCCCATGAAACTTTCTCTTCCAGTCTTTCTCCAACTATGTTAAAGCTACCGCTATCCAAGAAGGTGCTCATGCCAGAAATCCAGGAGTTATTCTTAACAGCTTTCTTTACCTCAGAACCCTTCACCTAGTCCATCATTAAATCTGAATGATGCTAAAGTATATCTCAAGCCCACTCATAGCTGTCAATCTCCCCTGAGACCCACTATCCTTGCCACCCTCTCCCGTTGTCTGTAGTCTTTAACCTGTCTTCCAGCCTTCAACATCACTTTGTTCCAATTCTCTCCAGCTAGAGTAATCATTGGAAATATATAGCACCTTGTGTTGCTTCTTTGCTTAAAGATGCCTTCAACAAATTCATAACGCACTTAAAATAAAAGATAGCTCTTTAATACACCTGAAAGACCCTGAATGATTTGATTCTTCCTACTTATCTAATATCATCTTATTCCATGTCCACCCTCCAACACTCTAATCACGCACCCATCTTCCTTCAGTTTCTTGAACATGCCGAGATTTTTTCACGTCAGAGCCTCAACATTATTTTGTGTTTTCTCTCCCTGGATTGGTGTATCTCCTCCTACTCATACACCCAGTTAATTAAATTCAGATGGTTTTTTTTCATTATTGTCCCAGAGAGACTTGCTCTAACAAGCAAGCTTTAGCAGCCAGCTCCCTCCCTCCCATTATTCTCCATTGCCACTCTATTTTTCAAATAATGTCTTTATAATTTATAATTATATATTAATTTGTGTTCTTTTTAATTATTTTAGTGAGGTCATAATAGTTTATAACTATTGTGAAATTTCAGGTGTACATTATTATTTATTAGTCACTTTACCCCTTTTTCCCATCCTCCAACCCCTTTCCACTTTGGTAACCATTAAACTGTTCTCTTCATCCACGTGTTTGTTTATCTTCCACATATGAGTGAAGTCATGTGGTGTTTGTCTTTCTGTCTGGCTTATTTTGCTTAACATAATACCCTCAAGGTCCATCCATGTTGTTGCAAATGGGATGATTTTGTCTTTTTTATGGTTCAGTAGTATTCCATTGTATGTATGTGTTTGTATATATATATATATACCACATCTTCTTTATCCATTCATCTGTCAAGGGGCACTTGGATTGCTTCCACATCTTGGCTATTGTGAATAATGCTGCAGCGAATGTAGGGGTGCATAAGTCTCTTTGAATTGTTGATATCAAGTTCTTTAAATACATACCCAGTAGTGGGATAGCTGAGTCATATGCTATTTCTATTTAAAAAGTTTTAAATTGTCTTTATTTATTTTTTTCCTACTCTTTCTCCCCAAAGCCCCCCGTACATAGTTGTATATTTTTAGTTGTGTGTCCCTCTAGTTGTGGCACGTGGGACACCACCTCAACGTGGCCTGATGAGCTGTGCCATGTCCGTGCCCAGGATCCGAACCAGTGAAACCCTGGGCCGCGGAAGAAGGGCGCACCAACTTAACCACTCGGCCACAGGGCCGGCCCTATTTTTAATTTTTTGAAATGTCTCCATACTCTTTTCCATAGTGGCTGCACCAGTTTGCATTCCCACCAGCAGTGTATGAGGGTTCCCTTTTCTCCACCTCCTCTCCAATATTTGTTATTTTTTATCTTGGTAATTATAGAAATTTTAACAGGTGTAAGGTGACATCTCATTGTAGTTTTGATTTGCATTTCCCTGATGATTAGTGATGTTGAACATCTTTTCAGTGCCTGTTCACCATCTGTATATCTTCTTTGGTAAAATGTCTGTTCATATCCTCTCCCCATTTTTTGGTCAGGTTGTTTGCTTTTTGGTGTTGGGTTGTATGAGTTTTTTATATATTTTGGAGATTAACCACTTGTTGGCTATATGATTTGCAAATATTTTCTCCCAGTTGGTGGGTTGTCTTTTCATTTTGTTCCTAGTTATCTTTGTTCCTGTGATGCCTCCAGCTTTGTTCTTTTTTCTCAGGATGTAGTCCCATTTGTTTTTTTCTTTTGTTTCCCATGCCTGAGAAGACATTGTATTCAGAAAGATGCTGGTACAACCAATGTCAAAGAGTGTACTGCCTATATTTTCTTCTTGCAGTTTTATGGTTTCACATCTTACCTTCAAGTCTTTCATCCATTTTTGTGTACGGTGTAAGATAATGGTCTACTTTCATTCTTTTGCTTGTGGCGGTCCAGTTTTCCCAACACCATTTGTTGAAGAGACTTTCATTTTTCCACTGTATGTTCTGGCTCCTTTGTCAAAGATTATCTGTCCATAGATGTGTGGTTTTATTTCTCGGCTTTTAATTCTGTTCCATTGATCTGTTTGTCTGTGTTTGTACCAATACCATGCTGTTTTGATTACTATAGCCTTGTAGAATATTTTGAAGTTAGGGATTGTGATGCCTCCAGCTTTGTCCTTTTTACTCAGGATTCCTTTAGCTCTTTGGGGTCCTTTGTTGTTCCACATGAGTTTTAGGATTCTTAGTTCTATTTCCATGAATAACGTCATTGGGATTCTGATTGGGATGGCATGGAATCTGTAGACTGCTTAGGTAATATGGACATTTTAACTCTGTTTATTTGTCCAATCCATGTGCATGGAATATCTTTCTATTTCTTTATGTCATCATTGATTTCTTTCAATAATGTCTTATAGTTTTCATTGTATAGGTCTTTCACCTCCTTGGTTAAATTTACTCTGGATATTTTATTCTTTTTGTTGTGATTGTAAATGGGCTTGTATTCTTGAGTTCGCTTTCTGTTAGTTCTTTATTAGAATATAGAAATGCAACTGATTTTTGTAAGTTGATTTTGTACCCTGCAACTTTGCTGTAGTTGTTGATTATTTCTAATAGTTTTCTGATATATTCTTTAGGGCTTTCTATGTCTAGAATCATGTCATCTGCAAACAGTGAGAGTTTCACTTCTTCCTTACCAATTTGGATACCTTATTTCTTTTTCTTACCAAATTGCTCTGGCCCAAACCTCCAGTACTATGTTAAATAGGAGTGGCCAGAGTGAGCACACTTGTCTTGTTCCTGTTCTCAGAGGGATGGCTTTCAGTTTTTCACTGTTAAGTATGGTGTTAGCTGTGGGTTTGTCATATATGGCCTTTATTATGTTGAGGTAATTTCCTTCTATACCCATGTTGTTCAGATTTATCATAAATGGATGTTTGATCCTGTCAAATGCTTTCTCTGCATCTACTGAGATGATCATGTGATTTTTATTCTTCATTTTGTTAATATGATATATCACATGGATTGATTTATAGATGTTGAACCATCCCTATGTCCCTGGTATAAATCCCACTTAATCATGGTGTATGATCCTTTTAATGTATTGCTGTATTCGATTTGCCAATATTTTGTTCAGGATTTTTGCATCTATGCTCAGAGATATCGGCTTGTAATTTTCCTTCTTTGTGTTGTCCTTATCTGGTTCTGGTATCAGGGTGATGGAGGCCTCATAAAGTGAGATAAGAAGTGTTCTGTCTTGTTCAAGATTTTGGAATAGTTAGAGAAGGATAGGTATTAAATCTTCTTTGAATGTTTGGTAGAATTCTCCAGAGAAGCCATCTGGTTCTGGACTTTCATTTTGGGGAGGTTTTTGATTACTGTTTGAATTTCTTTACTTGTGATTGGTCTATTCAGATTCTCTGTTTCTTCTTGATTCAGTTTTAGGAGGTTGTGTGAGTCTAAGAATTTCTCCATTTATTCTAGATTGTCCAATTTGTTAGCATATAGTTTTTCATAGTATTCTTTTATAATCCTTTGTATTTCTGTGGTATCCATTATAATTTCTCCTATTTCATTTCTAATTTTATTTATTTGATGCTTCTTTCTTTCTTAGTGAGTCTGGCTAAGGGTTTGTCAATTTTGTTTATCTTCTCAAAAGTCAGCTCTTTGTTTCATTGATCCTTTCTACTGTTTTTTTTTTGTTTGTTTCTGTTTCACTTGTTTCTGCACTAATTTTTATTATTTCCCTCCTTCTGCTGACTTTAGGCTTTGTTTGTTCTTCTTTTTCTAGTTCCATTAGATGTAGTTTAAGATTACTTATTTGAGATTTTTCTTGTTGTTAAGGTGGGCCTGTATTGCCATCAATTTCTCTCTTAGAACCAATTTTGCTGCATCCCATATGAGTTAGTATTATGTATTTTCATTTTCATTTTCATTTGTCTTCAGATATTTTCTGATTTCTCCTTTAATTTCTTCATTGATCTATTGGTTGTTCAGTAGCGTGTTGTTTAGTCTCCATGTATTTGTCAATTTTCCAGCTTTTTTCTTGTAGTTTATTTCTAGTTTCATAGCATTATGGTCCAAAAAGATGCTTCATGTGACTTCAATCTTCTTAAATTTATTGAGGCTTGCCTTGTTTCCCAACACATGGTCTGTCTTTGAGAATGTTCCATGTACACTTGAGAAGATTACGTATTCTTATGGTTTTGGATGGAGTGTTCTATATATATTAAGTTCTTCTGGTCTAGTTTTTTGTTTAATTCCACTATTTCCTGGTGACTTTCTGTTGGGATGATCTATCCATTGATGTAAGTGGGTTGTTGAGATCCCCTACTATTACTGTGTTTCTGTTAATTTCTCCCTTTAGTTCTGTTAATAGTTGCTTTGTGTACTTTGGTGCTCCTGTGTTAGGTGTACATATATTCATAAATGTGATGTCCTCTTGGTGGGATGTCCCTTTTATTGTTATACACTGCCCCTCTTTGTCTCTTATTGGCTTTTTATCTTGAAGTCTCCTTTGTTTGATACAAGTATGGCAACACCTGCTTTCTTTTGTTTGCCATGAGCTTGGAGTATTGTCATCCATCCCTTCACTTGGAGCCTGTGTTTGTCTGTAGAGCTGAGATGTGTTTCCTGGAGACAGCATATTGTTGGGTCTTGTTTTTTAATCCATCTAGCCACTGTGTCTTTTGATTGGAGAATTCAATCCACTTACATTTAGAGTGATTACTGATATATGAAGGCTTAATACTGTGATTTTGTCTCTTGTTTTCTAGTAGTTCTCTATTTCCCTTGTTTCTGATCCCATGTATTTCCAACTGCCATTTCAGTTTGGTGATTTTCTGTGATAATTTTCTCAGTTTTCTCTTTATCATTTGTGTCTTTGTTCTGATTTTTTGTTTAGTTGTTACCGTGAGGTTTGTATGAAAGGTCTCGTGGATGAGACAGTTCATTTTCTGATAGCCTCTTATTTCCTCAGTTTGAGCAGGTTCCATCCTTTTCTCTTCCCTGTTTAGGTTATTGTTGTCACAACTTATTCAATTTTGTGCTGTGAGTTTGTGATTAAAATGAAGTGACTATAGTTATTTTTGATGCTTTCCTTCCCTTTATCTTTAATGTTATAATTAAGTGTTTGCTAACCTGTTCTGATAGAGAGCTTCAATTTTCTGATTTTGTCTATTTATCTCCTTGCTCAAGGCTTTGTAAACCTCTTCTTTTTCCTTTCAGGTGTAAGAGGCTTATTGATCATTTCTTGTTTTTTTGGGGGGGGGGGGTGTCTTATGGTGATGAAAGCTTTTGTTTATCTGAGAAAATTTTTATTTCTCCATCGTATCTGAAGTATAGTTTTGCTGGATAGAGTATTCTTGGCTGAAAGTTTTTATCTTTCAGAATTTTGAATATATCATTCTACTCTCTCCTAGCCTGTAAGATTTCTGCTGCGGAATCTGCAGAAAGCCTGATAGAAGTTCCTTTGTAGGTTATTTTCTTCTGCTGCCTGTAAGATTTTTTCTTTGTCATTGATTTTTGCCAGTTTTACTAGTGTATGTGTTGGAGAAGGTCTTTTTACATTGATGTAATTAGGAATTCTATTGGCTTCATTTACATGTAATTCCAGCTCCTTCTCCAGCTTTGGGAAGTTCTCAGCTATTATTTGAACAAACTCTCTTCTCCTTTCTCCCTCTTGAGTACCTATAATCCTTATGTTGCATTTCCTAATTTATTCAGATATTTCTTGGAGAATTTCTTCATTTTCTTTTAGTCTTAGTTCTCTCTCTTCCTCCACCTGAAACATTTTTGTATTTCTGCCCTCTAAATTACTAATTCTGTCCTCCATAAAGTCAGCTTTGTTCTTTGACTTTCAATCTATTTTGTGGAGAAATCCTGCTCATTAATATTATTCCTGAATTCATTGAACTGTCTTTCTGAGTGCTCTTTGTGATAACTATTTTGAATTCTCTGTCCTTTAGGTTGTAAATTTCTGTGACTGCAGGATTGGTTTCTGAACACGTGTCATTTTCCTTCTGGTCAGGAGTGTTAATGTGTTTCTTCATGCTGTTTGATAGGGTGGACTTTTGCCAGAACATAGTGGTAGTATAGACTAAGGGAACAGCTCACTCAGACATGATGTTGATGTCATTCTCTGAAGGTCTTGTGTTCTTTTCTTTTTGATTTCTTTCTTCTACCAGATAAAACTCAATGAACTTGGGATAAATGTGTTTTTTTTCACTGTCCTACACCTTGCACACAAGACAGTGCCTGTCCTTTAAGTGAATCAATAAAAGATTGAACAAGTTTCTATAGTGTACCTGGTAGGGTGTAAAGCATAAAACTTAGTAGTGATAAAGCTATGATACAATTGGCATGTGCACACAAACTCTTATCACCCAGGAACCTCAAGGTATGAAATGGTAACAAGAAAATATTTAATGAGGGAGTGAGGAGGATATGAGAAATTTGGTTCCCAGGGCAGGCAGGAAACATCACTGAATAAATATTTGGGTTATAAAAGAGGTGGCTGGATTCCAAGCTAGTTTTGTTTTCCCACTTGTAGAAAGTGATGTGGATTAGATGATTTGCTAGGTCTCTAAGCAACAACACTCTAGAATTCTATCTCCCAATTTTGTCCAGAACCATTCCTACAGGACAACTATTGACTAAGCTCTTCTTCCTTAGGTGTGTAAGGAACACTTACAATATTGGGGAGGTGAAAATAAAGATCCTGTTGGTAGAGAGATGGGAGAGGGTACATAACAGCCATATGCCCCATCCATGGAGTGTGTGTTCCTTATACACCTGCTAGCAGAACATCTGTTAAATGCTCAGCCCACATTGTGGTCATTGTATTGAAAATGAATTATTCCAGAATGTAAGTAATTTGCCAAAATTAAAATTTTTTATTAAATAGTAAATAAAACACACATGGAGGTATATTCTCTTGCCTATTGCACATGAGAATTTCCCACTTCTATAAAATGTAATCCAAAAGCAAGTGAAGTGGTCCAGATAAATGCTCCGTGATGCATGAAGATATCTGCTAAGCTCATCTTCTTTGGCCACTGAGCATGCAGGACCAATTAATCATTTTGACTCATATAAATTATGTGAATAATTATTAAATTTATATAAAATAAATCAATCTTCTCCATATCTCACCTAACAATATATCCAGTTGTTATTCTTCAATATATGTGACACCATCCTGGCGTTAGGGTCAACTCAAACTGTGACGATCCACTGAAGAAACAGAAAAACCCTGTAAATATAGATGAGGAAAATAATGAGACATTCTTCAAATAAATCAATTTTCCAACATGCTTAACTCAGAATGAGAGTGAGATGTTAGTGAATGGCATTTATTAAGTGGTTGCTCTAAGCCAGGCACTGTGCTACATGCTCTACATGCTTTAACTCATCTATTCTTACAATAAATGTGAGATATTGCCAATGAGGATAAAACTCAAAATAAGGAAGACATTGCAATTTTCCCAAAGTAACATCTCTAATGAAAGATGAAGAGAGAGCTCTATCTCATCTGTTTGACTCCAAAGCCAGTGCTGTAAAAATATTAGATTATACTACCTCCACATAGATCAAGTTCTGTGAGATTTTAAAACCTTAGTTTAGCCCCTTCTTCCCAATTTCCTCTTGCTCTGCTAGGTCCTAAATGGTAGCTTGAGATGCAATTGGACCCAAGTGAATCAGGCCAGCAATAAAATGGACCAGAGGTCCATTTGCTGCTTTGCATACATTACGGTCTAGTTATCTTAGTAATAAAATCATCAGCCTCATGAGCATTATGATTGTCAAGCCCTGGCAACTCCCTCCAAAATTCCTTAAGAGCAAGCACAAGTTTTGCTTTCCCATCTGTACATTATCAGGGATCAAATCTTGCCTATTTTGAGCATGTAGGAAGACTGCTATTTATTTACAAGTGAATTATTTAATGTAGACAATTGCAGGCTGCAACAGAAGGCCAGACAAGGCTCCTTTTATCTCTCCTTGGGATAGGAGAAAATGGACAGCAGGATGGGATAGAGGAGAACGACAACCAGCCATTAGTAAGTGTGACCCACACTTGGTTGTATTTTTATAGCAACATAGTGTTACCTGAAAGATAATGGTTATGATGTGAGGAAGTATCCTTTGATTTTACATACAGGCATGAAACAGAGACTTAGAAATTATTCAAGAAAATCAAAATTTAAATCCAATTGGTATAAATTGGAAAGTTAATAATTTCTGGAATTTGGAGTAAAAAGGATATAACACTGAATGATTTGAAAACTATTTTGACTCTCCATTTTAATACCATAAAATGACCCCAAAGTGTCCCCATTGGCAATGAAATGAGTGTTCTCTTCTTATATACCTGTAATACAACGTCAACCTTTGCTCATCTCCTGGAAAGTCAACAGCTATTAGCCTGGGGAAGCCTTGCTCTATAGATTGGCTGTTTTCATCAAATCTGTACCAAGTGAAAGAAATACAGCTCAACATGGTGCAGAGGCCCCATTAAATGCAACAGTATGATGTAGTGTTAATGTTCCTGGATAAAACTCTCAAGTAGTGTAAAGAAGTGTTAAACATTTTTATGACTATAAAAATATGTGACTTTCCTCGATTTATAAACTTACCACATAAAGAAAGATTTTCTCCACAAACAAGGACATCATGTTATTTTAGGAAATTCCATATGTAAGTCTGAAGCCAATTTTCTAAGCCTAGACGTATAGAACCCAAGTGCCTTTCTGTCACAATGCAGGAAGACTGAATACACATAAGATGCAAAATGAATTAAATCACTTGGCTAAAAATAAATTTTTGCTTCTCTATCACACTTGCCCTGTAGACCTCATCTCTACAGTCTGACACAGTTAGGCTTCCTTTGGTGGCCCATTGTCTGGACCTCAGTTGGTCTCCTGATAGTCTTTGGTGTCTGGATATATGACCCAGTGATCAACTGTTCTGAGAGCGCTTTATCATATCTGGACAGCCGAATAACTATAAACCATCTTCCTCATAGTGAGAAAGTTCGTAGTTAGAGGAAGTTAGAGAGTGGGAGTGGAGGATATCCTCAAAGAAAGAAAATGGCTTTCTAATTAGGCTTCATACAAAGTCATCCTAGTGCATCTTAACTCCAGTATTTGTCCTCTACAAAGAAGTATGTTTTCTTCTTTTCCTTATCAGAAACAGCTGCATCAATTTTCCCTATGGTTGGAGGAAAACCCAGGGTGTGCATACCTCTTGGATAACCCCCTTGTACCTCAATTCCTGTGACAGCCCAGAACTTATTTCCTATTGAGAAAAGAGACCCAAGAAATTTTGAGTGAAGCTTTTTTTGTTTTAGAGTAATTTTAATACATTGCTGTGGAAAACAGGGAGTCTGGGTTTTAATTCAAATCAATAACCCAATGCCCACTTGATAGCTGGTATTTAATAAATATTTCCTGAATAAGTGAATGGATGAATGAGTGAACAAATAAATGAGTAGATAACTCTGGTCCACTGCCCTTTCTGGGTCTTATATTTATTATCTATAAATTAGACTGACCAGTTCTAGTTATTTCTTATAATTACTGGTGAATTCTTAATCTAAATTTCTAACCTAGAACTCTCTCTTAAGCTTCAAATCAATAAGTCAGTTACCTATTGGACACTTCCTCTTGGATATCTCATAGTCACTAGTCCAGTCTGTGCTTCTTCTGAATGCCTTAGGTGTCCACCCAAATTTGAGTGAATTAGGACAACAGAATCCTATCAGTCTCTCTGCTTTTACTTTGTCACACCACCCTTCCCACCTCACTGGATCCCCTCCTCACATCGTTGCCAGGTTAACTAACCTAAAATGCCAATCTATTGTGTCTCTTTCTTGTTTCACCTGAGCTAAATGACTTGTACTTGTCTGAGCAGTTCAGATACACTCTTACTTTCATATAGACAATTTCTTCTGCATTAAAGACTTTTCCACTCTCTACACACTCAGCCCTTCTCCACACAGTAAAGTTCTCCTTAACACTCATCTTAAACATCAGGTCGTCTCAGGGATCTTTGCTGAACCTTAGGTATGGGTCCAGTGCTCTCCTTCTGTGCTCCCATGGCATCCTGGCTTCCCTCAACTCCAGAACTTATCATATGGTATGCTGACAGCTCCATCTCTGCTGCCCTCTCTAGAATATGAACCCCTTTTAGTTTTGACTTCCGCTAATGAGCATGATGCCTGACATATATCAAGCAATAAATAAATGTTCGATAAATTAATGAATAATAGAAATACTGTAGAGTTATATAACCCCTTACAATTTCCAATGCAACTTCATGTTATTTGACTTAGTTTTCATAAAAAGGAGATTGTCAGAAATGCATATTTTTAAAAATTCCCCATACAGCTTGACATTTAAAAATATTCACAAATAACTTACGTGTCAAGGAAAAAAATTAAAAATGGAAAATTAAAAAAACTTTAAAAATGAGCAAAATGAAAATATTGCACGTCAAAACGTGTGGGATGAAGCAAAAGCTGGAAAAAAGGGATATTTATAGGCAACAGTGCTTACATTAGGAAAGAAGAAAGGCTACATGTTAATAAGGTAGATATCAAATTTAAGTTATAAAAAAACAATAATAGAATAAATTCAAGAAAGCAAAAATGAGGGCAATTGTAATATGGACATAATAATAGCCCTGTACCGGTACTACGTTATCTTATCTATTAAAGCTTTGTAATACAGGACATTTCTCCTCATCTTGCTCTTCTCCAGGAGTATCTTGGCTATTTTTGGCTTTTGCTCTTCTATGTAAATTATGGAATTAATTTGACAAAGTTTCATAAAATATATTTTAGCATATGAATTGAAAATTCCTTGTATCTATAGATAAATTGGCATTTTTAGTATATTGAATTTCTATTCATGAGTATAGGCTATCATCTATTATTTAAGTCTCATTGTATATTTAAAAAACTTGTAATGTTCTTTGTACACTTTTTATTTAAACATTAGCACTAGGTCTTTCAGTAATAAACCATCTAAAATTAAATGTAAGACATGGAGAAAATTCACGTCTTGATGAAATTTCTGCAATATTTCAACAAGTTAAAATTCTTATATAATATTTATCTTTAAAAAAATAAAAATGATATCCTTGCTATTTGCTTCATATGTAGCATCCAAGTCTGATGGAGGAGAGGGCCAAAATGTAGAAATCAAATGAAATTCAGGTTCGAGGTTCCAGTGGAATATGCACCAAAATATCTGTAATACATAAGAATTAATTATAATTATCTTTCTCTTTTAGACATGAATTTTAAAAAGAGCATGTTCTTCTCTTTCTTTCAATCAATGCTAATTCAGAAGTCTGTATTGGACTGTCCTCATCTATATGATCCCACCGTTATGGAGTCCATGACAGGAAATGTGTTAATAATGTAATGATTTACCTTGGTGTCCATTCTAAAAGTCTGTAAAACACTATGCATATTATGCATCTATTAGTATTTTTGAAAAAATTAGCAGAAAAAATATATACCTATTTATGCTTGTATGTGAATAGAATATCTTTGTAGAGAGATAAAGGAAATGGGTAGCAGTGGTTGCACTATGGGGAGAGCTGGGGATGGTAGAAGTCAGAGATGGGAGAGAGATTTTTCTTTTACTTTTATCTTTTGATGCTGTTTTAATATTATGCCATAAGCATATATAACTTTTTCTAAAATTAATTAATTTAAATAGTAGCATTTGTTAGCCAGGATAAAGATACAGACCTGTTTCTAAAGATCCACCAGTGCTCTTTAAGGAAGCTGTGTAATTTATGCCATTTAAATGCAATAATTACTCATTCATTTAGTCAACACATTCATTGCATGTGCTAGGCCAATTCTAGGCCCTGGAAATAGAAAAGTGAACAAAACAGGTAAAATTCTCTGCCTTCATTGAGCTTACATCCTAGTGTCCAAAAACCTGCCTTTGTAAGTCTATATAATATAAAAATTGATCTGGACCTTTTTAAGTAGATGATAAAGTAACTAGAACCAGATCTGAATGATGTTAAAATGTAGAGAAAATATTTTATTTAGAAATCTCTGTCAATTTTCTGTTTTCTTTTCTAAGCATTGTACATCAAAAGAATAGATAGGAAAATGCAGTTTTCTTTAAAGAACAGGATTACTCCTCTTGGAGTGCTGACTGCATCAAAGGACAAAGTAGGATCACACATGGCTGGTGTCTCAGGTCTTGGAGGGCACCATAGGGTCATCAGGAGAGGCAGGGAGAGGTCCTAAATGGAACAGATGTGAGTATACAAACATTAGGAGAAATGTGATACTTCTGTTGAATTGATATGCTTTCCAAACATTCTCAAAGTGATTTGAGATGAAGCAACATGTACCATTTTAAAGTTTTCCTGAAGACCATCATTGTGAAGCTTTCCTAAAGAACATCAAGAATGAATAGGCATTGTTTTCATCATCTCTCATCATATAGAGACTGAATGTCATTCATATCATCTTGAGAAGGGTGGAAGCTGGCCAAGTCTGTGAATATGTTGAAGATGGGCACATCAAAGCTTCAGTGTTGGTTGAGTCAAAGAGATTCAGGGAATGGCCAAGTTCATAAGAAGCAACAAGGAATAAATTGATCCCTATCTGAAAAACCATAAATGTTCAGGATCTAACAGCTATTTATTCCATAAGTATATGTACAGAACACATGCCAGCTATAAATGCCATCTTTGGACTCACACAGTGTCTTTTCCTTATTTGTGGATTCGATCGTTGATTGGCATATTCTATAGTTCATAGAAATTCATGTATTTTTTGAGGTTGTCTAGAAGTCAATATATGAGAGGTATTTTTTTTATCATATCCTTTCCTGGTTCTCTCTTTGCTCAGGGAAACTCAGTCACTTATATTGACAGTGATAAACATTGTTTCCAAAAGATACTTCTTTGGAGGGACCAAGACTAGTAACCTGTCAATTCATGTAACTCTTTATTAACTCTATAAATAGAAAGTTGGTTATTGTTCAAACTTAGTAAGATGCACTAGTTGTAATCTCAGTTGACATAAATCACAAAGTACTCACATTATTCCTCAAACTCTTAAGCAACAAAAACTCTGGTTGTTTCCTGTGGGGATGTAGCCTGAGTTGTCTTCCTCCTCTTCATTGTAATCAAGTAAGTTTTGATTGTCAAAAAACTTCCTGGTAACAGGAGATATTCAGTGTGCACAATCTTTAATTTAAGACAGAAATGTACTCAATAACAGTTTTCTGAAACACAAACAAAGCTGGATTCAGCTTTTTTTTATATTATAAAAAGAGTTTTTATTGAAATTAATAATAGAAATTATTTAACCAAGGATCCAAGCAATTATGCAGAAAAGAATTGTCATTCAAATAAAACAAGATCATTTCATGCAGCACAAACTTCAAGTTTATACTCTCAGTAAAGATACTCTTTCCTTTTGCACTGAAGATCTCAATCTTAAAAATAACAATTGTTTTGTAGGGGAGCAGAATTTACTACCTCAAAATGTATCTCTTTGGATTGATTATATTTAAGAACAACACACTCAGGAGGAGACTTTGACCTTCCCCCTAACTGTCTGAAAATATTTAAGATAGAAGGCCTGTTCCAGGAAGGAGCTATCACCATAGACAACTATAGAATAATATGAACTAGGTGTAGTAGACAGGGAGGAACCTAGCAAGGCCCATTTGATCAAAGTCCTCTCCATGTCCCATTGTCTCTACAGGGCATGGCAAACATTTGTTTACCAAACATTTGCTTTTCCATCTCCACATGAATTGCCTTCTTCCCCTTTAAAGTCCCAAACCACTATCCCCAACATCCTCTTTTGTCTTTAGCTGAAAATGGTATTTAAGATGGTGGCTTTACCATTTTGGCAAATTACTCAGTTTTCCTGGGTTTCTCCCATTTATACATGTGGTTAAATTTCTTTTGATTTTCTCTTGTTATTCTTTCATATGTCCATTTAATTCCTAGACCAGCCAGAAGAACCTAGGAGAGTAGAGGAATATTTCTTCCTTTCCTACAGTTTCAAACAGTGTATTTCCAAACTTCAGAAGTCACTTGAAAAAACAAATAAATAAACACAGTTAATTTTGGTCATTGTGTTTAAACTTAGTAAAGTCTTTCAGAACCAATTTAGAAAAAAAAAGGAAGAAAGCTTCTAAGCTAAAGATAGCAATAAACAGATGACCTAGCAATTTTCTTTATTTTCTGGCATTTTTCCTGATCTTTTAAGAGAAAAGGAGGCAACTGGGAGGAAAAGAAGAAACCCAAGGGCACATTTTAGGGTCAGAACTGATTCAATGCAACTTATCCTGCCTTAATCATCTGTAGTTAAAGTAACGAAGAGCATTGTTAATATGCTCATCCCAAAACTACCATAAGATCCTAAGTTGAGGAAACAAGATTGATTGGTGCTTACAATATTGTGCTTGCTTGGAGCAAAGAAGGAAATACAGACATTTTATAAAGTTCTTCAGTAATGATTGAAAGAAAGAGGGCTTCTGATTATTATCACTTGAGTAATCAGAAATTTCAGCTATTAGGATGCTCCATTTACTGTTCATTCTGGAGAATCAAAGTATTCTTGCATAGTGTTAGACATTACGTCTGAAATCATCCAGAGAGGTTCACAACCCATCTGATGTATCCTCCATCCACAGTTCATCATCATCATCAAAGTGAACATCTCCATAAAAACCCAGCCCTGGTCGATGGGCAGGAACCAAAACTTTTCCTAGTCCATCAAAATTTTCAAAGTCTCCATTTCTCTCTTTCCAGTACAGAAAAAAATTAACAGAAAATAAGTATTTAGAATTTCCTTTCGCCCTTTTTCAATAAGACCACACCAGGTAAATGAATATATTTTATTTCATTACCTTTAACTGCAAAAATCCTCACTTATACGTAGTTCAATTCTTTGGAAAACTGGCAAGCTATCAATTGTCAACATCCAGCAACCTCTGATTCTAAGATTGTAGATATACACACATGATCCTGGATCAGCTGTGACAGGATACTAACTACAATATTTTGCAACTTCTTCTTTTATTGGAAACTCTTGATTTTATTATACATTGGGTTATTGTGCCAAATCACGGACTAAGAACAAGTGAGGAGTCCACCTATTTTCCCATTATTTTTAATACCAGTTTGACTGCTTCAGAATGAGAACACAGTGTATTGCTGAGTTTTTATCCATTTTATTTCTCTCCCAGTAAGTTAGCTAAATATTTTAGGTCACTGGTCCTTGCTGTAAAAAAGACTATCAGCTGAAGGAGGCAAAGCATCAAAGTAAGGGTTAGACATATCTCAGAATCGTGGCTTCAGTGTTTGCTATAAATTTTAGAAAGCATGATTATGTATTGTAACCTAAAATAGCCATTATTATTAATAATAGTTTGATACATAAAATAATGTTACTATATTTTCAATTTGGATTAAGGTTCATTCTTGGGTTGGTTCATTAGTGTGGTGGACATTTTTGGTGAGAAGATGCTTGTTAGGGAGGAGAATAACTGTGATGAAGAATTCTGGCCTTAGGAGAATGTGGGGAAGAAAAGGCAACTATCATTTATTCAGTATTTTCTATGTGGCAGGCTTTATGCTTGGTGATTTAACCTTGATCATCCTCATGACAACCATGGGAGTTAGTATTATTTTCCCTTTATCACAAATAGGAAATTAAGATTGAGAAAGGTCAAGTTATTTTCTTAGAGAGTTGAGTGGCAGAGCACATCATCTGGCTTTGCACTACAATTTACTGGCCAGAATGCTGCCTCTTCAAGACACATGGGACAGGCCTAGAAAAAAAAGCTACTACTTCCCTCTCTAGTTGTGTTTGGGGCTAAATTATCCAAATAGCCTCCAAATAGAAAAGCGAGAGTTTTGGTTAAAACCAAACAAAATACAAATAAATGAATACTCTACTTTTCAGTGCATCTGGGGTCATAGAAAGTAAGGGAAATCTCCAAACACTGCTCCCCAGTCATTCCATACCAAGATTCTAAGTCTGTATTGATTTGCTCCAGTAAAGAAATCATGTCCAAGGGCCCATGCTGTGGCTGAGTGGTTAAAGTTCTGTGCATTCCGTTTCAGTGGCCCAGGGTTTGCAGGTTTGGATCCCGGGTGTGGACATACTCCACTCGTCAGCCATGCTGTGGAGGCATCCCACATACAATGTAGAGGAAGATTGGCACAGATGTTAGATCAGGGTGAATCTTCTTCACCAAAAAAAAGTCATGTCTGTCACAGAGTAACTGAAATGAGAGCTACTTGCTGGGTGAGTTTATAGAAATCTACCATCATCCACCATGATCCATTTGGTTTCTGCAAGGGCTGGAATGATAAATCGAATGGGGTTATGATAAGGACCACCTCCCCTGTTGCTTTTAAGTCTTTGGTGGTATCACCAGTCTGTGAAATCCTTTCAGGATGTGGTATTGTTTTTTGTTGTTTCTGATGCAGCATCTTGTTTAGAGATGTTTAAGGAGGAGAAGTTTCAGGGGCTTCCAGTTGGTCCATCCTATCATAAATTTCTTGCTCTACAAGTCAGGGAAACAAGAGGAGAGTCTGACCAAGAAAACAGCCACAGGATCAGTTTGTGGACCCATTGGACCCACTGTGAACAGATCTTGAGTCAGAATTTCATAGGCTCTTTTCCAAACCAGAAGATCAACTTGCTATTTTGGGACCTCTGATATCCATGCCAGTCCAGATCTAGTATCCAACTGTCTTTCGAAAATCTGGGTACTTCTCTCTCCCCAAAGCACAGTTACATTGGTAAGTGGCCACCGGTCTCTTTGTGGGGATAATTTACTACACACACATACACACACACAAGCACACGAGGCTAAGTGCCTGTTATGGGCTAAATTCTGTCTCCCCCAAAATTAATATGTTGGAATCCTAACTCCCAGTACCTCAGGATGGGACTTCATTTGGAGATAGAGTCTTTAAAAAGGCAATTACATTAAAATGAGTTCATTTGGGTGTCCCTAATCCAATAGAACTCATGTCCTTATTAGAAGAGGAGATTAGGACACCAACACGTACAGAGGGAAGACCATATGAAGACGCAGGGAGAAGAAAGCCATCTACAAGCTAAGGAGAGAGGTCCCAGAAAAACCCAATCCTATTAACACCTTATCTCAGACTTCTAGCCTGCAGAATCATGAGAAAATAAATTTCTGTTGTTTTAGCCACCCAGGCTATGGGATTTATTACAGCAGCCACAGCAAACTAATACAGTCCCTTTGAAGAAAGATCTTTCTAATGTAGTAGCACATATATATTTGTGTGTGTTTGTGTGTGTGTGTATGTGTATGTATACGTGAAGAAAGTTCCTTCTTCAAGGAGATCTAGATTCCTCTGCAATCAATGGGTCTTGAATCTGTAATCTTTTTAGATTTGGAAAGAAATGAGAAATGAGGATTTTCTCTTGCAGTAACTGATATCAGCTTACTGCTTGCCAGTTCTCAATTTTTTAAAATATAAGTTTAGCAGTACCTTTATTGGCCATTCATCTACTCACTACTAGACACACATGATCTATGGAGATCAAGGCCGTCTGGTAGCTGTTCCAGCCTCTCTGTTCATTAGAGTTGCTTTCATTTTCCTTGCCTCTGATGGTTAAGTGCTGCCACTTGTCCTTCAACATTCTGAGATCCCATCATCCCAAATGCACTACAGAGCCTAATTCCAAGTAACACCTCATACTATCACCCCCAGCCCACAGAGAACAACCAACATTGTATATTCTGAGACACCAGTACGTCCCCTCACTAGTGTGTTCCTTACAGCCTCAGTGAAGGGAGTGCCCTCTGGGCCTCCTGAGGGAAGAGTCCAGTAGGGGGGTTCTTCAATCTCACAATAAATCCATTCTAAGGTTTCCATCTCCCTATGCCTTCTGACTCCTTCCTTAATACAACGCCATAGAAGTCTGGCATCTCTACCTCAGATACGATAGGACATCTTTGTGTCCAAGATTTTGAAGCCACATCAGTAGAGTATTGGACAAACTTTTGTTTTCTTTGCCAGAATATCAACTTCTCGAGTCATAAATGGATGCATTGTGTTAATAAATTCTTCTCTATCCAGCGTTTTATTCCCCTACCCCAGATGAATGTCTTTAAGATCCACTCCCACACATGCTCCCCTGGTTCCTGATGATACTTAAAGGGCAGATCCTCTAATTCCTCTGGTTTGTGGGTGATTTGCTCCCATAGCTAGGATTTGAACTATGCTGAGACCTGACCTTAGTCATTTGCCTGAAAACAATGAGGGAGGAAGCGATTTGGGAGGAGGACAAATGTTATCTGGTCAGGTATTGATTCAGGTAAGGTTTTTGTTGATTCTCTATGCAAGGGTAGGTTCCTCACCTCCGGCAAGAAGGAGGTACTACTTCTACTCATGTGGAGCTCTCAGGGAAATTTAGATGTTCAAGATTTCCAAGTCTGTCCACCTATTATTCCAGATAGAAAGTATCTAACTTTGCAGTTAGGTCTGGGACTGATTTTCAGCCCCGTCTATAGTAGACAAGGACTTCCTAAAATGTTGGTGTTAATTTTGGCTTCCACAGTGTGACTTGAGTTGATATTTAGCTGTCCTGAGCCGATTATTTTCTTTTATCCATTTCCCAGTGCAGTTAACCAGGCCACTCCACATTTCCTATAATTACCATTCTTTTCATACTACTGAAGTGTCACAGTCACCTGATAACCCAACACCTTACCATTCAACTTTATCTCTTCACAATCAACCACAAATGAGGATCTTAGTAACTGTGATGCCATTACATACCAAGGGTTATCACTACCCCACTTCCAGCACAAAATAACTTAATCTAGTATTCCTAGAAAGCAGAGCCTGAGATAGAAGTTTAAGTGTAAGTACCTATTGAGGCATGTGATCCAAAGAGTTGGATTGAGGGCCAGGGAAAGCAAAGCAGGGGAACTGAGAGAGACAATACAAAGATGAATTGTCAGCTGGCCAGAGATATGGGAAATGCTTTGCTTAGTAGGAGCTGTCTGAGGACCCACTTGAAATATGTCTTAGGGACATCTTTCTGAGGAAAGAAAGGGAGATGCATTTACTCATTCATTCCTCTCACATGGGTAAACTATTTGCTCCACAAATGATTGCTCTTCTTACTTCCTGTTTGCATAGGCCTGAGTTCTGAGGGAGTTCCACAGCAAAGCGTGATGCAACATCAACAGAAAAGGCAGAAAAGCCCTAGGGCAGGAAGCAAGAAGCACATTGCACAGGCCCAATGAAAATAGCTATTAGTTTAGAAGCTGGTTTGAACCCGTACAGAGCCGATCACCACCAGTTCATCCATACTCCTGGCTACTATGACAGTTGTCCCCTGTTCCTTTGCCAAATGGGAGCCATCTTGCTGGGGGACTACACCCCTCTCCCTAAACCAGACCTCAACTGATGACTGATTGACAAAATGGTGAAAAAGGCTAGTTCTTTTGCCTCAAGGTGGAACTAACTATGATTCAATTTTTGCTCCAGAGCTCCTCACTCATGAGATCACAGCAATCTGTGTCTGAGACCACATTTTTAGCCTTCTTTGGCTTTTTCCTTGCTCTAAAATGTTTCTCTCACTCTTCTTTTCCTGAGAGCACTCCTCTCCCGATGATCACACCAAAGAATTTCTATTTCACGTTCTGATTCCGGTGAACTAAGCTAAGATAGAGTTAAGCAGTGATGGGAGGGACTCAAGGGGGTCTGCTATGGTGCTAGTAATGTCCTAATTCTTGAGCTGAGTGAGGGTTACATGGTGTTGTTAATTTCATGATAACTCATTGATACGAACATTTATAATATGTACATTTTTCTGCATTTATGTTATACTTTAATATAAAAATATTTATTAGAGAGAAAGAGAGAGAGAGAGACTTGGCCAAAGGAGAAGTCACACTGCTCTCTCTCCAAATTCTTGAGTTGAGAACTAACTGCCTGCTTCAGAATGATGAGCACTTCAAAATATTCTCAAGACTCTCTATGTCCTTGGAAAGTCTGCAAATGCCCTGAGCACCCTCTGAGCTCTCATAAAACTCGTGGGGCTTGGAAACTATCGGCATGACTCCTGCCTACATTAATATCCTCCCAAATTAAGCATGACGAACTAGATAACGTGTGTTTAGAAAAACTAGATTATGCAGCTTTAACAAAATCTAAAATCTTAGTGGCTTAGCACGAGAAAAGTTTATTTCTTAGGCAAACTCTACTGAGGCTTGGGGTAACTGTTTGGAGTGGTGGCCCAGCAATCAGGCTTCTTCCATCTTGTGGAAGTGCTCTCAAGATGTGTTTTTACAATCACCACAGCAGAGAAGGGAGAGCACGGAGAAATTGGCACCAGCAAGCACATGATTCCATCTGGAAGTGATATTGGTCACTTCTGGGGACAATCCACTGGCCAGGACTA
This sequence comes from Equus przewalskii, assembly GCF_037783145.1. Classification (NCBI taxonomy): domain Eukaryota; kingdom Metazoa; phylum Chordata; class Mammalia; order Perissodactyla; family Equidae; genus Equus; species Equus przewalskii. The sequence continues at coordinate 13,162,155 of NC_091836.1, forward strand.
GCCAGATGCCATTGCCTACCTCCCATCTCCTCAACAACTGCAGGGAATTGGACTGTGGGAAAACACAACCCTCCCCTGAGTTGCATGCGCTCAGAAGGAGACAACGGGATACACCCTTAGAAAGTTCTACTATGCTGTCCCTGCTTTTACCTAAAACCAATTTTGGAATCCGTATATGGGACATGGGAAACAGATTTTTTCTCCTTCTTTATGATATAAACTCCATGAGAATGGACAATATTTGAACTTTTTGTATATCCTAATTTCTAAGATGAATATTTTGCGTATTTGTCTACTTCCCATTTCAAATTTGAAAATTAATCTCTACAAGTGAGACTTCATAATCAGGGAATAACAATATAGTAACTTAAATATAATAGAAAGTTTATAAAACAGTAGAGACAAGGATGGCTTTATTCCAAACATAAAAGATTTTATTTTCCGTAACAAAAATTATCCCTTGCATATTAGGATAATACTAGTAGCAGCTCAGATGTTCTTGAGCTGCTTTTCCTCTGGTGAAGACTCGTATCTCTTGTTTCTTTCTCTCCATCTCTGAGGCTGCTCTCCAGTATCAATGTCAGAGTCTTCTACTTTGGAAAAGAGCTTCTCTCTTTGCAAAATTGGCCCATATGAATCCGTAAATCAGAACTTGACCTTCCTTCACCCTCATTGGTGGAAGTAAATTATAGCAGTACACGAAACATTGCATTCTAAATTGTAAAAAATATTTGCAGAATGAGATATAAATAAGATTATACGTAACAGCTCTGTATTTTATTTAAATGTATGGCTCTTCAGGAAAACATCTTCCTTGGGTTCTCAAAATATATTTTTCTGTTCAACTTTGTAATGGTCAATTTTTTCTGCAGTTGAACCAGCTATTGGCTTTCTGGAGAGTCAAAATTCTCTTAGTTTTAGGATCAAATTTGTATTGCCTTGTTCCGTGAAAGAAATAGAAAAATCCTGGAAATGAAACAAAAGAGACTTACTACATTATACAAATAATTTCTAGGTTTAACTTGAATTCTTAAAAAACCCAAGTCATTTGTGAGAACAAATACTTTTGGCATTTCCTGTTCTAAATAACAATACTGCTGCTGTTCTATGGCAGCAAAATAGAGGAAATACATATGTATTCACTTACCATCTTTCTGAAAAACAGCATCAACTTTGTCGCCAATTCCAGGAAAGTCATCTGCTATCATTTTGGGATAACCTGCATCCATAGATCGTCTATATTCATCGTACCTGGTCAAAAGATAATTGGAAAAGTCAGACTGTTTGTTAAACATGTAGCTTTCTCAAAGTCATTACAGGGAATTCACCAGCAGGAAAGTAATAAGAAGTTTTAGTTCCATAAATCTTGTGTAAAATGGGGAGGTAGCATGAAGTGAGGCAGGATGTTGGGTGGACTAGAAGATTTGTAAGGTCCCTCTGAACTCCAACGTCTAATTCTAATTCTCTAGTGGGGGCCACACAATGTCTTATTAAGGTAAAATGTCATGATATATAAGTTACTGTTGGCTGAAGTAACTCTCTGAAGAGGAACGCCCTCCTTTTCACGTCTTCTTTTTCAAATTTGGCCCCACATGCTCCCTGGATTTCTGGGACAGGTATTGCCTGATGATTGTTGGTCAATGGACTTGGATGCTGGACTGGCTACAGCCATTCACAGAAAAGGCAGCTAGCCAAGGCAATATGAGAGCTCATTTTAAAATGGTTTAATCTAGAACTTTCTCTCTATGTTGAAAGAACTGGTACCCTAACATTTTCTGCACCCAGTCTTTACCTCCAGTACTTGTCAGCAACAAAGAAGTACGTTTTCCCAGTATCTTCCTCAGAAACAGCAGCATCGATATTCTTCACAGTGCTAGGAAAGCCGAAGGATCTGTGGATGTCCTTGGGGTATCCGTAGAGCACATCCTGCCCCTTAACAGCCCAGTACTTATTACCTGTCAATCAAGAAACAGGGATGAAAAAACTTGCCCAGGGCATAAGTAGACAGTAAGCAGATTTCCAGCTAAATTCTTAATCTCACATGCTAGAGCAGTGTCCTGGCTGCACACTAAAATCTTCTAGGGAGATTTTTTAAACATACTGCTGCTGGTATCCTACCCTGGACCAATTAAATCTATATATCTTTAAAAGTTTCTTAGATGATTTTAATCTGCTCAGGCTTTTAGAATGATTGGTTTATGGGGTTGCTTTCCAAAGCCAGGTGTTCAAATGACTAAAGAGTTCATCACACCACCTCAGTGATAGAAAGTTCACTTCTCCAGGTTGCTGAGGGGCTGTGGAAGTTCACACCAATCGTATCCCAAGGGCCAGAGTGTTGCAATGACTCACAATCTGCAATGACTTCCAACCCTAGGTAAAATTCATTGCATCCGACTAGAAAATAGTTCTAAATACTTGAATTTATGCTGTGTCCAGATCCTTTATGTTTATACTTAGTAGGTCCACATCACATAAAACTGGTCTTATATTTTGAAGCCAGGATTGTTCTCATTGCAGAAATATGCTTATTTCCCACTCAGGAAAAAGCAGGTTGAAATTTTGTCTATCTAAAATCCTGTTTAATTTCATGCTATGAGGGCTAGAAAACCTGTTTCAAAGTTTTTGCCCATTTGATCTGCATTCAATTCTTTGCCTTGAGTGTATGTTGGGTCAAGTGTCTTAATATTTGTCTGTACTATGCCAAACACAGATTTGCAGAAATACTGGTGTTTGGCACAGTGTCTTCAAAACTAGGAGCTGATCATTGGATTCTATTTCATGCTGATAGAATCAAAGAAGTTTGCCCCATTCAATTCATGGTATTTCATGACTTCTCATACTTTAACATACAGACAAATTGCCTGGGATCTGACAACATGGATGGACCTTATAGGCATTATGCTAAGTGAGATTCTATATTTCTAACACACTTCATGGGTGATGTCAACGCTGCTGGTCTGAGGACCACATTTTGACAGCAAGGCTGCAGCACCTCTATCTGGTTGCCCAATGGTGGCCTCTCTCTCTCAAGAGAATCATTTGTATTTAAAATAGAGTCTAGGAAATCACCCAACCCAAATGTTTCTGTTCCATCCTCTCTATAGTATGGGCCTGAGTCTCTCAGTTTTATTCCTAAGCATCCCCAGGGATGTGGAGAAGGTTGAAAATACATCAATAGTTTGCACAAAAAAGGCTTTCCTAAGTCCAAATTCATAAACAGGCAGAAAATTTATACCTCCAATCATATGCTTTTTATTTAAAATGACTCAGAAATGCACTATGCAATTCTTAATTAAGGTGGTGGACTCCCATTGATTTGGTAAGAGAGACTGTTAGATTTTCGAAAGTCCACAGAGAGAAAGCAGCTAGTACTCTCTTATGTATCAGCCCAAAAGCAGGTGAAAAATTAATTCATAAAGACGGGAAAATAACTGGAAGCATTACCTTTGAAAAACCGGACTTCATCTCTATGGGAAACCTCATAAGCAGCTTGAAGTCCATTTGGCAGTTGTGGCCAGAAAATAGAAATGAAATTGAGCTCAGCTTCTGGGTAGTAAGGATTTATGCGCATGTAGAACCTAATTTGAGAAAAAGAAAAAAAATTTTTGATCTAATTGATCGCAAGCTCTGGCTGACATCCAGCTCCTTCTTATTGCTGGCACTAGTGGTGTGCTGGTAAATGTTTAACATCTGGCTCTCCAAGATGTGGGCGGGGAGCAATCCTGGTTTGTAACATTTGCTTATTCTCACCATACAAATACATTAGGCATAAACAACCTCAACAATATAAATAAATAGTAAAATGTGGTAAAATAATTACAAAGAGATGAGTTTTGATTATTTTTATTACCTTTGGTTTAAATATAATTGTAAGTTTATATAATTTAACTTTTAATAATGGCTTTGTTTAACAATCAGCTTTCAAAATTCTCAAAATGTAACAATGAGCTTTGGCGAACCCTTAGGAGCCACGTGCAGCACACCTCTGGCTGGAACTCAATGCTAATATCCTACATTTAGTGCACAATTCCAACACAAAGGCCCTTTACCTACATCATGCCCTACCTCACAAAAACCCTACAAGAGAATGCTACTGTCATCTTACGGATGAGAAATTGAGGTCAGGAAGGCCGGAGTGGTGTCTAAGGTTGTGCAACTGAGAAGAGGCAAGGGTTCATTTTCATCTCAGGTCTGGCAGCCACTCCCTTTATTCTCATTTGGTTGGCAGTTTACAAAGCTGATTCTACAGTCCGCATGGACTGAGATAACAATAAAGCCTAGACTGTCATGTGGGCTGACAGAAGAGTATTCTAGGTTCCAGGCCACAGGGAAGACTGTGGCCTTGGCAGTCAGAAATCTCACTTCTAGATCCAGTCCTGCCTCTGCCTGACTGTGAGACCTTGGTAAGGTCAGTTAGTATTACTGTTTCCAGCCTTTCACGTCTTTATGTCTTGGTAGCATTAAGTGATCTCAGGGCCCTTTCAGTTCCTGTAAATCCTAGACTTGGTCCTGTTTCTTGGAGTAATTCCTCAAAGACTTGCTTTGAAAGGTGCGTCCTGCTATATTGAGCACTTTCCTTTAAAACCACGTAGTTCCTTAGCATTCTTCAGTGTTGCCCACACCCTTATAGTTTATATCTAGCCTTATCTTTTACACTCAAAAATGGTAAAGCAGAGGATGGGAAGCATTAGGAGCCAAGACCTTGCATTCTGCAGTAAATACGACCACGAAGCAGTGAAACAGCACCAACAACACTCCAAGAAGAATGACCAAGGAGTGAGCCTTTCAGAGCAACCTTACTTTCTATGTGCCATGGACTGCATCATTCAAAAAAAGACTATATTATTATTTTGCCTGATCCTTTAGGAATCAGCAGGATATGTAGAGTAAGGCTGTCCCTTGTGTCTGAGGGAACCCTAGCCTTTTTGAGGCCACATGCTGCAGAGGGAGTTCTAGGATCCTCCTCTGAGGAGGGGAGCACCTTGGGACTGCCCATATCCCCCTAAGGGAGGGTCCTCATGAAATCTTGGGGATTCTCCCCATGATGGTTTCTCCCCTTCTCTAGGTCTCCCAGGGGGCAACAGAGGCCTGTCATGATCACAGGCTTTGGAAGAGCTGTCTTTTCCACAATAGAAAGTGTAATACATAAGGGGTAGCTACACAACCCTCATCAGCATGATGGCGCTATGAAAAGGACTGATTTCCCCTAATAAAGTACTAAGACACTGATCATCATAAAGAGCAGCATAAATGAAAAGAGCCCTGGAGTAGGGCTCAGAAGACTAAATTACTGCTCAGTCACCAATGAATTCTATGCCCTTCTGAAAGGATCGCTTCCTTACTCTCTGCCTTACTTTACAGATCTGTAAAATGGGATTATATTTACTTATTTTCTACTTCAATGGTATTTTTTCTAAGAATCATATAACAGAATACATGTGAGGAAAAAAGCTGTTATAAATTTATTAGGTTGTGCAAAAGCAAGCAATTGCTTACATTTAATTATAATTATAGTTATGTATATAAACAAATGTGAGATAAACAATTGTGAAGCATAGTAGTGGCCCATAGACACCGATAGTAGTGAGTGTTCTTGTTATTACAGATACAAAACACAAAGAAGAACTGACGTCTTACCTGTCTTTAAAGAACATCACTTCTCCCCGAATCGTAGTTATAGCATCAAAGGTTAGCTTACTATCACACACTTCTGGGGTTTGTGGGCCAATTGGCTGGATGGGATTTTGGGAAGGTCCTAAAAAAAATAGACATCCAATAACTGGAGTTAGTTCTGCCCGGCATTGGAAAACTACATAATCAATGAAAGACAGCTCCTTAAAGGATACAGCTAATGGCTGTTCTAATGGCTCTTATCCATAATGTTTTTCTTTATACTCACCATAGATGGCCTGGATGCCATTGATGTCATCCTGAGATAGCTGAACATCACCAGTGAAGAAGTAGTTGGGGTACATCAAAGCCCCAATATCAGTAGAATGAGAGAGTCCAAGGGAATGGCCAAATTCATGAGCTGCAACTCGATACAAGTTGTAATCTAAAAGGGCCAATAAATCCATTTGCAATTACTTGAAATGTTTTCAGTTTTGAGACATTTAATTAAGAAGTAATCTACAAGTCTACAAGGACTGATGCTCATATTTTCTCTATAGGTTTTTGAAATATATATAAAGCATTTTTCCGAAGATGGGAGGAATGCATTTTTTAATAATGAAGAGAGATGGGCCAGCCCTGTGGCCGAGTGGTTAAGTTTGCACGCTCTGCCTCCGTGGCCCAGGGTTTTGCTGGTTGGGATCTTAGGCACAGACGTGGCACCGCTTGTCAGGCCATGCTGAGGTGGCGTGCCACATGCCACAACTAGAAGGACCCACAACTAAAATATACAACTATGTACTGGGGGGATTTGGGGAGAAAAAGCAGGAAAAAAAGATTTAAAAAAAATAGTGAAGGGAGAGACGTTAAAACCTAAACTCTGCGATGACACTGATACAATTGAAAAGCAGACTCAGCTGATTTTGCTTTTTTAGCTAAGAATCTAGCACAGATTAGCCAATCTTGTCAACGATTAGATGACATATGTTATTTCAGCGAGAAGCAATAGAGTTCTATTCATGTATTTTTTTTCCTGTTTACAAACGGATACTTGCCTAATGCTGGAAGTTTTGGACAACACATACAGCCTCTCCTCCCTTAATTTCCACATAATCTTACTAACACTGTCAAATCTTGGTGTGTTTAGTGGAAAAGATCCTAGGTAGATGCCCACAAGGAAAACATTAAGATTTTCAACATTTTCTTAATAGAAGTTTGACTGACCTATTTGTAGCTACTAAGATGTTGTTACTATCAGAAATATCCTTCTCTTACACTTTTCTAAATGTATGATTAATTTTGTAAGTGGTAATAGAAAAATATATACTTCTATTAATGCACTCTTTCAGTCAAATCAACCAATACCACAATGAACCAAGAAGGGGTGGGGGAATTGAGAGAAGCAAGATTAATTGACTTACTTCTGAAATTGCTGGTCCATGTTTCATCTTCATCAAAATGAGCATCCCCTCCAATACGTGGGCCTGGCTGAAAAGCATGGGCGAGGTTTCCTCCAGGTCCATCAAAGGGAGAATTGTCACGATGATCTGCAAGAGACAGAATTCAAGAAATGTCCCTTTTGGTTCTTCTTAAGGCTAACCCTGGAGGGAAAGCATTAGCTTTGCTTAGAGGCTAGCAGACTTCCATCAAATGTGATACCAGTTTCCTTCCTTAAGCCCAGAAAATCAACACTCCTCTTAAACAAGGAATTCTAGCTGCAAAGGTGAAGAGATTTAAGGGCAAGGTGAAGTTAAGGTGAGAATATTTTCATGCCACCAGAAGAGCTTACCTCCCCTGACAAAGGATATCATTATGTCCGCTTGACCCTCAGAGACTTTAGTGAAGGTCAGGGGTGAGACATTACTCCAGAGTTGAAAGGCTTTCTCAATGGCCTGGTCCACATCTGCTCTTGGTAAATCTGGTGTGTAATTTTCAATCCTTAAAATGAAATAAAATAGAGACATATCGAACCTCATTTCTTACAGGTCTGATGGGAAATAGCATTCTCCCTCTGGTGCTCAGTCTGGTTACCTGTAGGTCAGGTGTGTGTTCTCCCACCGAGGGTTCCCTTCGGTGAGGACAAACTCAGCCACATCAGGCACCCCGCATCTGGGCTGCTTCATCACATTCAGGGTTTCAGCATCTGGCTTCCCAGTCACTTTCAGCCCAAAGAATTCCTGCATTTGCTTCAGCTTTTCAACGACTGGGCTCCTGTGTCTCTGCTTTTCAATTTGCTCTCCATCACTCTTCAGGTTGTAGTAGTTTTCCAGGTATTTCTGATGAAAGATAAAATTATTGAAACATCGGATGGGAAATCTTTCTCATTTTTTTAAAGATTGACAGTATGAAGTTTTAGCTGAAACAGAGAACTACTTTTAAAGATTGCGTTTAGATTTCATTGTCCTTAGTATCCTTATTATTGGTGGAAAGTGTAAATTCAGAATAGAAATCTCCCTACCATTAGTTACTATGAAGTCAAAATTACAATTTATAGAGCCGAATTTGCATATTTTTCTTTTAGTTTCTTCTCACCTCCAACTGGAAAAAGAGAGTCTATGCCTGGCTAGACGCATTTTTTGGGAGAGTGCCCTTTCTGACAAAAATTTCTCTGTGTGGGAAATCCACCCTTAAATAAACTCCGTTATACTATCGCTACTCTGTTATACTGTGGAGAAATGCAAATAAAGGCTTTTGCATTTCTGGCATGTGAAATTCAGCATTTACCTGGACCATCTCCACATCTTCTTCTCGTGTTTCTGAAGGCACTGTTGGGAAGCTGTGAGAGCCCATGCCCCAGAGTAGCAGCAGCAGCAGAGGAAGGCTGAGCATGCTGGCCTCTGTCTTCCTTCTCCGATAAAGCAGTCTGATAGCTCCCTACTTCCTTGTGCTCCAATACCTCGACTAGGAAGCTCTCTCTTTTTATATAGAGTCCTTGCACTCACAGAAGGCTGGAGGTTCTCTGACTCACGTTTCATAACATCCTCTTGATTAGCAATGAGTAGCTTAAGCAATCATCAGAAATGATGACTCCAAGCAGATTGTTTGGGTTCGCTTGCTGTTGTAATCTTAATGATTAAGATCAAACAGGACGTGCGAGAAGGGGACACACTCCACTGTGTAAACTGTTGTTTTCTCCAATTCATTTCTATCCTATTTGAAAAAGGCCTTATTATATACACAGATCACAGTGCTCCATGAGCTTTTGAGAAAACAGGAATTGCAACTTGCTTCTGCTGGTCGTAAAATGCTCAGGATTTTGCACACACCTTGCTCCCGGGACAGAGGGCTGCACTGCTGACACTGCATGCTCTGTGGCTCTTCAGCTCCTGTACTGTGTAAAGTTTACCTCCGCAGGCACTCACTTTTGGGTGGCTCTCCTGGGTTAAGTGGGGTTCCCTTCTGCCTTTGCTAAGCTGCCTGGTACACTATTTCCATAGTACCATGGTTCCCTTAATCTTCATTCAGCCCTAGGATTTCAGAACCTTGATGAGAAGACCTCTGTCTATAGGTGGGGTTTGCGATAACTCCTCACCCTGTGTAGACACCGCTCATCAGCATCATGGGACAAATGGGACCCTTCTCTGAAACCTGTCAGAATGCATCAGGTGAGACAGGGGCTGGCAAAAGACCATGTGTGAGTCTGGCATCTTATTTTTAATCATCCTTGTTCCCATTTATGTGAGCGCATCTTTGCTCCTTGGGGCTCGGCAGCAATTGCTTATTCTTTCATGCAAGCATTCATTCATATATTTATGCATTTATTCATTCAAAAGATCTTATTTAGCATCTTCTGTGCACCAGTTACTATGGGAGGGGGCTAATTAGTAAATACACATCTTATGGGACATTTTAAGATGGCTTTAACAGAAGTCTGTACAAAGTTGTACAAAGATTAGTTTTGCCAGAAAGTGTTGTGATAGGAGAGACTCTCGAGCTGGTTAAGTCCTGTTTCCTGACCTTCCTTAATCCTCCTACCTCCTTCATGATTTTTGCCAAATCTTAATGCTACCGCTAGTATTATTTTTGTACTTTTCTTTATTTTAAAAGTTTTGCCCCATTATAGGCTATCGTATCTGTAAAATCATAGTTTAATGGATTATTATTTTTGTATGCACATTAAAGTAAATACATGGCTATGTAATGAAAAATGAACATTTGTGTATTCATGTTCCACATTGAAGTGTCTTGAGGGCCACCAGTGGTATCCATTCCACTCTTGGTGAGATAAGTTCATCTAAATTTGTAGCTTCCTCTACTCATACCCCACCCTCCTTCCTTGAAAGTGTTTAAATGAGACTAAAGTTGAGAAACACTTGCTACGTTCTTCCACTTCAGCATCTAGTGGTCCTCCCGCCTTTGCCACCATGTCAGGTTTGCTTTCTCAGGGCTTTTCTCATCTTAGTGATTTCTATTTTTCCTGGCACACTAAGAACAACATCTTGCACATAAATATTATTTCAACATATGTTGGATTAATGTGAAGGACGTAGTTCCTCTCCAGTCATTTGACCACAACTTCCTCATCTAAGAAGAATAATATGTGAGTTCAAGATGATACGCAGAATGGGAGGAAGCTCCCAGGAAGATGAAATTCTCTTCTCAAGGGCATCAGATGGGGAGTAGGGTAGAGACCAAAGAACACCAGCAACTGAAGTGACTCCACCATAGATGAGGAAAATACTGAAAGCACCTCTTTATATTAGAGGTTCAACAGACTGTGTTTTCAAAGTTAAGAGGTGGCAGACACACCTTTATATCAGGGAATCTGGTCAGTGTGAATAGGTTGCCTCAGCTCCACTGGAGCCTGGGAAACGAGGGTCACAAGCTTAACTCAGGAGAAGAGCATTGTGACCGCCTGGAATTGGGCAAGAAATTATGTAAGATGTCACCCTGGAAGAGTCTCATGAAATGTTCAATCTGGCAAGAGTCTATATATCCTACAATCTAGTCTAGAAGTTTCAAACTGTTGTAAACAAAATCTCCCTTTTGGAAAACCAATTTGTAAACCAGATGAAAGCAAAAGTGCTCTGTTGGAAGTGGGGAATGGCGCCTGGGAGTCCCACCTCTCAGTTTGTTCCCTGTCCACCTTCTCTGGTAAAGTCCTCAATTTATATGGAACAGTGAGGGCTCAGTGCGGTGAAGCTCAAAAACCACGGATCAGTCCAGCATCCTGATTTTCCAGATGAAGAAACTAAAGGACAGAGAAGTTGCCCACAGGCCCAGAGTCACACCTCTGTTGGGGTGGGAGCACAGGGGTGGGGGAAAAGAGAGGATACAGCTTGGACTAACATCTTTTTCTCCTGGTCTGCATCCAGAGCTCTTGACCTAAAAGCTCTAAGTGCTTCCTCTCAACTTTGGGGATGCTGACATGGATTGGAAACTAGTTACTTGAAATAGATTTGTGTTAAATTTCTTCCTAAAATAACAAAGAATTTTAAACGAAGTTTCCGTTAAGCAGCAAGCCTCAAATATTCGTGGGGTCTTGAATCTTGACATTTCCAGTTAGGTATTCATGGCAGAACACTTGTTACTTCTGGGCTACTGCTAGTGTGTGATCTATTTGAGAGTGAAAAATAAAACATAAAAATCTAGAACAAAAAGATGGGGATTAAATCCTACTCAAATCCTAGCAATGCCTGGATTGCGTAGTTTCCAATAAGCTAAAGACATGTTAAAATTTCAATGTTCTTCACATCTGGATGTTTTTTTCTCTGGGACCTTTTTCTTTCCCCATAATCACTTCTAGACGTAATTTTTTGAAAATTATCCCTTTACTCTTCATCCCCTGGGAGGATGACAGCCTTAAGAGGGCTCTCATGAGTGTGGCTGCGTCAACTGACTCCTGACTATTTCCAAATACGCAAATTATTTCCATGGTTTTCTTGGTCGCTTCACACTGGCTGCTATGTGGAAGGACTCAAATATGTTTGTATTTTTCAATATAAACTCAATCTTGGAATTTCCGTCTTGCTTCATATTTTTTTATGCTTGGAAATTCAACGTTCTTAATTTTATACTTCAATTTGAGTGTCAGCTATTTTTTCAATTTTTCCTTTTGTCCTACAAGTCTTGAAATGGAGTTTTAACTAGAAATTTTAAATATTTAATGCCATTTTGTTTTGGGAGTACCATGAGGGAAAGATTTCTCCCACCCCATATATTTTCACTACATACGGCTCCGTGGTAGCTTTATGAACAACCACTGTGTGCCAGACACTTTGCACCTATTGGTTACTTCAGTCCTCATGGTTACCCTCCACGTAGAAATGATTGATGTATCAATTCTGCGTCACTTATTGACATGTGTGTGTGAGACTCCAGTCCACCTCCTAGCAGTCTTCATGGTACTCCTATCACCAGACATGACAGTGGGTATAGAAATTTTGCCCCCTCAGCAGAGAGAAAATGTTGTAAGACACTAGGCTGTTTACATTAATTTCATCATGTCTACAATGTCTGCATGCCGCCACCCTGTCCCTCAGGCCAGAAAGACACTTCTCCTTCAAGCTATTACTCAATCGCCCTTATTTCCTTTACTGAAATTCATGAAATTGCAGTTTATATTTACTACCTCCACTTAGTAGGTGTTTACAAATGATGGTTGAATGAACTAATGAATGAATAAATAGATACTAAACAACACAAATAAAAGGGCCGTTTCTCAGGCTCAGTTGTCTGCAAAAAGTCTCATGGTGATGTTTAGATTTTTATTTCTTTTACTCTCCTAAGATTAAAATTATTTAAAATATCCTAGGAAAAATTTGGATATATCCATTGAGTGGAGATTTTGAATGAAACACTGCATTTACTTTTGTCTATTTGCACACACTATAACCAGTTAGTCTCTGATTATTTTGAGCATTTTATGAATTTGTTTGCCAATAATATTTCTTCTTCTGGATAATTTAGTAGACACTCTGGAAAATGCTTATAGGGAGAACATCCTTGAGACCAGCCTACAGACTTTTGCAGCTGTAGCTCTCTTTTAAGGAAGTTCAAAACAAGGGCCCTGGTGGGCATAATGCTGCTTGTACCATGGCTCAGTTCAGACATGTTGGAACCTTCTCTCCCAGCCCTCATGTCTGTGCATATAGATTTGAGATATGGCAGGAAGCTCAGGACTTCCCTGTGAGATTTTTATTATGCGATTTGATTACGCGGCAATGCCCAGACTATGACTTGCTTGTTTGAGAGTCTTTGATGTATGTCTGTGCTGCCTTCAGAACTTTTTCTATGATTCAAGTCTCAATTTATGTTCTATTGCTGCACAATTTTTCTGTGTTTTCGACAAAGTGGAATGTTCACTAAGCCCACTAACCTTTTATCCAGTTCTTTTTAATTTCTCTCAACTACTCATGCCCCAGCTATAATTCATCACAATGGCAGTTGAGCTGGTCAGCTGGTTTTCTGAATCAGTCAACACTTATGAGAGCTGGGTGAAAGAAACGGCATTTAACATTTACTGGGCCCTCAACAACTTTAATATGTATGACTATTTTGTCTTCACAACAATCCTGCGGAATAGTTAGGACACGTACTATTATTTCTGAAGAAATTGTTATGAAGAAATTGTGGCAACTTTCCATGATTAAGTCTTGTGTTCAGGTTGTCCCACTAGCAAGGGGTATAGATAGAAACTTGAAATTGGGTCTTTAGTTACAAAATCAGGTGATTCAGTTCTTAATGCAAAACATTAATCGATGTGGAAATCTTTATATACTTGATGTTGGGATGTGTTTCTTACTTCTAGTAGAAAACCATTGTTGAAACAGCTAATGAGATGGCACAGTCCCTTTTTGCTTAAGCTGATGTCTCCCACTGTGATTTCAATCCTTCTCTCTTCCATATGTGTTTCCTTTGGTACAGATCTTTTCTCTCTCCTGTGAACATATCTGTCTTGTAAAGTAGATTGATGACTACAACGATAATTATTATTTCAACCCACTATTCCTTGAGCATCTTTCCTCTTTTTACCATCAATCTTATTACTTAAGCTTAACCTTGGCTTTAACTCCTAGCACTGCGCTCTCAATAGTTACTACTAACTCCCACCACCAAGTCAAATGGCTTTTTCTCAGTTGATGTCCTCATTGATTCCTTTTGGCATTTGACACTCAGACTTGAGAATCCTTCTGTCCTTGGCTTGGGAGGTTCTGCACTTTGCTTTCCTCCCTATACCTTTCTGATTACTTTCTTTCTTTTGCTGGCATCTCTTCCTTTTCCCTCCTCCGGAATCTAGCCATTCACCAAGGTCCTACTCTGAGTCCTCATCTTTAATCTCTCACCACTTTTTTCCAGGACAGTGTCATCTACTTCTATGACTTCAGCCAACATCCGCACAAAAATTCCACCCTAAACTCTGCCCAAAGTTTTTTCCTGAATTCTTAACTCAGTTTCAACTGCTATTGGAACATCTCCACCTGGATATATCTGGTATCATTTCCTTTTAAAACAGAACTCTTAATCCTCATTTCTCTACTTCTTATCTAGCACAGAGCTTCCTAAACCACAGACTTGGGTTCAAATACAAGCTCTGCTGATTACTAACTAAATGACCTATTAGCCAATATTTTTATGTCTTGATTTTCTCATCTAAAAATGGAAATAATAATAACATCTTCCTTAGATGGTTTTTCGGAGACTGATATAAGATAATACATGTACAATATATTAGTACAATGACTGGACACAGTGAACACACAAAATAAAGGTTTGTAACTATTTTTGTAAATGAAATCATTCCCTGGTTTCCATTATCTACCAAAGCAAATAGAAACTAATTGTAGCACTCAAGACCTGCCATGCTCAGGTTGAAAAATGACTTCCGAGTTCCACTTCCCACTCTTCCAGACAAACTGACTTACGTTGCTCCCTCAATGTGCTCGCACCTTGTCTGCTACCTTGTTGTAATTTCTATTCCCCTCTCTTTCTACTTAATACAATTCTACCCATTCTTCAAGGTCCAGTTTAAACTTTACTTCATTCACAAAGTTTTCCCTTTCCTCCCTCTCTGAGATAGTTCTACTCTGAATTTTCACAGAACATTACACTTTCTTAAAGCACTTTTCATATTTTCCTTACCTCAACTTCAGTCTCCTGAAGGAAGGTAATTTGTTGAAAGGAGGGCTGGTGTGTCATTTGTGTTTGTGTCCCTGTCCATTTTCCAGGACTTTATATAAATTTGCTTGATATGAAGAATGTTAGGTTAAATTTAACAGAATAAAAAAAGTGGCACATTAACAGTTTTGCGGGTAAGTGTCTCTTCTTTCAGAAAGAGTTCTTCCAGTTGGCAAGCCCAAGAGGAAGCAAGTCACTATGAGGGCTAAAATAGTTAAACCCAAGGAATTACAGGGAACTCCTAAAGAAATTATAATTACCAGGTTGCCATTGCCATGCTTTATGTGGACAAGAACACATTAGTTAACTATTCCCCTGAATTTTGCATAAAAAATTGAATGCATATAGACTTAACTCACTCCCGTTTATTAAATAGGTATGATATATGAGGCATCAGGCCACATACTAGGAATTGTAAAAATAATCAAACATCAATTTTACTCTCAGAAGTTACTTCTCTCATGCAATGGATGCAGCCTTATTGTATAAATTATCATTTCTTCAAGTAGCTGCTAAAATCTTAGGTGTAATTTATATTACACCTACAAATATTTCTG
Source organism: Equus przewalskii (assembly GCF_037783145.1). Taxonomy (NCBI): domain Eukaryota; kingdom Metazoa; phylum Chordata; class Mammalia; order Perissodactyla; family Equidae; genus Equus; species Equus przewalskii. The sequence continues at coordinate 13,177,439 of NC_091836.1, forward strand.
TAGGCAAATATCTCCAAAATTATTATGGAAGGCAACAGGAAATATAAGATTCAAAATACAAATATGTGCTTTCCAGCCAATTTATCCAGAAATCTATTAATAGCCAAAACAAATTTAATCAAAGCCTCTTTGTGCTACTCATGTAAGCGTGTCTTTTTTAGTTCTGGTACTCCTTAGTACTGGTAACAGATTTTGTCATATTGGCTTAATTACCATCAGTTGGGCATTCTTGGAGAGGTAAGTGGAGGGGGTCTTAAAGGAGCTGTGTGGTTAGATAGTTGTCTGGACTATCTTTCAACAAGCCCTCCTTGGAGGGTCTTCTGTTGGGTCCTGGGGAGCTGATGAAAATGAAGGGCTCTCAAGCCACTCTGTACACCAAAATGTGGATAAATTTAGTTGAAATTTGACATAGCAGTAAGGACATGCAACTAGTCAATTTCAGAATCCTGTATTACATTGCAGAGAATTTTGGAGATTCATTCCATTACAAAAAGGGGGCCAAGTTAGCCAGTCTTTGAATTACTTCATGAAATAGTTTAATCTTAGAGTTCAATTGAAAAGGAAACCAACTTTTGCTTCTCTATTTCATATTAGTGGTCTTTGAAGTTAGGGTAATGAAATACTCTTTTCCAAATAAGCCACATGCCATTAGAACAGTTTCTGGCACAGAATAACCAAGTATGTGCTAAAGAAGAGTTAGGTTTACTGGTTTTATTACTATTTGTTCTCTACCAACTAAATTCAACATAAGATAAAGTATAGAGAGAGCTTAGCCTATCACTTCCAATCAGATTCCATGGAGGACTGGGCCTGGCATGGCTTTTGTACAGAAGCTCACAAAGGACAGTGCTCTCCCCTTAGGCACAAGCCTGGTTGTCCTCCATGGTTTTGGGAAAGGAAACTAGCTTCCTCGGCTACTTGGCTTTCAAAAGAGCAGGAGAATATGTACAGAGAAAATGAACAGGGCATAAGGGTTTTTAGAGAAATCTCCAAGGATAAGAGCCAGAACCCCTTAGAAGGCTCTATCCTAAAAGCTACATAACTAGAGCATCAGGCTGTTTTCTTGAGCTTCTTGGAGCTCAGCCTGAGGTCATAGAGCACCCTCAAATCCCCCAGAGTCCTCTGTTTCTTATCTCTCCCAGGGCCCTGCTCTCAAGGTTGTAAGAGCAAATCTACATACTCAATGATACTGAGGGTTTAGCACAGCCTCTATATAAGAAGAGACCAGTGTGTATTGAATATTACATATAATATATTCACGACTCATCTGTAAAGATACATATTGAGATCACTATACATACAGGGCCTTCAAAAGAATATATGTAATTTTATAGAGACTATATAATAGGATAATATATTGAGATATAAAATTGTATTTTTTGCTCCATAATTGCCCCTGACCTTGCCAAAGACTCTCTGTTCCCTAATCTCAGAGCTTTCTTCAGGGCTGCCATCAAAATTTACTTGACTGAAGGCAGTATCTTTTTCCAAACTTGGGGAAACCTAAGATCATTTGAGGAGATTATGGCAGATGTCTTCACTAAGAAGAGAAAGGAAACAGTTTTGAGGGAAGCATGAGAGAGAGGAGCAGTTTTCTTAAACCGCAAGGCAGAACATTTGGGCAGTTCCCACCAGGCATAAAGACGCCTATTCAATTTCCGGCTCCGTGGAAGCTCCTGAGGTGGCTGTGAGGTGGACCTAGGGAGGCTGGATCCTTCCACAATATAGGTGAGAAAAAATTGAAACGCAGATAATATCTTCTTCAAAGCACCAGTAGATGGCAGAGTGAGATTTAAGCCCAGGGCTGTCTGTTTCCAAAGTCAATGCACATTCCACTATCAGTGTTTTCTACACAAAACATTGGCTTTCTAATTGTAATGAGCAAGGGTAGTTACCTTGTATGTGGGGAGGGGATCTTCAAGAGGAGTTTCTTTCAAGTACCCTCCAAAGGGTGTGGTAGAAAAAGAAGAAAATTTTGAATCAAATGATGTAGGTTTGAATCAGAGCTGAGCAATCTTGGATGTTATTGTCTGCAAAAAGGAAATGATAATGCCTAGCCCACTTTTTTATGATATAATTGAACTGACAGGTACTTTGCAAATTGAGTGACTAGGTATCGTAACCACCCTTACCTTCTGACCTTTAAGACTGTGTCTGTGATCAGATACGACATAGAAATACAAGATAAACAGGGTTCACAGACATGAAACTCATTTTCTGGGTCTATAGTTAGTATTTTCTTGAAATAAAAAGGTAAATTTTTCCTTAGAATATTAACCAAAATACCTACATTACAAATTCAATATACTCCCATTGATTGATCCTCCAGGCAGTTTGGTTGCAAATGTATAATTATTAGATGTACACAGAAACAGAATATGGAACCAGAAACAACATTCTGATGTGAAAGAAATCTAATTTTTGTGTAAGGCAGATTTGGATTCAAAACTTGATTTTGCAACTTTTTAGATCTGTAATCTTAGGCATATTAACCTCTCTGATATTTCATTTTCTCACATATAAAAAGGAGATAATAATAAGACCTGCCATGACAGTTTTGGGGCTAGTTAAATCCCCAAATACGATGTCCATCATGCTTGTCTTAGTTGCATAAATCACAGCCAGGAAGTCGTGTATCATACATACTCACCTTTAGTTTTATCTTAGGAAAGTGAAACTCATTTTCCTCTTAATCATACTGAGGAAATTTTATTGATAAATATAGTTATGTTAAGAAACAGCCTTTGTTCTATGTCTTGTCACTTACCAGGGCCATACCCCAGGGAGGAACTTTCCCCCAAAGCAGCTTTTTTTCTATTGATCAAGAAGGATTAAATGGCTGATGGATCCTCAAGCACCTCCTTTGGTAAATCCTTGGAAGGCCAGGGTGCTTATGCCCCTATATTCTTTGCCCCTCGCTGAAGCACTTTTAATCGACTTCAAGGATGCTTAAGAAATCTACTTTATGTGCAGGAGATAATGCCTGTTAGCTGAGTAAGTTAATAGTTTAATTTATTATTTATAGCCTTACTCTGCCAAAATGGATTTACTGATGAATTATTCACTGACTGAATTGATTACTTAATATGCTTTGGGGAGCATTTTCTCAGTTGTTACATTCATTAAATGAAATTTAATGTTCTTAATTATATAATTAGCAAGTTGAATACTTCATATTCTTCTTTCTACAATGTGACTCAGAAAAAAAATCTGCTCTTCACTGTAGTCAAATGAACTCTTTGTGATTCCCCAAATATGGGTTGTTCTCTCATATCTTCATGCCATTGCATGCGCTATTCCCTTCCTCTCCACTTTTGACTTGGTGGACTCCTACTGGTTCTTCATACCTAGGATCAAGCTTGCTTCCTTCCCAAACTCATTCATTCATTTATCCATTTAATAAAATCTTAACAAACAATGACTAAGTGTCACACATTGTACTGGGCACTGGGGACAGTCCAATGTGGGACATATTTGAGAGGACAGATATGGCACGCTGTGTTTTAATGGGTACACCTAAGAGGAAGAGTGAACACAGCCAGAGGGCAGAGTGGGAAGGTCAAAGAAAGTGTCCCAGAGAAGATAATTGCTGAGCTAGGTCTTCAAGAGCAAGTCAACTGGGAGAACGGCATGTTTGTTTTCATGAGGAGCCATGTGATTGGAAAGAATGACAAAGTGAATTAAAGGGAAGTTTATTTTAAAGAATCAGAAGAATCTCCTGAAATCCAATAATGAGAATTGGTTTGAAGGGATGGGTTGGGCAAATAGAGTTGGATTCCTCCAACCTCTCCACCAGCTTTTCTCCACTGTCCCCATCCCATTTTTCACCACTCAGAGAACACTACCAATCCATGTCAGCACCCAGGAGAGCAGAGCATTGAACTATTGCAGTTCAGCCAGGTCCATGGTTAATTTCTGAGCATACTTCCATAGTCTGAATGTGAATAACAGGCTGTAAGGTCTTCTGCCAACAGAGTTATCTACTGGTTTTCCTTATTTTCAGTAAGGAAATTTGGACTGTAATATGTCCCTTTCTTTGTAGACTTTAGATGACAAGGAGTAATCAGCAACTTCAGACACCTTTACTTTTCATCCCAACATCCTAAAACTTTGCCCTCAGGGAGCCCATGGCTTGAGTTTTGGGGGACAGTTTAACACAGAGAGCGGATGAACTAACTGGTTTTTCTCCTCTCCTCACTTGCTGGCTTCACCTTGACATGGCATTTTCCTTTGCCCTGCTGGGACCCCACAGGCAATTCCACATATTCTCTGAAGGTCTGTGGCTTGCCAGCCCACTCCCAGCTTATATCTAAGCCACAAATCATTTTGTTGGAGGTTAATTACGCTGGATTTATAATAAAGAACTTGGGGAAGCTCATGGAATCCAATCTCAGGACAGTTTTCCTGAGAAATGGGGAGATTACCGGCTCTCTCTATCTCTGCCTCTCACTCTCAGTCTCTCTCTTTCCCTCATGTTCTCAGCCTTAGCCTGATGTTTTCTGTCCTTTCTCCTTCTGTAGACCAGCTTTGCTTCAAGGATGATGCTCCCCATAACATCAGCCTGTACAGGACTTTGACATCCCGTGGTTTTAATTCTGGTTCCAGGCCCAGATGATCTTATAGATCCTGTCCCCAACAGAGTCTGACCATGTGTTCTGGGTGTGTTTATTCTAATTCTGGGAGACAGCACCAGATAGACTCTATTTTATTTTATGCTAGTGTCCCTCTCTAATCCGATCAGCTGCAGGCACAACTGTTGAACTGCTGGTACACAGTTGCTTAGGCTCGTCACGTCCACTGAGTCTTTGGGAGGATATGTCTAAAGAAGGGAAAACAAACTGGGCAGGTGTACCAAATATGTCATCCACCATATGCCAGGCAGTGGATAGAGTTAGCTGGAGGATAGAAGGGCTGGAGGTATAGGCTTAGTTATACCTTAGGTATAGGCTCATAGTTCCCTATACAGAGAGTTTAGCATGTATAGGGAACTTCATGTGGTTCAGTATGGCTAGAGTATAGCATGCAGCGTGGGACATAATGAGAAATAACATAAAGAACCAAACAGGGCTGAGACTACGAAGGGCCACAATGCCATGCTAAGGAGTTGATGGAGATAAAAAGCCAAGCTCTCTCCCCTTCAGGCTTTACACATGGTATGCTTTCTCTCTGGAGGGGACACCATCCCTCCTCTCCTTTACTCACTAGGTATCTGCCCTGGGGGTTTCAGCTTAGATGTACATCCTTTGAAATTCTTTCCTGAGCTCCTAAAGCTGGGTTAGTTGCTGTGTGTTTCCCAGCTCTGCGTGCTTGCTCTGAGCAGTGCTCATAACCCACTCTATATTCTGATTGCCTGTCCACTTTTCTGGCTATTCCACTAGAATATAAGCAGGAAGCTTGTCTGAGTGTATCTTTATCCTAGGCACGGTGCCTGGTCATCTTAGACATTCAGTAAATATCTGTTTAAGGAATGAATAACTCAATGAATGAACGAGATGGAGGGAAGTCAAGCCACAGCAGCAGTGCTTTCCTTGCTCGAAGGTCAACTTTGGTTTTACTCCTTAGGTCGACCAGCTGGTGCTCTCTTAGACCCTAGTCCCTGAGGAATGAAAGCCCTCCTACAGGTCCTCTGGTCTCAACCCTAGGACTCTGGATAAAAATTCTCTCCAGACAGCTCTCTCCTCCTTGTTCCCTGTCCGCTTTCTACATGACTAATCTAGATCACTTTTCTAAAGTGATTCTGTATTTCGTCATCTTAATCCTTCCCCTTCTTCACTCGCTTCGCCCTGATTTCCTCCCTCGACCTGCCGAAACACTCCTCCACTCATCATCTGCTCATCATTGGGTTATCTATCACGGTCCACACTTCCTGCCCCAAACTGTCCATACCATCAGCACATCACATCCCCTTCTCTATGCCAGACACATTTATATAAATATAGTAATTCACATCCTCGACTCTCACAAATAGCCAGAAGAGGCAATCTATAATTATAGACTATGATACACCTGTTGTCCTGCTTTATTTCTTTAATGGCTGTGATGCTTCAATTCAGTACTATAGAAAAGTGCTCAAATATATATTTATTTTGCACATGCTCTGTATCTCAATACTGCAGTGCCTCGGGGCCTGGTTCTGGGGCCACTTCTCTCCTACATTCTTACTCTATTATTAAACTTATCCAGTTTCAAAACTTTAAAACCATCTATTGGCTGATGACTCTCAAATTTATATCTCCAATCCAGATCTTTTCCTTAGCTCCAGACTCATATATCTGATCTCTGCTTGGACGTCCAACAGGCAGCTTAAATACACAACATGTCCAAAACGGAACTTCTCATCTTGCCGCCAAATCCTGCTCCACCCACAGTCCTCAGATCTCAGATAATGGTGGCTCAGAAGCTTCATTCTTCCAGTTGCTCAGTCCAAAAGACTGAAGTCATTCTAAACTCTTTTCTTTTTCTCACACTTTGCAGTCCATCCATCATTAAATCTTGTCGGTTCTACTTTCAGATATACCCAGAATAACTTCTCTGTACCTCCGCTGCTACCACTGTGGTTGGAGCCAGCACCCCATCTTGCGCAGAATACCGCAATAGCCTCCTGATAGGTCTCTGTGCTTCTGCCCTTGCCCCCTTGCAATCTAATGTGATAGAGCACCCAGAGGTTCTTCTGATCCACACCCTCCAACGGCTCCTCCATTTCACTAATACCCAAAACCAAAGCTTTACATTGGTTCATACAACTCCTCATGATTTGCTCCCTGCCACAACACTTATCTCTCTGACTTTATCTTCTAGTACTCCCTACCACTCCCTTACTTCATTGCTGTAAGTAGTCCTCTTGCTGTTCTTTGAATATGCTGAATACACGCCACCTCAGGATGCTTCACTCTAGCTGTTCTCTCTGCCTGGACTTCTTTTCCCCCAGATTCACTTGGCAAGCTCTTTTGCCTCCTTCATCTTTGTTCAGATGTCACCTTCTCCGTGAAGCTCACCTTGACCACATCATTTATACTGCAACCCATCACCACCCCCAGCCCTCTTCATGTGCAAGCCCCTTATCTCATTCTACTCTTTTTCTTTTTCCCATAGTGCTTATCTCCTTCTAATAGACAATATAGTGTATCTATAGACTATAATTCCAGTTTCTTATCTGCTTTGCTTGTGAATTAAGTTCTAAGAAGGCAAAAATCTTTGTCTGTTTTGTGCACTGCTTTATCCAAGCTCTTAGCAGGGTGCTTGGCATATAATGAGTTCTTAGTAAATATTGTCTAAGGAGTGAATGAATGAAGAAACAAATAAATATCTCCTACCCTGTCTGCCCTTTATGTTTATCTTGATGTCAGTGGTATCATCTCCAAAGGGTGAGCTCCAAAAGAGTAAGAAGCATTTCTGTCCTTTCTTAGCAGAGCAGAATTTTGACCTAAATTTCTTCAAACTCTAGTCTTGTGGTTGTCGCTCTCCTCACAAATTTATCCTCATAAATTTATCACTCACTCACAAGGATGTAATTTGAATCTACTTAATCACAAGACTGATGTGGGCTAAGAGCATTGAGGAAAAGACCCTTTCATTTGCCTCAGGGTCAAATGGTAACATATTAGGACTTCGTGGGAAAAGAAATTCAAAATGAGTTAACATACAGAAAAATTTAAGGATTGAATTGTCATTTTCAGATGTAGAACTTGTCAAGGATGTTGATTTGATGTTTTGTAATTGATCTATAAAATATTTTCATGCCTTTAAAAATCTAGTTGTGGTCTCAGGTGTGACATGTTGTCCCAGGAGTAAAGAGGCCCTCCACAATGTTCTTTTGTGAGTCACTCATGCCCTTTCCTACGTATCAGATGTTACAGTGATTTCTCAATCGATTCATCCCCACTGACAAATCATCAGATATTCTTGAATTATAAAATGGCTACTTTATGTGTTAATAACAGACTATATACCTATACACTTAGACACACATAAAATATTTTATTACCTGACTTAGCATTCCTTATCTAAATGGAAAAATAATATAACGCAACACTTAGAGGAACTTGTGAGCCTTTGGCTTTTGAGTGTCTATATTACACGTCCATTCCCAGGTCACTCCAACCTACCCCTTTTGACTTAACTTGCTACAAAGAGCTAACCCCTTCCTCTGTTTCTTTTCCACTCTTGCACTGTTACCTCTGTCAGTCTTTCCTTTGCTCTATCCCGTTTGCCATGGTAGGGGAGGAAGACATTTCCTTTACCCACTCTGGGTCCTTCTGGCTGGAGAACGAATTAAATTCACATGAGACAGAATAACAGGAGGAAATCAAACAAAGCTTTATAACATCTATACATGGGAGAGGCTCAGGCAACCTGAGCACCTCACCAAAATGTCTGAAGCCACCACCTTAAATATCATCTTCAGCTAAAGACAAAGGAGGATGTTGGGGGAGGTTACCAGACAAGTACATTAAACAAGAGTAAGATTGTCATGCAGGTTTAAGTCCTTGCCTTCCACATTGATTAAGAGTTTCTAGAGATAAGGTCATCCGTTCTTTTCCTGGTACAGAGAGGGAGACACCTTTACAGATGGAAATTTCCTTCATAAATGTAAATGTCGCTTAACAAAGGGTAAGTAAAGTCTACTTTTCAGAGTTTCTTTCCTGTCTGCAGTTTTTTTAAAGTAACCAGCCCAAAATATTCCTCATGCCAAGAGAAATATCTTAGGGAGGCCAATTCCAGTCCCCCACACCATTAATCAATGTACAGATTAATTCAGGTCAACGATAAGAGTAGGGAGGCAACAGAGTGGATTAGATTTAAGGTTGGTGTCAGACAAGCTGGATTAGATCCCTGGCTCTGCCATTTGTTGTCTGTATGACCTTGAGGGTACGGTTAATCTCTCTGAGCAAGAGCAATCCTTAAATTTGTAAACTTGGTTTAATAACATCTATTTCATAAATGAGAATTAAATGAGACAATATATGTAAAGTATTTGTTTCCTTTCCGCATCAAAATAGGACAAATAATATGTCAGTCTTTCAACTGGATTTGTAAATGTCTGAGAGCAGCTTTTTTTGCATGGCTATTAAAACAGTTTTACTTGTATTATAATTGATATTCAATTTATTAAAGACTTAAATCTTAAGTTTTGTGGAGACTTTAAATTCAACTTTCTAATCTTGTTTTTTTGTTTACTAATCTGGCAAATGTATATAAAAATAAGTACCGTCACTTTCACTAGCTCTTTCATTAATATTTAATTGATTCATATGGTTAAAATATTGAATTATCCTTAAAGATTTAATACTGTTTGCATTCATAAATAATATTTTCATCAACACTTCTAATTACAGTTTTGATTTTAATATATCTCTTTCAAATAATTCAAATCCATTGTGCAGACTTAAAATCCAACAAACAGGGTATTTCTAAGTATTTAAGCAACTCTTGTAAATATCACAAAGAATTGAATGCCTTAAATAAAATTTTCATACACTTTCCAAACAGCTTAAAAATAGGCATATCAAGGGGGCCAGCCCTGTGGCCAAGTGGTTAAGTTCGCATGCTCCCCACTAATGGCCCAGGATTTTGCCAGTCGGATCCTGGGCATGGACCTAGCACTGCTCATCAGGCCATGCTGAGGTGACGTCCCACATAGCACAACCAGAAGGACTTACAACTAGAATATAAAACTATGTACTAGAGGGTTTTGGGGAGAAGAAGAAAAATAAAAGGAAGAAGATTTGCAACAGATGTTAGCTCAGGTGCCAATCTTTAAAAACAAACAAACAAAAAACCCCAGAAACATCATATCCACAATAGTAGGATGACTACAAGGCATGTCACAGCATAATAACACCGTGTAAATAAAAGTCTCAATATTTAATTTATTATCATCTCTAAACATGTTTATATACCCTTCCTCCAGAAGTGACTTATTTGTTCCCAACCAAAGGGAAGATAATTAGTACTTCAAGTCTACTACAGCCAATGAAGTTACACATACTGATTATTATGAGTAATTGTAAATGAAGGCAAAGGACATTTATACTGCTTCCAGAATCATTCTACCCAAATCTCAGGTTAGAAAACCGAACACTTTCTTATAATTAAGCCATGCCAACTTCTTCAGTTTTACAGAAAACTGGTTTCACAAATTATTCCTGCAGGATTTCAGTAGATTCACCATTCTCTTCCCACTGTTTCTCTTCCCAATGGGATGACAGGAAATCTCCATATTGCTTGGTTTTTGGTGATGGGCTTCTTAAGTACTTCTGAGATGGTAACCCATTTGTTCACTGACTGGTGAGATTCTGTACCTTCTTTATTTTTCATTTTCTCATCTGTGTTAAATCCACCATTCTGTTGGTTTATTGCCAAGTTCCAACCTGATTCTCAGCTTCTGCTTTCCTCCCCCTCCCCCTTAAACTAGTGTCACTGGATCACTTCCTGTAAATGTAAAGGTACTCCGTGTTTCCAACGCGAGAGGACTTGAGCCAGCTCTTGAACATCATTCTGGGATTCAGCATCACATCACCCTTAGGGCTGGACTAGTCCTGACATGGGCTACAAGTCTGGGCTTCTGGTGCTCTATCTCTGATCTCTGGTTAGTGTTGATAACACAATTGAATGGCTTGTCAGCATACTAATACGCTCAGGTCTTTCTGGAACAAGATTGCTTGGGGAAATTTACAGGACAAACAGCAGCAGGTATGAAGTTCCTCATTGTTTGTTATAATTAGAGATAGCACAGAGGAATTTAGAGAGCCCAAATGTCAGATGCAGATAGAAGAACCCTGGCCCTAGCCCTGGAGGGTTTTAAATTGCAGGACTGAGGAAGAATCAGCACCCTCTCATTGTGGTCACAGTGGGACATAGCAGAACATCTAGTTCAGAACGGAGTCAAAACTAGATAAGATAAGGCCATCCAGGCTGATTTAATGTGTGTTACCCTGGACATAATAAGAACATGACCTTTAAATACGGAAAATATAAAATTAGATCCTGACTATACTACGTTCTACGTGACCATGGCAAAGTTTCCGAATCACTCGAAACTATATTTCTGCACTATTGAAACAAACCACCAATGCAGTAGTCATTACGAGGACTAAACAAGCAGTACACATCAAGCCCGGAGTGCAGTGCCTGGCAAAAACCAGATATTCCATAAATAAAAAGCTGTTTATTTCCTTTTCCCAATCAAGCAAAGGCATGCATTAGACCTATGAATCAGATCTGACAGTACAAAGGAAAATATGTTCCGCTTCCTTTCCAGCACAACTTTCCTAAGAATTATCTGCATCTATTATTTCCACTTTCTTACCTCCCAAATTCTCTTTGTGGGGATGGACAAAGATTGGTGCCTCAACATCTTTTCCCCCACCTGACTATGTAACAGCAACATGGCTGGGGTGTAGCTGACCCATCCTCCTTGCCACAGTGGTTGTGGTAGGACAACCACATGATTAGAGATGATACAAAGAGGGGAGGCTCAGAAGTGTGGTTTGATGGTTGGGAGTGGTGCTTTATGGAGGCATGATGGCTGGAACTGCTATAGATGCCACGCTGCCGTGAGGAAAGCCAGCTTGACAGTAAAACTGACACAGAGGAGAGAGTCAAGATAAGAGTGGAGTGAAGGAGCCAGAACTGTGATCACACTGAACCTGAAAACTGCCTGACTCCTGGACTTTTAAATAATGTGAATCAATAAATGCCTTTATTTTTATATTTTTACTTTTTAAAAACTTTTTTCCCAGCTTTATTGAGGTATAATTGACAAATAAAAATTGTATATATTTAAGGTGTACAACATGATGTTTTGATATACATATACACTGTGAAATGATCATCTCAATCAAGCTAATTAACATATCCATCACCTCACATAGTTTGCTTTTTTCTTTTGGTGAGAGCACTTAAGATCTATCTTCAGCAGATTTCAAGTATACCATACACTATTATGTTTTCTACTTGTTTTTTTCTACCAACTTTTGTGTCCAGAGAGGGATGACTTTCAATAGATCTCAAGGAGGGAGCTGCTCTGCTACATAGGAACCCCTGAACCAGAAGCAGGTCATCTGTGAATGGTTTAGTACCAGGTTCCCCACAAATATGTGTTGCATGAGCAGCAAGGGGGCAGCCTCCTTTCCAATCATGCCCCATTTCCCAGAAAGGGGCTCTCGCATCAGACCCAGTCCCGATGCTGGCGGGGCATGTTGCAACATGCGGGGCTCCTGGGGACCCTCCAATTAGTCAGTGGGGGACTGGCTGTCTGAAGCCATCTGAGGCCAACCTAGGCTCCGGCCCCAGCACTGCCGCATCATTCAGCCTGGCTGGGGTTCTGACTTAGAGGCGTTCAGTCATAATCCTACAGATGGTAGCCTCACCCCATTGGCGCCTCTAAGGAGCATACACCAAATGTCTGAACCTGGTAGGATAGTGTTATTACTTGTGGTCTCTGTGCTGTACATTAGATCTCCAGAACTTATTCTTTCTGCATAACTGAAACTTCGTACCCTTTGACCAAAATCTCCATATTTCCCCTACCCCCACAACCACTGGCAACAACCATTCTACTCTTTGCTTTTATGAGTTGGACTTTTTAAAAATTTCCCCTATAAGTGAGATCGTGCAGTATTTTCTTTTCTCTGTCTGGCTTACTTCATTTAGCATAATGCCATCAGTTTTCATTCATGTTGTCCCAAATGGTGTGATTTACTTTTTTTTAAGGATTAATAATATTCTGTTATATATATCTATATATATCTCTGAAAATAATCTACTGATGCACTATTTGATTTTTTAAAATTATTTTTCTTTCAAATATATATTTTTCAAATGTATATTTTATATATTGTTAAATTATTGATTTCTCTACATAGTATTTATATTTATTTCAAATATATTTTATTTGTTTTTTATTGTTTTTATTTTTGTTTTATGTCTTTGATGTAGGCATTTATTGAATCACTAATTTAGTCACCAATAGGAGACTGAATAAGTAAATTACATATTTCTTTCATAGAATGCAGCCAATAAAAGAATGAAGCAATTCCACGTGTACTAAAGTGGAATGGTGGCCAAGATAAGTTAAGTGAAAATAGCAAAGAGAAAAGCAGTGTGAATTTGCATGTTACCATTTTGACTTGAAAAGATGATATTAATTCTTATGCATGTATAAAATAGCTTTGAAAGGACTCATAAGAATGTACTTGGTGGCCTCTGAGAAAAGAAACTAGATAGTGGTGACAAGGGTGTGAGGAAAATTAGCTTTTCATTGCATAATGTGTTTTACCTTTTGAGTTTGTGTTTTGACTACATAGTACCTATCCAAAAAGATAAACCAAATAAATTGGGGTAATTTTTAAAATAAAGAAATGCTCAATTCCTGGCATAATATTGCTATTTACTAGAATTCCATTTAAAAATCTCCCATATGCTCTCTTTCATGTTCATAGTTTTAAGAAGAATCTAAATGTGAAAAATCCCACATATTTATATCTTCTCTTTTATTTAAATTAGGATGTAAGTGACATATAACATTGTATTTGCTCTAGGTGTATGACATAGTGATTTGATATATGTATATATTGAAAAATGATTACAATACATTTAGCTAACATCCATCACCACACATTGTTACTATATCTTCTCTTTTGACTTCCAGACTCGTTTACCTCATGTCCTACTTGGATATCTCACAGACATTTCAAAAATTGGCAAAACTAAACATTTCTCCCTAACTCTTACCCTTTCCTCACAAAACTGCTTCTCTCCAAGTCTACTCCCATCTCAGTCAATGCTGTCACCATCAACACTTATGCTTAAGGAAGCTATCTGGGAATTATTCTGGCCATTTCCCTCTCTCTTAAACTCCATATCTAATCCATCATAGAGTCCTATTTTCTATCATATATATATATTATATATATATATAATATATTCTGTCTTTGACTCTCCAGTGTCACCGCTTTAATCCAAGGCCATCATCCTCTCACCTAGTTTCCATGTCTCCCCTCAAAAACCTTCTCCAATGCCACTCCCTCAAAAGTTCTTCTAATATCACCTAATTCAAAGTAGATCCTCCTATTATTCTATTAAATAAGTCTATTCTTTTCCTTTATAACTCATTAATTTTACAATTGCATGTACATATTTGTCACTGTTTGCTTATATTCTTTTTTGCTGGATTATAATCTCAGCGAGGGCAGGAGCTGTGTCCATTTTCTCAGGTTCCTGTGCCTACAACCCAGCACAATGCCTGGCACATGGAATCTACTTAATAAATTATTCTCAAATGAATGAATAAGTAAAGAGTGAATGAGCTCTTACTGTGTAGCAAGTATGTGCTAGACACATTACTTAGGGGTGATGTATCTGTCTTAGGGTAAGCATCTGCCTGTGGACTTCTAGCATGCACAGATACATGGAGAGTACAAGAGGATATTGTCATGTGTGAATAGGGTGGATATGAGCATGTTTGTTTCCTAGGGCAGGGAAAGGGGTTCCGCTGAGGAAATATACAAGACAAAGGAAAAGAAGAAGAACAGGTTTGATCTCCCCACCTGAAAAATGAGGGGTGTGGACCAGGTTATTTGCTATAATCATAGGATTCTGCTTCATGATTTTTTTCCAGAGCCTGCCCTACAAGGTGACAACTTTCCTAGTCTTTCTCTTAGGAGGTTTCAGAAACAGTATGATGTTTGGGTGGTGGAAATAAGCAAGTAGGGCAAGTAGTAGATTGTCTTCAGTTCTAGAAGAGCCCATTGTGAGGCCCCAGCCATGGAGACCCTAATCCTAACAGTGTCTGAGGATCTCAGGCTATCTTCTGCTCAGTACAGAATGTGCCCAAGATTGTGAGGATGATGTGTTCTTGAAACAAACAAACAAACAAAACAATAAAATAAAATAACTGACAAGTCCTCTTTATTAAATAACAAGCAAATAGTCTATAAATATACAGTTACTTGTCTGTTGCACACGAGTGTCTCCTTTCTCCTATGGAAGGTGACTCCATGTGACAAAGCTCGGCAGCCCGTCTGAATGCCCTGTAATATATGAAGCTGACTGGCAAGACACACAGTTCACACTTATGTTCTCAGTCACTGCACATGCAGAAGAAAACGAATTCCAGTTCACAAAGACTCAGGTGCAGAATTATTAGCTTCATTTAAAATGTCCATGTTGTGCCTGCTAAGCATCTCTGCTAGCAATTAAACCAGCTATTACTCTTGAGAACATGTGTCACTTTCTTTGCATTTGGGTCAAATTCAAACTGTGAAGATCCACTGAAGAAATAGAAAAACCCTGCAAATACAGACAAGAGAAAGTGAAATATTTTTTCAAACAAATAAATTTGGCAACATGCAAAACACAGAATAATAGATAACTAAAAAAGAAGTGCTTATAGAGATTTACTAATGTGCCAGGGATTATGATAAGCGTTTTACATGTTGGTTTTTTTTTTTTTTTACCATTTATTTCTACAACAATCCTATGAGGTAAGTGTATCTACTTGATTTTACAGATGAGCAAGTTGAGATTTGGACACATTTAGTTGCTTTCCCAAGTTCACTCAACAAGGAAGGGATGAAGACAGCGCTCCATTCCAGCTCTATCTGACAGCAAAGCCAGGCTCCGGGCTATCAAGGTATTCTGCTTCCAATCAGATACAATTTTCTGCTTCTTTGGAATCTACAATCTCTTTACTTTCTGTCTTCCCAATGCTCCTCCTCCCCTTTCCCTATATTGCAGCCTGAGGGGCATTTCTGTTCTCAGAGAAGCACAGTAAGTCTTTCAGAACACCAGAGGACCCTCCATGGCTCTGCCATCATGGTGCTCAGGTTACCCTTCAGTAAAGATCATCAGCCTCCACCCACCCATCCTTGACTAGGAAAAAAAAACAATCTTTTTTTTTTTTTTTAACTTTGGGCACTTGGAAAGATAAGTATTTGCAATTGACTAACGTGGGCAATGACTGACTCTTCAGGAAAGACAGAGAAAATCTCCCTGAGAATTGGTAGCAGCAATAGGATGGAGCAGAGGAGAGGCCAGCCAGCCAGTACTAAACTTGGATGCACCACTTGAGGAGATTTTTTATTACGACATGGGAATCTGAAAGGTAATAACTCTAAGTGTAAGGAAGTGACACTTGAGCACTTTGGTTTTACCTGCGCGTGTAAAATAGAGTACGGAAATTTGTGTTAATTATCTTTATGACTCAAAACTTTTATGAAGTAGTCCTATAATTAGTACAAAATTGGTAAGTTGAAATTTAGGGAAAGAAGGAGGGAATGGGTTAAAGAAAACCTGTTATTAAAAATTATTTCAATTCTCCTCTTCCCTCTGATACCATAGAATGTTTCAAGTACCGTATTGACAACAAAATAAGTATCCTCTTACCAAATGATTCAAAAGCAGCATCAAGCTTTGAGTCAATCCCTGGAAAGTCTTCTGCTATTTGCTTGGGATAGCCTGGCTCCATAGATTGTCTCTTCTCATCAAATCTGCACCAAGTAAAAGAAACACAGTTCAGCATTACATGGAGGCCATGTTACCAAAATTCATAAATTACATTAGGTTTAATGTGGAATTCTAGTAAACTTTCCTAGTACTGCAAATAAATGTCAAACATGTTTAGCACTACAGAAATATGTGACTTTAATGGTACTGCAAATTTAGCTCTTAAAACTGTATCTCCACCAGGAACAGAGGCAACATCCTGATTTGGCAGATGCTGTTTGTTATCATATTTCTTAAGCCTGGGCAGAAAGAACCTTAATCATCTTTCTATCACAAAGTCATTAAGGTGTGAATAGATACCTAAAGTGAATTGAATCATTCATCTCAAATAAATACAAATTTCAATTTCTCTACCTTCGTTGGCTCATATGTGCCCTCCCCAACCTGCACATCTGGATTTCATATGGCAGCCTCCTTGGAAAAAAGGATTGGAACGAGAAGTAAAACACAGTAAACGTGTTTTGGACTTATTGGCTCGACCTTGGTTGGTCTGCCCAGATGTCTCAGTGTCTGGGCAGATGGCCCAGGAATCAGTCTCTCTGTGAGTCCCAGGTTCTATCCATGAAACCGGACTGTTACTGCTCATCATCCTCTTAAACAGGCAGAGGTAAAGAATGGGTGAGGGTAAGAGAAGCCCTTGAGAATCATATAGGACTTGAAGGATGGGTGGGATTTGGGTAAGGGGAGGGAAAAAGAGGGCTATCCAAGCAAGCAGGGCAATAGCACAGCGGGAAGCTCTAGCCTGTGGCACGTGGGACTCAAAACAGGGGCGCTTAAGAACCCCTGTTATCAGATGCTTCTATATTTGAAAGTAAGCACTTTCCCACAGTTGTCTAAGGCCCCGTCCTTCCTACTGAGAGAGAAGCGAGACTAAGAGTGAGGCAGGGGATTTCCTTCAAGAAAGAAAATAATTTCCCCAATTAGGTTCATACAAAGTCACTCCAAACGCATCTTACCTCCAGTATTTGTCCTCTACAAAGAAGTATGTTTTCTGCTTTTCCTTATCAAAAATGGCTGCGTCTATTTTCCTTACTGTTGGAGGGAAACCCAGAGTGTGGATGCCTCTCGGGTAACCCGCTTGTTCCTCATTTCCTCTGATGGCCCAGAACTTATTTCCTGTTAAAAAAAAATAATGTAGAATCACAATTGAATTTATAACAGCTAAGCCTTTGGGTTTTAGAAAGACTTTTTAGCACCTTTGATTTTCATCATAAAGAGGAAGCCAGAATTTTAGATTTAGTCACCATCTCAGAGTGGGCATTTGACAAAAATGTGCAGATCGAGTGAATGAACACAGATCAAACAAGGGAATTTACAACTCTGAGCAATTTGCATTCCTGTGTTCACTTTTATCATCTGTAAAATATAAATAAAATAATACCAGTCCCAGTTATTTCTTCATCACCTAAAGTAATGAAGTGGACAAAATTTGTCATAGAGAAAATTAAAGTCCTGTTTAGTTTTCCTGTGGGAGGGTTTATTTCATCAATTAAAGAAATTATTACATCATAATTACCTTTAAAAATGAAAACACTGTCTCTGCTAGTCACTTCATATGCAGCATCTATGCCTGAAGGAAGAGATGGCCAAAACGAAGAGATCGGATGAAATTCAGGGACAAGTGTCCTGAAGGTTTTGCGCCAAAAATATCTGAAATATATGTGAAAAAAAAATGAAAATTGAGAAACAGTCTTTCACTTTTAGCATATTTTCCTCATTGTCCTGCCTCACTCATCTTTCCCCATCCCCTCATAATGTAATGCTATCCTGGTGTCGTTTTTAAAGGAGGTAACGATAAAATTCTCATTCTAAATTCATGTGCCTTTTGAAAAGCAAGCATGACTTACAACACTTGGGAATGACAATTCGAGGACAAGGATCAAATCATCCTGTATAAGTTCTTTGGAGGTGAACTTGACAGTTTTAGGAAAATGTGGAACGTGCAGCACTAGAATGATTTCAAGTTTAGAGAAAGCATTTTTGTTTTAAACGTTCAAAAATCTCTATCAAATTTCTGTTTGTTTTCCTTTCTAAGCATTGTACATTAAAAGAATAGATGGGAAAATGTAATTTTTCTGGTCTGACCTGTCTTTAAAGAACAGAATTTCTCCTCTCAGAGTGCTGATTGCATCAAAGGACAAAGCAGGATCGCACATGGCTAGTGTTCCAGGGGCCGGAGGCTCAGGTTCACTGGGCTCCACGGGGCTATCAGGAGAGGCAGGGGGAGGTCCTAAAGGGAACAGATGCCAGGACACAAACATTAGGAGAAATGTGGTGCTCCTGTCAATTTATGTGCTTTCCAAACATTCTCAAAGTGATTTGAGTTGAATTGCAAATGCTTTATGCAGCATTTTAGAGCTTTCCTGAAGACCATCATTGCAAAGCTACAATGCCTAATTTTTCCAGCATCACTCACCATAGAGGGATTGAATGCCAGTCACATCATCTTGAGAAAGGCGGACCCGGGCCGGGCCTTTGAGTGTATTGTAGAGTGGGTACATCAAAGCTTCGGTGTTGGTCGAGTGATAGAGACCCAGGGAATGACCAAGTTCGTGAGCAGCAACAAGGAGAAAATTGATCCCTATTTAAGAAATCAAAAATAGTAGTTGCTTATACCTTAAATACATGGACTTTACATAGGTCAGCTGTGTATTATATTTGTTTACTTCCTGGAAGCACACAAGGGTTTTTTTTGCCTTGCTTTTTCATTAACTGATCAATTTGTTGCTTTGATTACACCCTTAATGGAAAGCCAAGTGTTTTTCAAGGCTCTTTCTTGAAATCAATCTTGGAGACAAAGTGTCCAGCCATATGCAACTACTCCCCTGTCCAGCCTCGGATTCTATTAACAGCATGAGAAACTCGCCCCTTTTCTTGTTCTCTAGAATGGAATGAACCCGCTTGTTTAGCACGTCAGTAAATATTTCTCTTTGTCAATGGAAAGATAAACAGTGTTTCAATGTGTCACATGTGCTGGTCGCAGTCTCAGTTAAATGAATCACACTTTATTCATCTCAATCGGAAATCCTTAAACAATCTTACTCCTGTTATTTTTCGTTGGAATATTGCCTGGATAATTTTTCAGGCTCATGATCATTATTAAGTACATATTAGGTCCAAAAATATTAATAGGAATAGATGTCATAGAATTTGCAAGATTGGTTTAAAACACAACATGACGGATCACGTCTAGGATTTGTCACAAAAGAGATTTTGCATAATGACATAAGCACTAGCTGTATTCAGATTTTTTTCTTCACATTATTAAAACAACATAATGCTGAAATTGGAAGGCATTGGGTAATTATAATTGACATAACAAGTAAGTCGACTTTACTTTTGTAGGGCTTATTTGTGTAACTTGTGATCCTAGCAAAGTTTCCGTTTCAGACTTTGCAAGAAGAAGTTGTTAATTCAATCAAACCAAGAATTTTATCTAGCACTAACCCCACATTTGCACTCTCTACGGAGATTCTGTTTGCATTTTAATTATAAATCCTGACTAAATTTCAGAGATGGTATTATTCATTTCAGCCAATTGTCTGAAAACTTTGGAAGCCATTTCTCAAAGTATACAGTTACAAGCTGAGTAATACTCTTCTACATAAGTGGTTTGGACACTGTATTTGGAAGTTAATCCTTTCCTTCAGAATAAGTCTGTAAAAACTCTTCGTAACCTAGAGAGAGTAAAATGTTGATTTAACCAGAAAAATCTAAATGGGAATCTCAGTTTCTGGAATTTAAATCTCATTTCTATTTTGAAGAGTAAAGAAGTGATTAGGGGAAATTTCCACCATTTGGGTATAAGCAATATCCAGCATTCATGTTAGTGTAGATTCAATGCAATATACTATCCCTTAGATATCAGCACTCTGACATAATGAGAAATTTTCTTTTTGAGGAAGATTAGCTCTGAGCTAACATCTGCTGCCAATTCTTCTCTTTTTTTGCTGAGGAAGACTGGCCCTGAGCTAACATCTGTGCCCATCTTCCTCTACTTTATATGTGGGATGCCTGCCACAACATGGCTTGACAAGCACTGCATAGGACCACACCCGGGATCTGAACTGGCGAACCGTGGGGTGCTGAAGTGGCACGTGTGAACTTAACCACTGTGCCACCAGGCAGGGCCCAAAGAAATGTTTTTAATGGTGGTCCCAAGATCGCACAAGAACTACAATCATCAAAGAAATACTTAATGATGCTTCCTATGTTGAGCTTAGCAAGACTGAGAATAAACTTTTTAAACATCTGAAAATGTTTTCAACAATAATTGAAACAAAAATATATTCTGCTGATCTTTGACCCATTGGGAAATCCAGAACATCCCATTTATTGAATATACTTAGTTATTAAGAGTTTTCCAAATAAAAAAAAAATCAACATCAAAAGCTTTCTGAGAGATGTGTAACTAACCTGATGCATCCTTCGTCCAGTGTTCATCATCATCAAAATGAGCATCTCCATTCATCCCTGGCCCAGGTGGATAGGCATGAGCCAAAACTTTTCCAGGTCCATCAAAAGGAAAAAAATCTCCATGTTCTAATAGAGAAAATATTTTTATTGGAAAGATAGGTAATTAGAATCTCTTTGGAACATTTTCCAGTGAAACAACACCAGATAAATGGATGCATTTCTTGTTTTTCTTGTTTGTGTTTGTTTTTTACCTCGAACTGCAAAAGTGATCATTATGTCAGCCTCTCCTTCATAAACCCTGGAGAATGTAAGTGGAGTCACCTCCTCCCAGATTTTCAGAGCTTTCTCAACGTCAGAATCAACAGCATCTCTTGGCAAATCCTGTGTATAATTCACAATCCTGTATGAAAAAAGATTGAAGATATTTTCTCCTGTGATAGTGATTTATAAACTTTCAATATTATGTCAAAACCTCTTTGGGCCTATTACCTGTAAGTAAGGTGAGTTTTGCTCCACTTTGGCATGCCAGGAAATGTAGTGAAGTGACCGACATCAGGAACTCCGCATCTGGATTTGTGCATCACCTCCACAGTGTCAGAGTCCAGCTTTCCTGTCACCTTCAACCCCAGGAACTTCTGCATTTCTTGAATTTTTTTAACAATAGGACCACTGTCCTTTCTTCTAACATATTGTCTCATTTCTTTTCCAAGGTCGTAGTATTTTTCTAGGTAGTCCTAATAGAATAACAAGTATAGTTTTTAGGTCATTCTTACGATTTTTAGCCTTTATAGTAAATTTGTGTAGTTGCTCACTTCCTCTATTTGAGGTATTCCTGTAGTTTGCTGAAATCAAAGTAAATGTCATGTATGTTTAATTCTTTAATTACAGACTCCTCCTCACTTTTGTTTTATCTTTGTGACTTATTAATCTCTGCAGCTTAGTTTACTAGCAAAGCAATGAAAAAGAGGGGGAAATTGTAATATATATCCAGTGAACTTAAAAGAGAAAAACAAAACAATCAAGCTTTTTGGGACATAATTGTATATTTCAGGTAAATTTATTCAATTCCTTCAATTTTCTACATTATGCTTCTCACAAGGACCTGGCTTAAGAAAAAAATTGGACAAATCTCTATGTCTAAACATGACACTAGCAATATAAATATCTAGCTAAACTTACATTGGATTAAAATACCTAAAGAAGTTCCAATGCAAGTGTTTTATATACTCTTCACTTGTTATTAATTTCCTGAAGCCCCAGTGCTGTTGCGTGATGTTAGGAAAACATCTAATGTTTCTATCCTTTGTTTCTTCCTACATGAAAGGAGGACCCCAACAGCATGATACTGGGGCCCTTTCCACTTCCAACACTTTTTAACTCTCAGTCCTTGAACTATTCCTACCCAGTAAGCTCAAACCATTCTGTGTGAGTTTTATGAATGCAAAGTAGAGAGGGTTTCCCTGCATGCTCCTGTCAATGAGTGTGAGGGCTGTATCCATTAATTACCTGAAGAAGGTCCATGTTGCTATCCTCGTCCCTTGCAGATCTGTCCAACGGATAGGCTGAGCACGCTGCCACGCATAGTAACAGCAGAATTGGAAGATTCTTCATTTCCGATGGCTTTACTCAGCTCTACGTTGCCTTAATGCCTTGCTCTTTGCCTAGCTTCTAGCCCATCCTCTGGAGCTCAACTTTTATAGGGTGACAGTGTTTGTTTAGATCATCCGCAGCTTGACTCATGATTGCTTTCATCCAAATGGCAGCAGGACCATTGCCAAAAATTCAAAGTCCAAAGTAGGGTGATACAACCTACTACTAACTTCTCTCAAACTTCCTAATTTTGCAAGTCAAAACAGTGATTAATCTCCAGGAAATGCTTCCTGTCTTGTTAAGGAGAAAACTAGGGCATTTTTTTTCCTCTGGCTGAAGTAGGCTGACTTGGCAAAAAAGTCAGAATTATGCAGAACTTTTAAAGGAAGTTTTATTTTGAAAAGAACATATTTAAAGTCAAATGTAATAAGATGTAAGTAAACGAAAAGCTACATTTTTATAGCTATAGTTTACACTCAGATTCTGTGATAAATAATAATGAATAAAATTGGAAGAGAGAGTTCATGTTTTGAATGTTTGATTTGAAATCGCTCCTGTAGCTTTCTGGTTGGATTTGTTAGTTCTTGAAGAGGGAATGTTCACGGGCAGGCTAGGACAAAGACTGTGAAGAAGAAGGCTGTGTATTCGTTCTCCTTTGGCTGCTCTTAATTCTGTACCCAATTCATTAATGAGTGATGGATCTGTCATAGCTGCTCCATAAATAGCAGTAAAATTGAAATGATTATACTGCTCACTGAACTGAAGTACTCCTCTGTCTTTCTCCTCTGCACTTCTCTTATTTTTCAACCTTGTTCCCTCTTTCCTAAATTCAAATTAGTAGATACTTTGAAGTAAAAAAAAAAAAAAGCCACTATGGGCCGGCCTGGTGGTGTAGTGGTTAAGTGCAGGTGCTCTGCTTCACAGTCTGGGGTTCTCAGGTTCAGAACCCGGGCACGGACCTAGCACTGCTCATCAAGCCATGCTGTGGAGGCATCCCACATAAAATAGAGGAAGATTGGCACACAAGTTAGCTCAGTGACAATCTTCCTCAAGAAAAAAGAGGAAGATTGGCAACAGATGTTAGCTCAGGTCAATCTTCCTCATCAAACAGAAAAAAAAAAGAAAAGCCACCCTGAATTCTCTCTTTATATTGCTCATCTTTTTTCTCTTTTCTCGTCTGTTCTCTGTTCTTTCCTTCTCTTTGTTTCCTTTTCTTTCCTTTTCTCTGTCAAGTAGAGCACTGCTCATATCAATTGTGTATAGTAAATGCTTGTAGGGAAGACCCTAAACATTCCCAGAGAAGGAAACTTTGTTAAACTTTTTACAATCCTCTTGCCACCCACCCTTCATGCCCACCAACCTCACCTACTTACCCTTACAAAAATAAAGCAAAAAAGAAAATGCAAAAAGGATGCAAATTAAAGGGTGCAAAACTTACACTTACTAAACATTCAAGAAGTGCACCACGTTTTTCTTCATCACCACACCTTGTTTTTTCTTGCTTCTTTGTTTACTAAAGAGCAGAACATCCTGGGAGTGAGAATTAAGTAAAATGATGAACAGAAATGTGCACTTAGTGAACGTGTAATAAGTTTTGCTCCCTCCCATTTGCATCTCTTTTGCATTTTCTTTTTTAGTTTTATTTTTTGTATGTTTATTAAAAAACATTGGAGAGATTTCACCCAATATGTATAAAACATATAATAGGATTCCTCAGTGGTAGTAAGATTCCTATAACTGGAAGTGTCTGGATGCCTGATGACCACTGTTCCACAGAACAATCATTTGTTATATGACTAAACACACACAAGGGTCAGATAATGGCTGGTTTTATAAATTTGACCTCCAGGCATCAGAAGCCTAGAAATAAACTTGAGTTCAATCTGATTCAAACTTGGATTCAAAGGTGGCAGTTAGTTCAGGTAATATTCTATCTGGTAACTTTTCACATTTTCCTCATATTTATCATGCTTTTCCATGACTAATTAGACAAGATAATACAGGATCCTTGCTACCTCCAGCTGATAGAATCATTCTTTCAGCTATACATTCATTTATCAAGTGTCTAAGTCTTAAATCCTTCAGAATACCAAAACTAGGAGCGTAGATTTGGAGATAATATTTAAAAGAGAAATTTAGAGGGAAAGTGACTAAATTAGTTATTTAAAAATAGGAAAGAAGGGGGGCCCGCCCAGTGGCGTAACAATTAAGTTCGCACATTCCGCTTCTGCAGCCTGTGGTTCGCTGGTTCAGATCCTGGGTGTGGACCTACATACCACTCATCAAGTCATACTGTGGTAAGCATCCCACACATAGAGGAAGATGGACATGAATGTTAGCTCAGGGCCAGTCTTCCTCAGCAAAAAGAGGAGGATTGGCAGCACATGTTAGCTCAGGGCTAATCTTCCTCAAAATAAATAAATAGGAAAGAAGGAAGGAAGGAAGGATAAAACAAAGTAATGAAAGAACAAAGGAAACATATATATCCAGTAGAGGAGATGATCACTGCCTAATGAATTCTATAAGGAATAAAGAAAGAAGTTGTACAGGAATTATGCAGAAGGAAAGGTGTTTACTTTAGAAAAATTCCATAGATAAAACTACAAATGAATGGAGCCTGAAATGATTTGGACATAGAGAAAAATCCAGGAACAGAATAAACAACTACGCAGAGTCAAGAAAGTTAAGAGTCTATATGGAAAATGACAAAGAGTTAATTTTTTAATGAAATAAAAATTGCATGAAAGGTAGTTGTGAAAAATGAAAAATAAAATTGTGAGAAGGTAGGTTGGAGCTCGTTTGTGGAAGGCCATTAGTCTGTAGCTAAGATGTTTAGTTTATTCTGCTGGTGATGGAAAGCCATGTTTCCACAAAATATTTTAAATATAATTTTTCATATTTTGGTAAAGTTTTCTATTTTTATTACAGAAAATTTAAAATATAGAAGAAAGATAGAAAGACGAAAACAAATCATTTATAGTCATGCCACAAGGAGAAAAACGCTATTAACACTTCACTGTATTTTCTTCTAATTTTTAAAAATCTGTATATTCTTTTCTACATCATGCTGATCTTGGGAAATTTATAAAATTTTACTATTTTTTCCACAATTTTGAATCTTACCAGTCAGAAAGAAGTACTAATAAGGCAATGTATTCCCTTTGAATTATAGGATAAAACACGTTACTTATTGGGTTTTTTAATGCATGTTTTTCATAGTTGAAATAAGATCATACTTGCTAATACTTATGCCTATTTGCCACAGAAACTTTCAACCATTTTAGTTGGAAGACGAACTAGAGGTGAAAAGGGTATTAGGAACAGATAATATCAGCACGTGGATGGCTCAGGTTTTTTTTACTTATAAAAGTGCAATGACTCAGATCACTCAACGTGAGTGGTAAAAATGTGGAAATCCATTATTCAAATTCCTTGGCAATGACAATGGCC
Source organism: Equus przewalskii (assembly GCF_037783145.1). Classification (NCBI taxonomy): domain Eukaryota; kingdom Metazoa; phylum Chordata; class Mammalia; order Perissodactyla; family Equidae; genus Equus; species Equus przewalskii. Next base: position 13,203,401 of record NC_091836.1, read on the forward strand.
TTTATGTGTCTCTAGGCAACTCTGATTTTATGGAAAGAAGGACAGCATTTTGTAATATTCTTGGCATAAATATTTCTATTGTGCAAGCAGAATAACGTAAATCAAAGTTTTTAGTGGTACTCCAACAGGCAGTATATTCCATCTGTTTGTAGCATAAAAAATGTTTCTCATATGAGGATTAGAGTGGAAGCAGAAGGAGAGCTGCTGTGAGAACCAGCATGGACCAGGCATGACCCTGAACTCCCAAACCCACCTGACAAGGCATCTTGCAATTAGAAAACCGACATTGTCAAACAAACTGAGGAAAGGCTGCTCCATTAAGCTTTCTGTAACCTGACCTATATGTTCTGGAATTGTTCATTTTGAATCAGTTGGCAATTGTATGACTTCATGGAATTTTTTTTCCAAGGGTGGTTCAAGAGAAGTTTACTGATTTTAGCATACCTGGGATATTTTTTTTAACTGCTCATAGAGGAGATATCTTGGATGGGTATAAAACTCAAGGGTCACAATTTCTTTTCTCTTTTCCAACATCAACACTCATCCAGTAGAGATATCGCTTCAATGTTTTCTAGTTCATAGAAAAATATGTATCCTGGTCCCTGAGCAGGCATGTGAGGAACAAAATATTTTTCTAGTTCTTTCAGAGGACCAGAAGTTCCTGAGGTTTCATAAGACAAACATTGGTGGGCCTCCAAATTGTTCTTTTTTCAATATAACTTTAGTGTCCCTGTAAACAGTGGAAAAATTCATTCTAAAACAAGCAACATTATTTTCAATGTTATAACTTTTTTCCTTTTCATTTTATGTGCCGTAGTGCAAGTTTGAGAAATCCTGTTTCAGTGGCTACTAGCCAGTGTCTTCTTTCTAAAAAAATACTTATCTTATTTCTTTTTAGTTCTGTGATCCATTTTGAGTTAATTTTTGTGAACGTGTAAGATTTGTTTCTCAATTCATTGTTTTACATGCAGACATCCAGGTGTTCCAACACTATTTGTTGAAAATACTGTCTTTGCTCCATTGTACTGCCTTTACTCCTCTGTCAAAGATCGGTTGACTATATGTGGATCTATTTCTGGGCTCTCTATTCTGTTCAATTGATCCTTTTGGGTATTCTTTCAACAATACTACACTGACTTGATAACTGTAGCTTTATAGTAAGTCTTAAACTTGGATAGTGTCAGTTCTCCAACTTTGTTCTTTTCTTTCAACATTGTGTTAGCTATTCTGGATCTTTTGCCTAGTCGTATAAATTTTAGAATCAGTTTGTTGATATCCACAAAACAACTTGCTGGGATTTTGATTAGGCTAGTTGTCTTCCTAGACTGAAAATTTTCCCGTTTGATGTTTTTGGTCAGATCAGTGACAAAATAGAAACTGTTCTTTTCTGAGATTTATCTGGTAGTGGTGATTGAAGCAGATTAGAACACGAAGAAAGTGAGGTTGACTGGTTTAGGGACTATTATAATTATCCAAGTGAGTTGTAAGGGGCACCTGAAAGACTGCAGATATAAGCAAAAAGAATCAAGAAAGGAAAGATGATACAGACAGAAAAAGGATAGGCAGGATGAAAGAGGCATGGCATGGTATTAAATGTTGTAAATTGGGAAGAGTCGAAACTAGCTAGTCTGTAATCAAGGTTGAGCTCCTTTCTTTGTGACTTGGCAGATCTTCGACAGGTGTGAACATAATCAAGGAAAACCAACCAAATGAGAACAAGCCATGGCTGTTTATTCAGAGCTCGCTATAGCAAGGGAGTCAGCCACCATCACTAGCGTTTTGGCAGAGACGCAACAGCAGGCAGAGGAGTGGGAAACTTTATAGCAGAAAAAAGGAAAGCCTTCATAGATATCCTGATTGGAGGCTGTTGGCATGGGGAAGCTGCAGGTGGGCTAACTAGAAGTTGATTAGGAGTGCATATTTGACTTTTTCTGATTGGTCTTCAGTTGGAAACAGGGACAAAAATCAAAGAAGTTGTCAGTTATTAGTCAAGTCTTGGTTATTTTGGGCAGATTGTAACAGGAGTTACTGTTTAGCTTCCTGGCTCGTCACTAGAGATAACAATTCAGCTTCCTGTAAGTCAGACTTATAGCAAGCTGGCTTTCTGAGTTATTTATTGTAGATAAAAGGATTGGTTTCCTGCAAAGGTTGCTGCAGGTTATGGGTCAAAGTTGTATTTTTATATATGGTCTGGCCATTGTCCATTTGTAAATTCAGTCTCTCACTAGAAAATTTGTCTCTGCTCCATGGCTTATGCACCTCTGTAATAGAGGAAAGTTTTGAGTATTTTCCCTTGGCTGAATGACTTCTTTTGCTATTCACAAATTCTTTGCTTAAACCCTGGAATTTATAAGTGTTTTATTCTGGGGATTAGGTCAAATACCTTTACCCAGTAATACTCATTGCCCTGACAAATCTGTGGTAATGGTCCTAGGCACTGCTTTGCCACAGCTCTGAGACACCTCATCTTCTTTTGAGTCATGATTTGTTAATGTTGATCCATCTTTTGGATGGATCACATTATGTAAGAATGACAGAATGAAATTTTGCGTTGTAGTAACAGCGAAAACTAGAGTTGGATTCATCCCAAGGCACAGCTAACTCATACAACCCCACAGAGGTTGTAGGAGTTGTATGTGTTGGTGTGCTAGCTTATCCTCCATGAAAACTATACTGTGAGAATAGAATCAGGGCTCTGAGCTTTCATTATTTTATATAGTTTTAGGTAATTGATGCCTCTGACTCTTAATATGGTAAGACAAACTGTCCTTTAAGAAAGGAGAAAACCACTCCATATTGATAATCTACTGTGTGCTCAACATGTTACATGTCTAATCTTTACACCCACATTGCAAGGTAAAGATCTGTATTTTAGAGATGAAAAAATTGAAGCACAGAAAAGTTAAACTTTTGTTCAAGTCCACATACACAGTAAGTAGCAGAGATGACGCAAACATCATCCAATCAAAACCAAACAAAGAGAAACAAGTTTGCAGCATCTGCAGACTAATTCCAATCCCTGCATCTCATCTGTTTATAACACCCTCTTAGCCTGGACTTAACCCTTCCTGCAAATTTTCTCTCTCAAATCTTCACAGTCTTGAAAACGGAATCTTGGACACATCTCTTAACCAAGTGTCTACCTGATAACTACTCTTCAGTTTGGGGGGGCACCTCTCATCAATTTCTGACTTTCTATCCTCCCTCTCGCCTTTTCATGCCTAGTCTTTCCTGGCCAATATCCTTCACTCATGCTGCCCAGATGTGACTCAGTTAGGACACGTGCCTGTGAGCAGTCACTGTGTGTCATTAAGATTCAGAATTCCCAAAGCCTCCTCATTCACCAAGGTTGGTCAATGTTCCAATTCCTGAAAATATCAGCAAAATCTTGCTGCGAATTCCTAAGTGCTTGTCAAAAAAATTCAACACTAAGTTTCTGAGCACGAACGCACAATTTGGTACCTTTGTGGCCCAAAACATTTCACAATTGTTGTTTCTTTTGAAAGTCATATTTTATTCAATTATAAGATGAGAACATGCTGTTCCAAGTCATGAGTTTAGAGCATAAGTGGAAAAACTTCTCCTCAAACCTCACTTATATTCACATCTCCCTTAAGATTTTATTGTCAACTTGACTGCTTCAAAAAAGTACAGAATAGGAGTAGGATTTTTGTTGTTGTCGATAATTAGTTAACCATTTTATCTTGTCCCTAATAATTGAGGTGAACAGTATCAGATTATGCTTCTTGTTGATTAAAAGATTATCAGCCAAAAGAATCAAAGTGGTATAGCAGAAAGAACAAGAGATTTAGGTTAAATAGCCTTCAGTTAGAATCTTAGTTTCGGCACTCACTAGCTCTGTGACATCAAATAAATTGCTTATCTTCTCTATTCTCTTTTTTCTTCAATCTTAAAATGACAGTAAAAGTGTCTATCCTATGAACTTGGTATATGTAATGGAAAATAATTATAAATTTCTAGGCACATAATATTATTATTTAGAACAATCAGATATTTAGAGTGGTGGCAAAAAATTGTACTATATTTCTAAATTTGGTTGGTCTTTAGTAGTTGGAAATGAGGGAAATATTGAGAAAATGGAAGAGAGGCCACATTGGCTCTCTACTGTCCCTACAGTTCAGCGTGATTATTAGAGTATGAACATACCTGTTGGGGAAGAAAGCAGCATAACTTGGGAATTCTGGGTCAAGGGGAAGTTGAGTGGGAAAAAACAAGCTTCAGTTGAGTATCTACTGAGGCCAGGAGCTTCACCTATGTTAATCCTCAGAACAAACCTAAGAGGAAGATATTTTTTGCCCTGGGATTCAAAGAAGTCAACTAACTTGCCTAAGATCACACAGTGAGTCAGAGTGCAAAATTTCTACCTTATCACGATCATAGACTTTGTACAACCAGTCATTGCCCATAATTCTGCCTTCCAAGATGTGTGCAACAGGTCAAGAGATAAGCCACAACTCTACTTCCTGCAGTATATTGGATTATGTATTCCAAAGAGTCCTTTCACAGTAAAAACAACTTCAGTCTTAAAATCTACTTTTCAAGGCATTTCTGGGTTTTTAGGAGATAATGGAACCCTCCGGGCCTTCCCTAGTGCTTCAACATGCACTCATGCACACACACACACACTCACACACACACACAAGTGAGTTGAAGCTAGATTAAAGATGACTGAGTAGCCAACAAAGAATGATGGGGAAAAAATGGGGGGGAGGGGAAGAAATTCCCCAAGATCAAATGCTGATATCAGAAGGACTTTAAGGATACTAAATCTTGAGCAATCTGTAAGGTGGAGAAACTGCATCTAGGGTCCTGCTACAAATCCTAGAAAGAGGCCAGCATAGTTCCAGATGAGAGAAAATCCTCTTGCTTCCTAATAGAAACAATCGTCAATATTCATAAGAAAAAAGCATACCCTCTTTAGGCTCTCTAGATTGCCACAAATTAAGATTTTAAAAAATTGAGCTCTCAATCAAAGTTCACTTAATACACAAGGAAGCAAACTCTAGGAGTAAAAGTCAATAGAAAAAGCAAACAATAGGTTTAGACCCACAAAGTCTTTGGATATTTAAATTATCAAATACAGACTATATAATAACAAGGAATTTAAGGTATAAAGAAATAAAAGATGGAATCACAAAAATGAGCACGCAACAAGAAAGTAAAAAATGACTAGTCTGATTTGAAAATGAAACAAATGGAAATTTTAGAAATGAAAAACTTACTTGTCAAACATAAAACTTGATGAACGGATTAGAGTTGATTACAAACAGTTGAAGAGAAAACTATTAATCTGGAAGATAGATGTGAAAAAGCTACCTAGAGGGCAGCAGAGTAAGACAGAAACACACATGTGAAAAAGTAGTTAAGAGATTCAGGCATTAGAATGAGAGGAGCTAATATTTTTAATGAGTCCCAGAAGAAAAAAGTAAAAATAATTAAGAGAAATATTATTAGAGGGATAACAGCTGAACATTATCCAAAATGGAAGAAAGACTGAATTTACATATATGGGAAGCAACATAAAGAGAAATTTTTTAACGATAGCCAGCAGGAAAAGAGAAATCATCTACAAATGTGCTAGACTTCTTAAGAGTTAAAACGGAAGCCTGAAAGTGTGTAACATCTTCAAAGGCCTGAGAATATTCATGTTAATCAAGAACATATACTCAGCAAAAATAATTTTTCAAGAATGAGTGGTAAATTAAAGATATTTTCAAATAAACAAAAGTGTAGGACTTTATGGCCAATAGAAATCCACTAACGAAAGCTTTTGAAAAATCTTAAAATTTTTGGTCTGAGGACGTCTCTCCACCCTTAAAAGTCACTGAGGACTCTGAAGAGCTTTTGTTTATTGGGTTATATCTATCAACATTTGTCATATTAGAAATTAAATTTGAGAAATAAAAAATATTTATAAATTCTCCTAAAAATAGCAATAATAAACTAATAAATATTAACCTAAATGGCATATTTTTAATAAGAAATAACTATATTTTTCCAAAAATACTTATGAAAAGAGGGGCATTGTTTTACACTTTTAAATCTCTGTCTGGCTTAACAGAAGATAGCTATTTTATCATATCCGCTTCTGCAGTTGATATGTTGTGATTTGTTGTTCTGGTTGAAATATGTGAAGAAAACTAAGCCTTACATAGAAATGTCTTTAGAAAAGTGAAGAGTACTTTAACAGCCTATTCGGGAAATAAAAGAATTTTCTTCTTTGATATTACACAAAAACTCAACAAATGATAGTTTCTTTTAGTTGCCACGAGAAAGAGGAATCGTGAGAGAATAAAAATGAGAAAAGCAAATAATTTCTTAGTATTATTAAGAAAGCAGTTTTGACCTTGCAGGATCTCTGCAAGGGTCAAAAGAACCCCCAGGAGTCTCCCAATCACTTTTTGAGAACCACTGCTCTAATGGATGTACCGTAGGAAAAAGAAAAATTACTCCAGACACAAGGTATGGGATACAGAAAGTAATGGAGTGAGAGGAAAACATGAAGATTAATCTAAATATTGTATATAATAATAATAATGTTCTAATTTGTGGGGGTGGTTAAAAAGAATTATAATTCTTGACAACAATACCGTGTAACTCAAGAATGGTAATAGGACTTAAAATATTTCAAGACCTTTATCACGTTCAGGAGGGAGGCTAAGACACTTTACACTTTGTTAGATAGGCACTGTGAAATTTAAGGATTATCACTAAAAAGAGAGAAAGAGAGAGACAGATAGCTAAAATCTTGTAAACCAGAACTGTGAAATAAATATAGAGTAAGAAAATTAATGTCCATAAAATGTAGTCTATCAAAAAAAGAGTAAAAATGCATAGATATAAACAATAAGCACAGAATGAAAAGACTGTAGAAACGAGTCCAAACATATCAATATCACAATACGTGTAACGGCCCTAAAGTCACCAGTTATAGGATGGAAAGACTGCTAGATTATGCTTTAAAAAGAAAGGAAGATATAAAGAGAGTCAGCCATTTACTCTTTAACTAAAACTCAATCTAAAACTTAAAGACATGTAAAAATCGAGAGAAAAAGATATACCAGGCAAACAATTAACAAAAGGAAGCTAAGATAACTACTTTGGAGACAAAATATACTTGAAGGGGAAAAAAATTATAGGGGCAGAATATTTCATTATGAAATATTCAATTCATGATGACAATATAAAATTTCTGAACTTGTTTCCTTATGAGATTACTTTAAAAAAAATAAAGCAAAAATTGATAAAACTATAGGAAGAAATAAATTCACCAAGTGGCAAATTTCAACATACATTTATCAATTACTGATAGAACAGAAAATAAAATATATGGTAAAAAGAAATAGATAATATTAGGGCAACACAATTAATAAGCTTAATATTATACATCAATATAGAACTATGCACTCACAATTAAGAATCCTGATTCACTAAAACACACATGGTACATTTATAAAAATTTGCCACATACTAGGGCTTTTATTTATTTATTTATTTTATTGTGGTAACATTGGTTTAGAACATTATATAAATTTCAGGTGTCCATCATTATATTCGATTTCTGTGTAGATTACATCATGTTCACCACCCAAAGACTAATTACAATCCATCACCACATACATGTGCTTAATCACCCCTTTCATAGGGCTTTTAAAATGTTTCAAATAATTGTTGTCATTTCTCTAACTCAATGTAATTAAGTAAGAAATAAATAACAAAAGGAAAAACGTTAAAAACATAATACGTTTAGAAAATTTTTATCACGTTTTTAAGCAGAAGCTGCTGTATGCTGTTGTGCAGGTTGCACACTACACGGGGGCTCTATAGAGAAGATTCCATTAGCATAATAGACATTGTAGATTTGCGTATTTGTTACAATAATTTTCCATCAGGTAGAAATAAAGGGTCTTGACAAAGAGCAGTCTTTTTCTGATTCACAAAAAGATGCCACGTAAGCTAGTGGCATCTCCGCTTTTTATAAAAAAAAAATTATCATGTCATTCATTCAAAAGACACTAAAAATACTACATATTAAAACTTACAGGTGACAGTGAAAGAGTGATTTAAGTGAAATGTGTAGCTTAGAGGTCTATATTGAAAAAAGAAAAGCTGAATAGTAATGAACTTAGCATCTAACTTTAGAATTTAGAAAAATGTCATCATACTAAACTTAAGGAAAGTAAAAGGAAGGAGATAATATATGTAAGTGAAAATAGTGACATAGAAATAAAGGGTACAAAAAATTGATTAACAAATTCTAGATTTGGTTTTGAAAAATAATAATAAAAATGAAAATCTTCTAGTGGTATTGATCAAGAAAAAGGAGAGAAAGCGCAAATATCAAGAATGAATAAACAGATATAACTAAAAGTTTAGTTAAAAATATCTATCTAAAAATATCTAAATATATAAAATATCTAAAAGGCAGATATTTAAAAACTAAAATTTTGAATATTTTGAGAAAATATACAAGACTATTCTTATGATTTGTGATAGGAAAGGACTTCTTAAACATGGCATTGCAGACTAAAAGGCTGATTAATTTGCCTACAGCAAAATTAAGAATTTCCAGAGTGATATCAGCTTGGATGGAGAAGTAAGGGCTTCCAAAATATCCTCTTCCATAAAAACAATAAGAACACTGGAAAAAAAATGTCAGAATAAACTTTTTCATAACTCTTGAAATTAACCAAAGCTTACAACAATCTAGAGAGCATATATTCAAAAAAATAGCTGAATCTCACTAAGAACACTTACATAGTAGCCTTGAAAGCCAACAGCTCACAATTACAGTAAAAACAAGCAATGTAGCAGCCACTTGAATTGGAACAGGTTAGAGCTCTTTCAAAGCCCTATTTCCAAAGAATTTTTTAACTTGCCTGAAATTCCCTAGAAAATCCCCAGTCACAAGGCTTGTCTTTGTTTGATCTGGCTGAGGACACACCCAGTACAATCAACCTTTCTCTCAGGGCATTTGTCAAAAATAATCAGCAACAATTGCATAACATCACAGCTGCCTGAGTGGTTAAACATTCTATAATTCCAAAACCCCATCATTCTATATCTAGAAATATACCATAGAGAAAGTCTTGCACATGTGCTTTATGAGACTTGGACAAGATTCTGTAACCTCAATTATTAACCCAAATAATCATTGACAGAGAATGGGTAAATTGCAGTATATTTATACAATGCTCTATAAGTTTATTAAGCATCAGTGTATATATGCTACAACTACCCTCTGGTACTATCAATTGTCACAAAAATTTTTTGAGAGGTCTCACTATGCACATAAGTACCAAAATATGAGATATAAAAAGTATATCAGACAGAAATAGAACAAAGGACCCTAAAATTTATATGGAACAACAAAAGACCCCAAATAGCCAGAGGATTCCTGAGAAACAAGAACAAAGTTGGAGGTATCACACTCCCTGGTTTCCAAATATACTACAAAGCCATAGTAACCAAAACAGCATGGTGCTGGCACTAAAACAGACACACAGATCAATGGAACAGAATCGAGAGCCCAGAAGTAAACCCACATGTTTATGGACAGCTAATATTCGACAAGGGAGACAACAGCATACGATGGAGAAAGGAGAGTCTCTTCAATAAACGGTGTTGGGAAAACTGGACAGCCGCATGCAAAAGAATGAAAGTAGACCATTCCCTTACACCATGCACAAAAATCAACTCAAAATGGATTAAAGACTTGAATGTAAGACCCGAAACCATGAAACTTCTAGAAGAAAACATAGGCAGTACGCTCTTTGACATTTGTCTTAGCAGCATATTTTCGAGTACCATGTCTGACCGGGCAAGGAAAACAAAAGAAAAAATGAACAAATGGGACTACATCAAACTAAAAATCTTCTGCACAGCAAAGGAAACCATCAAAAAAATGAAAAGACAACCTAACAATTGGGAGAAGATATTTGCAAACCATGTATCAGATAAGGGGTTAATATCCAAAATATACAAAGAACTAATACAGCTCAACAACAGAAAAACCAACAATCCAATTAAAAAATGAGCAAAGGATCTGAACAGAGATTTCTCCAAAGAAGATATATGGATGGCCAACAGGCGTATGAAAAGATGCTCAACATCATTAGCTATCAGGGAAATGCAAATCAAAACTACAATGAGGTATCACCTTACTCCAGTCAGAATGGCTATAATTAACAAGACAGGAAACAACAAATGTTGGAGAGTATGTGGAGAGAAGGGAACCCTTGTTCACTGCTGGTGGGAGTGCAAACTGGTTCAGCCACTACAGAAAGCAGTATGGAGTATCCTCAGAAAATTAAGAATAGATCTACCATGTGATCCAGCTATCCCACTGATGGGTATTTATCCAGAGAACTTGAAAATTCAAAGGCATAAAGATACTTGCACCCCTATGTTCATTGCAGCATTATACACAATAGCCAAGACTTGGAAGCAACCTAGGTGCCCATCAAGGGACAAATTGAGGAAGAAGATGTGGTATTTATACACGATGCAATACTACTCAGCCATAAGAAATGATGAGATCCGGCCATTTGTGACAACATGGCTGGACCTTGAGGGTATTATACTGAGTGAAATAAGTCAGAGGGAGAAAGTCAAATACCATATGATCTCACTTATAAGTAGAAGATAAAAACAACGACAAACAAACACATAGGATTGGAGATTCGAGTGGTGGTTACCATGGGGGAAGGGGAGAGGGCAAAAGGGGTGATTAGGCTCACATGTGAGGGGACGGTATATAATTAGTTTTAGGGTGGTGAACATGATTCATCTACACAGAATTCGAAATATATTATGATGTACCTCTGAAAAAAATATAAAAAAGTGAAAAAAAAGTATATCAGAGAAGATGAAGATGAGTAAAGGACTTGTGTGTGGTTAGAAGGGTAGTTAGGATTTGTGTAGGAGACCAAAAGTAGAGCATTTTTGAAGAGACAGCAAGAACAAATATGCAGGGGAGAAATTGATATGGCATGGGAGAATCAGTAAGAATGCACAAAATTGTTGCATAACCCTAACGGCACAGTTTATTGATCACTGCTTATGTGCCAGTGATATATTTACATATATTCGGTCTTTATCATTTGACAGCCGCATTTCACAGATGAGTAAACCAAGCTTCCCCATGATTAAATAACCTTCACAAAGTTATGTGACCAGATAAGTAGTAGCACTGCAATCTAAATTCCACTGAGGTATCTTGTGTGGTCTTTTAAATCAACCGACCTTTTTATCATCATAAAATATTCCTCTATATCTGTTGCCCTCAAACTTTAGAATGACTCAGAGTCTCCGGGAGAGTTTGATAAAACGTGGATTTCTGGGCTTCACCCCTAGAGTTTCTGATTCAGTATGTCTGGGATGGGACCTGAGATTTGCATTTCTAGTAAACTTCTAACAAATAATATTGATGCTCCTGGTCCAGGCACCACAGTTGGAGAACCAGAGCTCTATATATCTGGTAATTTCCCTTGTTCTGCGGTCTAATTTGTCTGCTGTTAGTATCCTAAGTGGTTCAGCTTTCTTATGGTTATTGTTTGCAGCGTATATCTTTATCCATCCTTTTACTTTTAACCTATCGGTACCATTATATTTAAAGTGAGTCTCTTATAGACAGGAAATAGTTTCAGTCTGACAGTATCTTTATTTCAATTAGAGTGTTTGGATAAGTTATAATGACTTAGGTCTAACATCTTGCTATTCGCTTTCTATTTATCTCATCTGTTCTTTGTTCCTTTTTGCTCATATCGTATCTTCTTTTGAATGAATAGAGTAAGTTTTAGTATTGCACTATTGGATGATTAGCTGTACCCCTTTCTCTAGTTTTTAGTGGCTTTTCTTAGGATTACAGTCTTCATCTTATCAGAGTTTGCCTTCAAATAGTCTTACACCACTTCACATATAAGAACCTTACAGCGACATGTTTCCCCACATCCTCTGTACTATTATCATACATTTTACTTGTACATATCTTATCAACTCTGCAGCACAATTTTATTTCTTTGCTTCAAGCAGTCAATTGTTTTTAAAATAATTAAAAATAGAAAAACAGTCTTGTATATATCTATGCATTTAATAATTCTGGTGCTCCTCATTTCTTTGTGTTGGTATGTTACCATTTGGTATCATTTTCCTGCCACGTGAAGAACTTGTTCCAACATTTCCTGTCGTGCTTGTCTTCTGACAATGAATCCTCTCAGCTATTGCTTGTATGAAAAAGTCTGCATTGTTTTTTCATTTTTGAAAGTCATTTTCGCTAAATATAGAATTCTAGATTGATAATGTCTTTTTTTTCCTTTCAACATGTTAAATACACCACATCATTGTCTTCTGATTACATTGTTTCTGATAAGAATTCTGCAGTCATGCTTTGCTCTGTGATACGTGTTGTCTTTTTTCCTCTGGCTGTTTTTATGATTTTTTGCTTTATCATGGGTTTTCAGCAATTTAATTATGATGTGCTTTCATGTGGTTTTCTTTGTGCTCATCCTGCTTGAGATTGTTGAGCTTGTTGGGGTCAGTTTTCATCAAATTTGGAAAAACCTTTTTTTTTTTTTTTTTGAGGAAGATCATCCCTGAGCTAACATTGGCCACCAATCCTCCTCTTTTTGCTGAGGAAGATTGGCCCTGAGCTAACATCTGTGCCCATCTTCCTCTATATTATATGTGGGATGCCTGCCACAGAATGGTTTGGTAAGCAGTGTGTAGGTCTGTGCCCAGGATCAGAACAAGCGAACCCTGGGCTGTCAAAGTGGAGTGTGCGAACTTAACCACTATGCCAATGGGCCAGCCCCAGAAAACTTTTTATTGTTATCTTTTCAAATATTTTTTGCCCCTCTTCCTTTCAGGATATCAGTTAGATTAGGCTGCCTGAGATTGTTCCACAGGTCACTGAAACTGTATATATTTTTAATTTAACTATCTTTTACTTCTGTAGTATTTAATTTGTTATTAAGACCAGTCAGCTTATTTTCCATTTCAAGTATTGTCTTTCTCAGCTCTAGTTCCATTTGCTTCTTTTTCATCTTGCATTTCTCTCCATATTATGCCAGTGCTTTCCATTAAATCCTTGAAAATATTTATAAATGTTTTTAAGTCTTTTTTCTGATAATTTCATCATCTCTGTCATTTCTGCATCTGTTTCTATTGATTAATTGTTCTCCTTATTAGGGGTCACATTTTCTTACTTCTTTGCATGTCCAGTAAATTTTTATTGGATGCTTGACGTTGTGAATATTGTATTATTAGGTGATTAGGTTTGTTTTTTTTTTCCCTTTAAAAAGTGTTTAATTTAGTTTTGGCAGACAGTCAAGTAATTTTTAGATCAGCCTGATCTTTTCAGTTTGGTTTTAAGCTTTTTTAGAGTGAGTCTAGTGTAGCCTTTACTCTAGGGCTAATTTAGGCTTCCGATTAAGGGAACTGCAAATTATAGCTACATCCACCTCCTTAAACTTTAATCTCTGTCTCTTCTACTCAGTGAGACCACTGTGTTCTGTTGGGTTCCCTTCCTCTGTGCTGTATTCTGGAAATTACCTAAAGATAGAAAGCATGGTGCATAATGAATGGAATCATGCATTTTCCCCAGGTTTCTAGTTAACCACAGCAGGGAGGAAAATCCAGTATTACTTACCCCAACATGGCCAGAAACAAAAGTGATCCTTGGCTGTTGTGTTTATATACTAATACATAAAAAGACAAAAGCTTTAAATTCCCATGAGCTGGGAGTTTCCTTGCATGGGTAAGCACAATCGTTTTCCTGTGGTACATTATAACCTTGTTAAAATATTTTGATAGTCTAGTAAAAATGCTATAATCTAGAAAGTCACCCAAAGGGATGGCATATACAGGAAAGACCATTATTTATGCTCCTCCTGGGATATCCCATCAACTTCCAAGTTGTTGTATTTTACCTATGTGCTGAAGAATCCAATATTTTAATTTCTGGTCCAGACCCCTTTACTGGGCCTTGATCTCATCCCATTACCTACAGGACATCCTCGTGTGGATGTTTCAAGGCTCCCCAGACTCAACAGACTCAAATATATATATTCCATCAACCACACTATCACTTTCTCCACACCTGCTTTTCCTTCTCTATTCCCTATTCAAGACCACTTCTTAAACCAGATCTTTAAATATCACCCCATGTTATTCCTTTTCAGTCATATTCCACACACAGTCATCAAACTCTGTTAATTCTCCCTTCTCGCTGTTATAACATCCTCCTCACTGTGATGTCACTTCTGTCTTCCCCATGGCTATAATTCAGAAGTTCAGTATTTCTTGCCTGGACTAGTGCAATAGTATAATAGTTGTTCTCCTCTGAATCTAGCCTTAATTCCTTCTGATCTATCTTCCATACAACAAAAAATCTTCTAATGTGAAATTTAGTCATTTCTCTCTATCTTAATCCCTTCAAATAAAACCATATCGCTTATTAGATAAAAGTCAAACTCATGACAGTAGAGGTCCTTCATAATCTAGTGTCTTATCTTCTGCCATTTATTCCTTCATATTTTATGCTCCAATTTTACAAAAACTATTCTTTATATACAATGGGTCTTTGAAGAGGCTTCTTCTTCTGCCTAGAATCCCTTTAGTCCACTTTTCCACCTAATAAATCCCTCTCGTGTTTTAAAACACATCCCAAGTATTGTTTCCACAGTAAGTATTCTGTGGTCCCTGAACCCTTCTGCAGTGATGACTCACTCTTTAATCTTTTACACACTTCTATTAGTCTACCTACTTCACTGCATAATGATTTGTTGTTTGCATGTCTGTCTTTTTTATGGTTTTTTATGGTTTTATCTTATTGCATGCCTTTGAAGGGAGAGACTATCTTCGTCATCTTTGGATCACTCACACCTATCACAGGGTCTAGAATCTAGCAGATTCTCAATAAATATTTTTGAATGAATAAACAAAGTCAAAAAAGTGAACCTGGGAAATTGTATGCCACTCAGATGTGTCATATCCTTTTCTTTCTCTTGTACAGGGGCGGTGTTCCTCATTACACTTTAGAGGGTAAGGAGGTAGACAGGATCAGGAAAACTAGACTCTATTTCTGTCAGGTTTGGGGAGTTGCCTACTAGTATGTGATTTTTTTCCACCTGGTAGTCCAAAAGATGGGCAGGCCTGTGCTCTTCCCTGTTGGCTAACTAGTGCTAAAGTATAATTTTCAAAAAAGTTAAAAATGATTTTCGTGCAAATATCAAATGAACATGTTAAAGATATTATTCAACTCACTAAACAATGAGGGAATTAGTTCAAATAAGGATCTGAAGAACGGATACATATGCAGTAAGAAATGCTAAAATAAAGTTTCTAGTGACATAGATGCATTAATACCTGTAGGGCCTGGGCCTTGCTTACTCAGCAGAAACCCCCAGACCCATTGCAACCGTGTGTCCTCCTGGGCAGGCCCACCACTACCGGGATTTGTAACGATCTGGGCCTGGCCAGCCCAGATCCTCCCTTATCCCACGAGAAGAACATTGAGTCTTACAGGGACACAGAGCCCCTCCACGTGAGCTACTGTTCCTGGGAAAGCTGGTCAGTACCAAGGACAGCCCTTTGGCAAGCATGCAGCCTTTGTTCCTCTAGCTACTTAAGCAAGCTTCTCTTAGGGGTCACTTGCCAGTGCACACTTCCGTCCAGCCAGCTGCCGCTGGACACTCTCCTGTAAGTAGAGCCCGATAAACCTATATGTCTCGGTCGCAGTCTCCAGGTCGTTTCTTCGGTCTCTCGGCACGATATCCTGCCGCCCTAACCCAGCTGGGCTTGCGGCCTTACAATATCTTATAGGGCAATATAATATAATGTTTGAGGTTGTCTCTTCCACCAGGCAGAAATCAGTTGTATCTCTAATAGGTAACACTTATTTGCATTGTTATAGAAAAGAACCATCTACATTATTATCAGTTTTCTGTTATTTCTATCCGTATAGAGTTATAACATAGCCTGGATAATGGAAAGTCAAAGACGTATACTCTCATAAAGTCAGCTGCTCTCGGGAAGATCCACTAGGCAATGTCCAGCACTCCATTGTTAGCGACCTGTAATTTCCAAGTCTTGGATGTCTTTTTCCTGACATGAGCAAGACACCATGACTATCTTTTCTGAAGCTAAATTGCCTTTGAAATTTTGGGTATTCCCCAAACTGGACACACAAAGAATTCTTATGACATTTTAAAGACCTTTTAATTGAAAGCTCAAGTAAAAGTACAAAACGATATAGAACAGAGTGCCAGGAGTTTTTACTTTGATATTTTTCCACTTTATAAATTTGAAAGGCAGAATTTTGTGGTGGTTAATAAGGTAGACTCTGGAGTCAAACTGCCTGGCTGTGAATTGCAGCTCCAAGGCTATGTGACCTTGGGCAAGTTAGTTCACTTCTCAGTGCCTCAGAAAAGGAGAATGATAGTATTTACTTCATGTTTGTAATGAGGATTAAGTGAGCTATTTTGTGTGTGTGTGTGTGAAGCACTTAGAACAGTGCTTAGCATATGGTTAACATTATAAGAATTTGTTAACCAAAATTTTAAAATACAACAAATGGAGGTAGAGGAAGGCAGTGTTCACTTTTTAACCTTTGAAAGCATTTCTCATGAACACTCATGGGATTGAGAGATGTCCTCTGGGCTTTCATTGCAATGCAGTCATCATTTAAGAGAAACTGCTTCCTCCTGAATTACCTAAGGCCAAAGACAGCTCAACCCAGATACCAGTAAGCTTTCTTTTGATGCTAACCCTGTGGGGAAGTTTCTTCTCTTGAAGGAAGTCCAGCATCTAATTTCCTGCTGGGAAATAACATTTCTTCTATGACTTGACCCTACTCCCTGTAAAGACAAATTTAAGATTATTATACTGAAGGAGCACATACTTCAGAATGGGTCTGAGCTATGAAGGACGGTGACTCCCTCCTCATCCAGATTCTTTCTGATCCTCATATTTCCCCTGATCTCAGTTTATTCCATTAGTCAAAAAGAATCTTCTGAGCTAAAATGAGCTTGACCATTTCTTGGATCTTGATCACATCAATCAGCAATAGTCTGCAAATAAGTTGAAATTTACAAGCATTCTACAAACCCTGAGATATTTGCGGGAACTTTAATATATGTAGAATCCAGAAAATAGAAAGTGTGTTAAGTTAGTAAAGAAAACTGATACAAAGCAGGCTAAGCTACCATCATGATGTGCTCACCATGTATCATGCATCATTTTTTTTCACAATCAATCTATGCAGTGGGTACCACTGATGTTTACTCTTAAATTTGAGGAAGCTTAGATTTAATCTCTTGGCAAGGTCACACAGCAATTAAATGGCCCATCGTGAGACTTGAGCTGCAACAGAAATTTTACCCAAATAGGAAGTCCCCATTTCATCCCTTGTCCTCTCCAGGCTGTGGTCATACACTGTAGGCGCTCCTTGGGATTGTATGCAGTCTGGAGAATGCTTTCTTCACTTGAAATCAAAGATTCAGGTGGCCTTTGACAAGTAGCCAAAGCAAATATAACCTTTTCCTTTTCCCAGTTGCCAGGTTTCTATTCACCTGGACAAATAAATGGCAAGCAATAAGATATATTGGAGTATATGAGGAAGCCATTTGGTGTAAACCTAATTAGGCCTGACTTTGTTTTTTCCAAAAGGGCCTGACATGGCCGTTGAGCATGCATCATATATCTGCTTTGAGCATTGGCTATGTCCCAATGACAAGAACAAACGGCCTTAAGATAAAGGTGCAACTTCCCCTCATGTTGTCATTTCCTTAAAGATAAGCATCTTTCCTCAGGCTAGGAACTAATTGCTGTGCTCACCTGTGACGACCCAGCTCAAGACAACATAACTGCCACCCTGCTGTGTCCATCAATCGCTGTGTCAACAGAGCAGGCTTGTGACTATTGTAAAAGGGACATTTCAATCATGTGAAACATGCTTTTTGAGGGTATATAACCACTCTGTACACCCCACTTCTTTAGTGCCCTCCCTTCCTTGGGGAAGGAAGGCCCCAGGCTGTGATCGTCACATTTTGGCTCAGAATAAACTCACCCAAATTTTCATTAATAGATTGGTTATGGATTGTTTGCATTGACAACCCCTTAGTATAGGCAAATGGAGGCTTGTTTTATTTAGCAGTAGGTCCAGGATTATTTTCAAAATACATATTGTCCTTTTTAAGAAAGAAATTTTAAAGATTTTTTTTTAATTTTTTTCCTTTTTCTCCCCAAAGCCCCCCTGTACATAGTTGTATATTCTTAGTTGTGAGTCCTTCTAGTTGTGGCATGTGGGACACCACCTCAGCGTGGCCTGATGAGCAATGCCATGTCCGCGCCCAGGAGTCGAACCCATGAAACACTGGGCCACCTGCAGTGGAGCGCGCAAACTTAACCGCTCAGCCACGGGGCTGGCCCCCAAGAAAGAAATTTTAAAAACCAAAAACTTTCAAAGTTTTTATTTGAGCAAAAAACATACACACTTCATATATGATATTAGAAAAGTCAACACCGACAGCAGAATAAAATTATACTATCACTGCCATAAATATACAATTTACTTATGTATTACTTACAGTAATTGTCATTTTTAAAGTTCAAGGTATAGTCTATTTTCATTCCAAAAGAATTAAAATGATATTCTTGCTAAAACACTTAACAGTCCTAAAAAACAATAATTTCTTAATTTTCTTTAAGCCAGAGAAATAATTATAATTTCTCAGTTCAAGATTTTAGGAACCAAAACATTTTCTTGGCCTCTAAAGGCATCTATTTCCAAACTTAATGGTAGAGTCAAGTAAAAATTGACAATGAGGGTTTTCAGAATTAAAAAATCCTATGTATTTTCTAGACTCACTTAACTGTATAATCATTGATCCATGGCCTATAGATTTTACCTTATTTTATGATACATACACCATGAATGGTACACTGATCACATAGCAAGTGTGTGATAAATACTTGTTATACTGAAGTGAATTGACAAACACCATTAATTATAATATTCCTAACAACCAAGCTCAGTATTGCTTTTCATGATTTTGGTGACGCGGGGAGATAGGACATCATATTCAAGTATGTTAGATCCTTGGAGGAAATAGTAGTATCCTAAAAAAGAAAACAAATTGAATAGTTTAATTCTTTGTTTGCACTTCTTTTAAAAAAAATAGCATAGATCTATGTCTTTATGGATGATCTAGATTAGACACAGTTTGATTTGAGAATATTAATGTTGGATCTATTGGCTGGGTATCCTGCCCCCAGATATCCGCCTACTGCCAGTCATTTCACCATTAAATATCTTCATTAATTTTTTGACAAGGTTGTTGGTCTTAAGGCTGACTATGAAGATGCACGTGTTTTTGAAAAGACACACCCCAGATGGAGAACTCAGAGTGGGAGAGAGAAGATGGGGCCCAGGGAGGGCACACAGAAGCCTTGACGGAAAGCAGTAAAAAAGACACAGGGGTGGAAATAAAACCTAAAATGTCTTGGCCCAGTCAACAGTTTTCGCTTAGGTTGACCTTGCTTGAAGACATTCACAAACACAAACTCAAGCCTCTCTCATCCCACCCTCAGCCTCATCCATGAGAGCCTATGAAGGATGGAAAGGGCACAAAAGAAAGTAAAAAATGCAAGATATAGAAAGTCCAAAAGCCTCCAGCTTGCCTGAATCTTGGCTACCATATGCTCGTTCACATATACTGTGCAGCTTGATGTGATTGGATATTCCAGAGACTCAGACACATGGGAGTGGCAGTAGTCATATGCCCCCTGCCTGCTAGACCACCCTAGGAGTACACCATTGGTTCTACTTTGATCATTCTTCTAGCCCATTTATTCTGAGCCAAGCACATTGTGACTTTTCCTTTGTGAACCTATGGAGAACTGCGGAATCCTGTTCTTTTCCAATGTAGAGCCCCATTCTTTGATCTAGGAGGCTTTATAATCAGTTCAGTGTTTTAAAAAGGGGTTTCCAGTATCTCCATGGTTTCCTAATCTACTTACTGTTATAATAGAAGACTCCATCAATTTTAGGCCCAATTCCTGGGAAGTATGTGGTAGTTTGTTTGGGATAACCGGGGTCCATGAGTTGTCTCCTCTCATTATACCTGAACAAAGAAATAATCAGCAGGAAAATGGATCTCATGACAAAAAGCTTGACATTTCATGACACGAACCACAAAATCCACCTTATTTTCTCCTGAAAGACTCTTACTGAGAGTTTAAAGTGCACCAATAAACAGTTCACTGATATACTCTAGTCCCTAAAGTCCCTCAAATCCTAGGGTTCCTGATTTCTAGTCAAGCACTTTTCCCACTCGTCCACAATGCTTCGACCAGTGCCTGGTCCTGCTTCACAGAGCCCGATTGTCTATTTCTGTCAGTGAAGACCTTACAGGATCTGCTGTCACTCAGAGATGGTTTCCTCATTTTGTCTCCTTGGGTCCAATGGTTAAGGAAAGGAATTTAAAAATCTGTACACCCCTCAAACTAACTGTAAATACTAGGTCTCATACATCTATACCACTATTTTTCAATGTGCTTCCACTATGATTAATAATGTGACATTTTATTTAAAGTGTTCCTCTTTAAAAACACATTATTGTTATCATATATCAGAAATCAAAGTACAGAGAAAAAACTAGGTTGAAAATAACTATTCCAGTCCAATATTCTCTTGATTCCTCTCTCAGGAAGGTCAAGGATCTTTAGGAATTGGCATAGAAAAACTACATTTTAGAAAACCCCATTCCCTGCCTGTTTCACAAATCTTAGGAGTCAAATTACCAACCATTACAGCTCACCTCCAATATTGGTTATCCACAAAGAAGTAGGTCTTATAGAGATGTGGGTTAAAAACAGCTGCATCAATTTTTTTCACATGGGAGGGGAAGCCCAAAGAATGTATGCTCCTGGGATAGTTTGGCTGTTGTCTTAAATTGCTGATTAACCAGTACTTATCATCTGTAAAGACAAAGAAAAAGGATACATTGGAATCATATAGAAAGAGTAACAGAAATACTGACTCGCTAAAAACATCATTCTTTCCCCATAGTTCTAAAATATATTTCTCCTTGTTCTTACACATGGTCTATCTCCTATGGTTCTGTATGTTTTTTTCACAAGTATTACCAGCTTATATTTTACAAACTATTCCAAAAAGTTTTATGAATTACCTAAATATTTCAGCTATTTTAAGCTATAGTTGAGAGCCACTATTAATAAAATATGGAGTGCTTTTTGGGTCTTTGTTTATAAAAAGCAGTAGTATTTCCTTAATTTGTTCTCTTCCTTGGAAGTAGACTCAATAGCAAAACTAAACATTGGAATTACCTTTAAAAAGAAAAACATGATTTCTGGCTCCAATTTCATAAGCAGCTTGAATGCCAGATGGTAAGGTTGGCCATAAAGAAGAAATTAAACCAACATTGATCTCTGGACTCTTAGGAAGCTTCCTCCAGAAGAACCTGACATGAAAAACATTTAACACATGTTAAAAAGTTGTAGAATCAAGAACTGTTAAATATGAGTGGGAAAGACCTGTGAAATGGCTTAATGTTTCTTCCATTATCTTCACATTCTGTTCCATGGATGTTTGTGTAGGAGCACCACAAACAAAGGATCTTAATCAACTCTTTGGTAATAACCATGAACTTAACAGTCAAACTTGTATATGGAAACACCCAGGAGCTTGGAATCAAGGGATCTAGGTTCTAGTCTGACCCCACAATCCACTCACCAGTTTTGTAATCTAAAGAAAGTCACATAACCTCGTTGTCTCAGTTTTGTAATCTCAAAATGGAGAATGTTTGTCCTACCTACCAAATACTAATCTTCTCCACTCTCCCACCCCTCCAATAGCAGCTTCCATCTGTATTCTAATGCAGAAACCATAAGTCATCCTGGAATTCTTTCCTCTATTATCAAGAATCAAGTCTTTTAAATAGGTACTCTGTTACAGCTTTAATTCTAGACTTCACCATTTTTATACATGATTATAATAGTCTGGCTTCTCTGCTTTCTGTCTTATCTTTCCGTAACCCAGATTCTTTCTGCAAATCCGTTTTTTACATGCCAGTTTTCTAGTTAAAACAAATATAATCACACTGCTCTCCTGCTTCAGAATCAAGATCTCTACACTGGCTACAGAATCAAGTCCAAGTGCCTACTCGCGAGTTTTATCTATTTCATTTCCCCTGTTCTCTGACAAAAAAATTCTAAGGAGCGAGCCACTAATACTGGTTAAGTATGAAAATGATCCTACCTGTCTTTAAAGAAGAAGATTTTATCTCCCACTGTAGTGACAGCATCAAAACTCATATTGGGGTCACAGACAGTTGGGTCTGTACTGTCAGGTTTTGATGAGGGTCGAGGCTTTTCTGGGGCTCCTGAAAATACATTTCAAGAAACATTAGGGAAAAAAAATCTGCATTTTAGTTCACAAAGGGAAGAAATATTCTTTTTCAAACATTCGATTTTCTTGAAGAAAAATGCATAAAAAGCAATTTAAGCTTTCTATAGCATTCACAGGAAGCATATAATAAATATTTTTTCCCCATGTGGTTGCAACATCAGGGAGGAGAAAAATCCAATCACTCTGGTTTTCCTATTCCATTTAAATCATTTCTCTGTGCACCTTCTTCAACAGACAATGGTATGATGGATAGAAATAACAGACTTGAGGCCAGAAGACTCAAGTTCTACCTCTGGCTCTGACATTAACATACTAGGTCTCATGTGCTCATCTGTAAACTGAAGGTAATAACTATGTTACCTACGTCACAGAGTTTTCATGGGGTTCGAAAGAGCAGATGTTAAAGTTTTATCCAAATGCAGATATTATGAGACTATTCATAAGAGCAAGTACGTTTACAAGGCAAAATGAAAACGAAATTCAACTCACCATAGAGAGACTGAATGCCACGTATATCATCAGCAGAGAGGCGAAATGTGCTGAGGTCAATATAACTGTAGGTGGGGAACATTATGGCCTTTGGATCATGGGAATGGCCAAGACCCAAGGAATGGCCAAGCTCATGAACAGCAACTAGGAACAAGTTTGTGCCTAAGAGGAAACCAATGAAAAGCGGGAAAGAGTAGTGAAATATATTGGCATTTAGAGAACAACGACACAACATCTGACACAATGAAAATGGAAACATTTGGGAATCCTTTACTTACTTCCCCTCATTCTTGCATACCATTTTTCAATCTTGGCCCTATTGACATTATAGGCCAGATAATTCTTTGTTGTCAGGGCTGTCCTGTGCATTACAGATGTTTGTAAATCTCTGATGTTACTGTTAAATTCAAGTAGCAAACCTCCCTCCAGATTTGACAACCAAAAAATGTCTCTGCACATTGTCAAATGTCCCCTTGGGGGCAAAAGTGCCTCCGTTAAGAACCACTGCTCTAACAGACAAATGAATATGTTCTGTTGTGAAAATTTCTAGACTAACTCACAGCTGTGTTCATTGCTGCTAAATCATTCCCAGATCCCATGACCATGTTCTGCTTTCACTCTTTTTTTTTTTTTTAAGATTGGCATCTGAGCTAACATCTGTTACCAATCTTTATTTTTATTTATTTCCATTTAGTTATTTCTTCTTCTTCTCCACAAAGCCCCACGGTATATAGTTGTATGTTCTAGTTGTAGGTCATTCTGGTTGTGCTATGTGGGATGGCGCCTCAGCATAGCTTGATGAGCGGTGCCATGTCCTCACCCTAGATCTGAACCAATGAAACCCTGGGCTACTGAAGTGGAGTGTGCGAACTTAACCACTCAGCCACAGGGCCGGCCACTGCTTTCACTCTTGATCAGGCTTCAGTGGATATAGAAAAGTCCTCAGTAATCATCCTTTACTAATCCCAAATATAACTCAAACTATCCTTTACTATACCCATATAATATACTGGATATTAAGTTCCAGGTACTATGAGTCACTGAAAAATATACCACATTATGTCTAATCCTTATGGAACTGAAAAGAAGCCACTAGCCTCTCTATTTACAGAGGAGGATACAGCATCAGTAAGATTAATTCACCAAATTAAGTTTCTGAGATAAGATTCAAATCCAAATTTCTCGGTTCATCTTTTTCATTCATGATTCTACATGAAATCAAAGAGACTATGCTTACAATTTCTGCATATTTACACTACCAAGTTATGGTCGTGCCTGTTCATTTTTTTTCTGTATGTTCTAGAGAACGTACCTTTGTAGGTAAGAGAGAGAAGTGTGTTCTTTCTCTCAAATTTCTCAATTCTCATAAGATATGAATAACTTGTGACTGTTATTTTTAAATTTGTGTTCTAGTCTAATGCCTTCATTTTTGCCTTTCCTTTTCTATGGCAAAATTGAAGCTCAGAAGAACTGACTTCCAGGGTCACAGACCTCTTAGCCATAGAGCCTGACCTGGACGTACTCTCCAGTACACAAGTGTGAATATAGTCTTCACTCTTTCTTGCAGGGGTGTCTAGGAACATAGATCCTCCAAGAATCCCCTGTAACAAGGCTCAGCAACTAACTCAGAGATGCTTTCACTTCTTTTCTCAAATAATGAGAAAGAAGCAGCAAAGATTCACTCTCTTCACTCTACATAAGACTGGGAAGAGTAAACAAAGCCTTTTCGAATTTGGCCTAAACCTGAATTTATCTTATTCCCAATTCCTATAATACTTTGTACAAAGACCACCATTGGTCCTCCTCTCAAAATAATGGATTTCTGTTTGTGTCCTGTTTTCCACTAGATTGTGGGCTTCTCAAGGGCAAGACTGGGTCCTCTTCATCTCTATCCAAACACCCCCATAACCTAACACCATAATAGAAACTCCATAAGTATTGTGTGAATTGTTCACTTAAGTTACTGGGTCTAAAAATTAGGCTGAGAATGAGCATTTTAAGTTAAAATTTTTATAAATAATTTAGCTTTTTTGAAAACTTAGAATTGAGCCAACTAAAAATAAGTCAACATGGACAAGTGGAAGGTATACATTGGGCTAATGTAACTGCTGGGAAATGTACATCCTGGCCCCAGTTTTTCCATAAGCTAGCCACTAACCTTCTCTTGGTCTCAGTTTCTTCTATCTGTAGAGATCTTTATTAAATGATTTTTCTAAGATTCTTTAGAATTCCAAAACATTCTGCAAGGCTACCTGGCACAAGTCTCCCATGTGAGATGAAAAGATTATAAACTCCAAATAACCTTGGATAAAATTTAGACAAATTTAACATATCTAGCTGAGGATTTGCCAGTAAGCAAGGACCTAATCCTATGTCACTTGTCTTTTGACAATGCAAAAGTCCTCTTCTCAGTCAAGAATTTTATAAGCTTTATGCCATGTGTCAGACCAAAACAAGTAACCTTTCTGGTCTATAAAAATATTGCCATCCAACACGCACATTATCAGCCAGAGAGAGGGGCAGGCTGAGGACAGCATTTTCTTGATGACTTTCTCTCCATTTACTTTCCACGTGAGTCAATCATATAATCTAGAATGTCCAGTAGAAAGATTAGGAAGGCTTCTGATATGATGTTTTGAATTTTCCATTGGATAACAATTACTCCAAATAACACGGGAGACTACTTATGTCCCTCCTCCAACTATCTGAGAAGGGTGGTGAGTTACAGTCCCTCTGTAAAGGCACCTGAGGGATTGTTAAACGATCATTTGGGTGTCCTGAAATTTTTATCTCAGAACCACAAGAGATTATGTGACCATATTACCTTGTGTTTCTCTATAGGGATCTCTAAATTCTCTATAATGTAACTTCATCTTTCTGTGTCACTATGAATCTAAAAAATTGTTAGCATATAATGGATCATGCAGACGACCACCATATCCTAGGATAATTGGCACACACAGAACTGGTATCTGTGTTTCCTGGAGTTGACGACTCGCACTGTCAAAACTCATCACCTAAGTAACAGCTTTTATCTTTCCATACTATGGTTCTTCAGGTTCCTGAGTTTATACTAATGAACTAGCTCATCCTCATAGATCCTTAGAACTGTTCTTTAAGATATCTAGTCCAATATCCTCAATTTATAGAGGGTGAAATTGAGACAAAGTGTTAAATTGTATTTAGTTCCTAAATTATAATCAGAACCAGTTTTCTCTTTCTGCAATCCTTTATCAGAATGCAACTTTTCATAACTTAGAATTTGTTAGGGTTTTCCTGTTGTTTTGTTTTACCTACCTTTATAGCTTTTAGTCCAGATTTCAGCCTCATCAAAATGTGTGTCTCCTCCAATACCAGGTCCAGGTCCAAAAGCATGGGCTAGAATTCCATTTCTGCCATCAAAAGGACTGTAGTCTCCATGAGCTTTTTAAGAAGGAAAGAAAATTAGTCCATCTACACATGCTACAGGTCATGCCAAATGATACAGGTGAAGGAAGACCAAGTTCTCTACCTCCATGTGCAAATTGTATCATAATGTCAGCCTCGCCTGTGTTAATCTTTCTGAACTTCAGTGGTGTCACATCACTCCACACTTGAAAAGCTTTCTGTATGGCATAGTCAACGTCCTCAGGCTTCATGTCTGGAGTGTAATTCTTGATTCTTCACCACCGAAACAAATGAGAGGAAAATATATGGAAACCATGTGTTAATTTTGTCTTATTACAATGCTTCATTTCTTCTAGTTCCATCGAAAAATAAACTGTTTCATAAATTAGTAGTCCAGATAACAAAAACTTGCTTCATTAACTACAGGAACATTTATCCTTGGGCAGCTTCCTCTTTACCAATTTCTACTCATCTGTGTTTTATCGGTCAACATTGTGAAAGATTTACATTCATAGAAACCCATGCCTTTTGCCCCTGCTCCCAGACTTCTGTATTTATCCATCTTGACTAGTCTATAAAACTTTCTCCTGCCTCTTATTTGTTGGAGATTCAGCTTCATTCTCTTTTTACTTGCAGCCTTCCTACTCGGCTTGGACTGGCAAGCCAAACAACTCTTCCTTGAGTGAACAATCCTCCCTTCTAGAGATAATGAATTTTAACATAGGGATAGTATTACCAACTGAAGGAGGCTTTTATCTACTTGCAGATTTAGAGCTATATCTAAACGGTTCAGGTATCTAGAAATCAGACCCATGAGAAAGTAGAAAAATGTATGGATACAAGGTTACCTGTAGGTGATAAAATGTTTCTTCCATACTGGCCTCCCTTGCATTACCCTGAAATCATAGACATCAGGCACTCCGCATCGAGGTCTGTGCATCATGTCCAGAGTGGCTGTGTCCAGTTGCCCGGTCACTTTTAGCCCTAAGAACTGCTGCATTTCCTGGATTTTATTCTCCATGAAGTTCCTATTGACTCTCATTTTTGTCATTGGAATTGTCTCCATCTTGAGGTCATAAAAGTCTGCCAAGTACCTCTGGAAAAAAATAGATTAAGTAATACATTATTACACACAGACAGGTTTCTGTTGGAGTTCTGTATGACTCAACTGCACACTGATGTTTTTGAATCAGGCATCGGACAATTAATTATAATGGGAAAAAATTCTTAATTTTCTGTCCTGTCAAAGGTGCGTCATAACTGTTAGCAAGGTTGATTCCTGGAAGCCCACTGAAAACACTTTTATGTCTTCTTAGAATTTCCTTCTACTCTTTAAAACCTATTTAAGCATCTAGTATATCACAACATTTAGTAAGCAACAAAACCTTTACTGTCAGGATGTATAAATTATTAATTGAAGTTAGGATAAAATTTTCTTGCTTAAAAATCCAAAGCTCAACACAATGGACAACTATGACAAATTTAAAGTTAAAAAGTCTTAGAAAATGGAGAGATCCTCCAAACTCATACATATAATTAGGGAAAAGAAATGAATTGGGGAAAAAAATCTCTTTTTTTTTTTAAGATTTTATTTTTTCCTTTTTCTCCCCAAAGCCCCCCGGTACACTGTTGTATATTCTTCGTTGTGGTTCCTTCTAGTTGTGGCATGTGGGATGCTGCCTCAGCTCAGCATAGCTTGATGAGCAGTGCCATGTCCGCGCCCAGGATTCGAACCAACGAGACACTGGGCCACCTGCAGCGGAGCGCACGAACTTAACCACTCGGCCCCAGGGCCAGCCCCCAAAAATCTCTTTTTTATATTCCTGTTTGACAAAGACAAATTCAATGCTAAAATCAAATAGTCTCCTAAAGCAGTTTTCAACTAGCTACTTTTCAAAATGAATCCTAAAGGCAAAAATCAGGCTAGATAAATACTATAGTGTCAAAACTTACTTGAGCAAATGCCACATCACTTTCACCTGGGCTTGTGCCGTTAGTCAGGGGAACAGCTCCAGAGACAGCCACCTGCAATGCCAGTATCAGCAGAAGAAACTTCATTCTAAACTTCTCCTGAAAGCTTTAACCCAATTTACTCTGTTCCTTTTCAGTACAAGTTCCTTAAATGACCCTCTTTATATAGCCCTTAGGCCAGGCTCTGTGAATACAAAATCCTTTGAGTGACTCACAGTTGATATCATCCTTTGATTTACCTCAAAAACATGCAAATACGGAACAACCTTATTCTAGGACCGAGAATGGGTCAATTAGCATCTAACTTATCACTCACTCAGGCAACTCAGTGTATTTCTTCAAAATGATAAATAAGCCCCTACTTCTACCCACCACATAAATTAAGCCATTATACAAGGAACACTAAGAACCTAAAATATAAAGATAACTTAGAAAGGCGTTTTTAAAGATTTTATTTTTTCCTTTTTCTCCCCAAAGCCCCCCGGTACATAGTTGTGTATTCTTCGTTGTGGGTTCCTCTAGTTGTGGCATGTGGGACGCTGCCTCAGCGTGGTCTGACGAGCAGTGCCATGTCCGCGCCCAGGATTCGAACCGACGAAACACTGGGCCGCCTGCAGCGTAGCGCGCAAACTTAACCACTCGGCCACGGGGCCAGCCCCTAGAAAGGCGTTTTTAGAAAACTCAGTGTTCTCAATTTTCACTATAATACTTTCCTATATTCATTATAAGTGAAATAGTCTTTTAAAAAACTAAATAAAAAAATTAGATAAATAAAATCCTTTTGCTAGAATAAATGACTCCTGTCCAAGCTGAATCTAGCTCCCTAGAGAATTGGAATATAGAGATTTCATGTCTAGCAAGGAAAAGTTGGTAACATCGTGAAGCTTTGCTGATTGTTCTGTGTGTTGAATGCCTTAGATTCTGTTTCTATAAGTTGAGACTTTCAGCCGTGTGAGCTGAGTCCCAATCTCCATTGTGTAGTTGGGTAGAGAGATTTCAAAGGCAAACTTCCATTCCTCCCAAATTGTCTAGAGTTGGCAGCATGAAGGTTAACACTTCAATTTTGAAAGTAGGAGAAGTTCACCTCTGGAATCTATCTCCCTATCAGTTCAGCTTCCTTTCTCCTTTACCTAAATGTCCGTTAACACAGAATCCCCCTTTCAGTCAAGAGAATGTTTGAAGACTGAAAACATTTCAGAATCAAGGAATGAAACTCCAAAGGTAGAAGCATGAGCAGTGGGGCTGCCTCTTGATTCTACATGAAGAGTCTGGAGGGTTGTAGGGGACACAAAACAGTGTGTCATGATTCAGTCATTGCTCTGACCCACCTCTCAGACCTGGGAAATGCTGGCTGCCCCCTGGCATTTCCCTGAGGCTGGGGCTCCAGGAGAATGATTACCTTCTCAAGTAGGAAGGAAAGGAGGCCCTCTGCATTGTACCTGGCACCTATCTCCAAACTCTGCGTTTTTCAAGCTTTGACCTCTAGGACCTTCAAGGTATTTCATTTGAAAATGAGGATAATAACCTTTGCCTCCTTGTGCTTTTGTGATGATTAAATGAGACAATGTATTATAAATACCAGCACATACTATAGGTGCTCACTAATATTCATCTCATTCCCCTTGTCCTGAAAGGAGAACATTGCGCACCCTAAATTTGCAACCAGGTGTGGCTCTAGGATTCATGAAGAGGAAGATTCCAGAGAATTGTAAAGTAATCTTTTTTCAAATATTGAATTTAACTTAAAAATCAATAAAAGGAAGAGGACAATTTGGCTAGAAAGCAAGAAAAATAGAATTTATCAGAAAAATTGAGAGAGACTGGTTGTCTACCAACAGAATGTTGCTCCATGAGGGCAGCGTCGTTTGTGTTGTCCACTACTGAATTCCTGGCGCCCAAAACTACCCTAAAGTCAGTAGGTACTCAATAAATACGTGTGAATGAATCTAGTTGGAGAATAAGACTAAAGGACATCAGTAGTAAACTTCCTTTGTGAGAGCAATTATTACGCAGCATGTGTGTTCTGAAACCTCACCAAAAGCACACAAGAACTGGTCCTACCCACAGCAGGAAGGAATGCAGTTCTTGGAAGACTTGCAAGAAGTCTAGAAAGTATAGGATGCGAAAATTGCCTAGGGTACAAAGGAAGTAGAAGAATGTACTCACCAGAAGGTTTCTAAAAATAGAAAACTACACCCAAATTTTAATGGTCTCTGGGTCTTGGCTCACCAAACGCCCCAAATAGGTCAAGTATGAGGAGATAAGGGCGATTTGGGCAGCCATAGGACATTGCAGTGATTGTAAGCTTAGGTTCTGGAGTCAAGTGACCTGCTTTAGAATCATTTTATGACCTTGGGCAATCACTTTAATGTCTTTAAGACTTGATTTCTCCATTCGTAAAATTGGAATAATAATGGTAGCTACCTCAAGAGTTGTTATAAGGATTACATTAAATTACAGGGAAAAGTATGTAGCCTAATGCCTGACACACCTTAAGCTTTCAATAATTACTGTCTTCCTTCTTTTATTACACTATGTAAGACATTTAAAAAAGGTTGGTAATAGGGATTAGAAGAGAGATCAACTACATGTCCAGACCTCTCTCCTGTGGTAGAAGGAGCTAGAAAATGTTTATGATCTAGTCCCAGACTGGAGCAGAAATTCTCAGCAGAGACAGGGCTTCCAAGGGACAGACTGAGGGAGTGAGAATCGAGGGGTCATTTACAACACCCTGTGAAAGGAGGGCACATCCATGAATGTGCAGAAAGATCAGAGTTCCTCATAAGAGAAACAAGTTGCATTGATAAGAACTTCCTTATTACAAATCAGATTTTGTAGCACAGAGCTTCCAAAACATCCAAGGTTTTATTATATTGCTTCCTTCCTGAGCCAGACACCAAGGCATTCTAAGGTATATCCCTGATATAACCATCTTCACCGAGTTGTGGTGTCATCCCCGAGGATCCAGAGGCAAATGGAAACGTGGTCTTTCACCAACAGTCTGTTGATGCAGGGAGAAAACCTCAGCTAGTTAACCCTCTCCTTTTATGGATAAAGAAATGGAAGTCCAGAAAAGGGAAGTGAATTGTTTAAGGAGACATCTGAGAGGTCTCCTGACTCTGTCCTAACTTGTGACAACATACATCATTTTGTCATGTATCACTTTGACTTTTCTTCAGATTTCTGTCTCCTTATGGGCATCGTAGTACTGCAAACAACAAAAATAATACTATGATCCCTTTGATCTTTTTAGTTAAAGCTAGGCTGTCCCTTTTGCTGTTGTGGGGGCCAGGAATAACCAGACAGTCCTGGGAATGTTATAGGTGAATCTGGATCACCTGGGAGATGGCACTACTAGTCTGCTCTCTGGAGAATCACCTTCTGTGCGCCTCTTTCCCACCTTGGCCTGGGGCAGTGCCCTCCTGCTAAGGTGTTTTGCTGCCAAGGCTCCCCAGGAATTGGCCCCGAGGCCCTCTGAAGAGCACAACATTTAGAATCGATCTAGCTAGTGGTGTGGGCTTTTCCATGCCCTATTTTCTTCATATGTAAAAAGGGAATAATATTAAGATTTGATAAAGAATAAATTACATAATCCATTAAAAGCACCGCGCTTCACATGATAAGGCCTCAGTAAATGTTCATTTTTCCCTTCTGTCTTGACCTCTGTCCCTGTATGTTGGTCATGCTGTGGCTGCGTTAGACCAGCTAACTTTTTCCTCACAAGAGAAAAGTTAACTAAAGTAACAGTTTTCAACCTTTCAACACTTTCAACACAGTTTTAACACTTTCAACCACAAATGCATCTACACTCAGTAAGGAAACATGAACAGCCTGGAGAAGAGCTGATGTTGATGGCAGAGACTGCTCATAGAGTCTCCTCTCACCTTCTTCCAGAATGAGCTGGAACTTGACCCTACATGGAGCTGGTACTTGGCTGTCCATAAGGCAGAGAATGTCAGAATAACTGCTAGAAATCTGCTGCCTTCCAAACTAGTGCTCAGTCCAAAATTGTATCAGCGAATTCCTTAACCCCAAAACATTCTTCCAAAGGGGAAAGTTGTAGAATGCTGGTGAAAAACCTAGAATGTGTAGGGTTTGGGAGTGAGGACCATAACACTGGGTGTAGCCCAGAGAAAAGAAGTGGAGGGAGAAAGTAGGGAGAGTAAAAGTCACCCTGGTTTCTTTGTCTTATCCCTTTTCTCCCCCCAGCAAATGGCTTTCCTTCAAACAACTATAAACTCAGACATAAATGCAGCAGGAAGCAGATGTTGTATGTGTACATCACAAGGCAGAGACAATGTGATGACATCCACATACGTATTATTAGTCAATTGCTCTCCAACAACAAGGTAAATTCCTGAGGGCAGAGATAATGCCTCAGATATCTCTGAACTGATTTTGATTTTGACTTTGCAGCCTGGTTTAATAGGAAGAGCGAAGCTTTGACTTGGCCTCAAACCTCAGCTACGCTACCTATGAACTATGTGGCTTTGGACAAGTTATTTAAGTTCAGTTTCCTCATCCATAAATGTCTGTTTTGAGGATTAAATAAGATGATGTATGAAACTGCTCAGCACTGTGCCTGGCACATTAACAGCCTGTCCCTAAGTGTTGATTCTCTTTCTTTTGTAACACCTAGAGATGTTAATCTCAACATTTCCTTCATTCTTGCCCCCCATAAAGAGGCATTTTAGACATTCTCCCCATGAAATTTTAACATCAGAGATATATTACATATCTATTTATGTTACTATATGCATATCTATCCTCTATACATAAAAAAATAATATTTTTTTTGTCTCCAATGACAAATTTTCCCTCACTTTGGGGTAATATCACTCCCACTGAAACTGCATGTACTATGGTAGCATATACACTACGTCACTGGGTCAGTAAATGACCTATGGCACCATTCTGCGTGGCCCGACATAGCTTCTCACCAAGGGACTGGTAAAAGGCACAGCTTGTGGAAGACGTCCATAAAGCCAAGAGATCTGTATTTCAGAGACATCAGACACTGTATTTTAGATCATAGAAGGCAAGTCTGTTGACCTTTGTGTCAGTAAAAAGTAGTGGCATTCTCACAAATGATTGACCAGCTATATTTGTGGGTTAGAGCGACTCAGAGAGAAAACAAATCAATGGCTAAAGCTGAGGAGACAAGTCAGAGAGAATCTGCACAATTCTCTTCAAAGGCAAGGCAAGATGATTTTTAAATTACTCAATTATTTTTTCCTATCCTTCTCTCCTTTCCTTCAAGCTCCACTCAAGCAACTAGCCGACTCTGTCTCTTGCCTCAATGTTTGTGACCCTGAGCACATTATTCACATTCTGACTTATTTTCAAGAGCATAAATTCACTGAAGTGGATATGGTTTGAAAAGAGAGGGATTTTTTCCTAAACTGAGCCAATGCTGAGAGTGGTGGAGGAGTCTGTGGGTTCTGGGTGCCATGAAGAACTGGACGCCACTCACAGTAGCACTGCAAGGATGTGGGTGGGACCACAGAAGGAATCATCACAGGATGCAGCAGGCCTGGGTCTGGTGCTTCTAGCTTCTTTGAAGCGGGCATGCCACAGAAGCAACAGTCGCAGAACTGAAAGAATATACAGGCTAGGAGAATCAGCATGGAGGAGGCGGGGCACCAGAACGATTGAAGTTGAATTTCCTGCCAGCCCAATGAGTTGGATGCTCAGAATTGATGTTAAATTTTTTAAAAAATGCATTATTTCTGTCACAGCTAGACTGAGAGTCATACATAGTACATATACAGGCTACCTAACATGGTCCTTTCTCCATAGTGGGTATGCTATATTATCATTATTATGATTAATATCTTTTAAGTACAATCTTCTAAATGTTTTGTCTCATTTGTCCAGAAAGTGTATAAACTTTATGAAGTAGCAATAATTGTGGACCCTTTTTTGGGCCTTCAAAGAATGCAAAGGGATAGTATTACCAGGCAGTTAATACGTAAGTGTTTGACTCTAATTGAATTGAAATAAAAACATGGAGATGCCACCACTGGACCTAGCACAAGCTGGTGCTCACATTTCTGCAGCAGGCAATCTCTTTTCTATTTTGTACTCAAATCAGGAATGTCTAACGCAAATTTGTGAAATATTTAAATGCCCCCCTACCTCAATTCCTGAGCCATTCCTATCCAAACAAATCAGAGCTCCCAAAAACCTCTCTTGCTCTCAGCTGCCTTTCAGCAAATCTTTCCACAGGGTATTGTCTGATGGCTCCTTAGAGAGTTACCTATATCATGGGCATTTGCCATAAAGAGCTCTGAAAACATAAAGGATTTCAAAATACTGAGGTAAAGCTCTCTCCTGGAAAATGTGGAGAGCCATCACTAGTTTCTACTGGAAGACTCTGAAACATCACGGCTAGCTTGTGAGAGAGAGAGTTTTCTAGTGAAGTCTGTTCCACTGGAAACCTTCCTATTATCCAAAGTTGGGGTATAATGGGGTCTTGACCAAAAGTAAACCATGTGGGTTTCTGCTGGAGAATCACACAGGCCCATATGAAGGAAGAGAAGGTGGGCAATCCAGGAAACGGAAGGCAAAAAGAAGGAAACACACCCACAAAGAAACGCACCCACACAGAGGAACAGAATGAAACCACATGGATGTTCCTTTACAAAATCGGAAGTAGAATTCTCTCTGCTGCAGGATGGTTAAATGGTTACCTAACGTATCTCAGGGACAAACACAGATAAAGAAGAGAGGCCCTTCCTTAGCACCAAGGAAATTCATGAGCTCAAGTTTCACATCTTAGTTTCATAATGAACAACAAAGCTCTTGGGCTTTTCCAGCCAAAATCAGCCTAAGAAGATCCACTCTGTGGAGACAGCAAGGAACTTCCTCCTTTCTAATACCAAGTTCATTGGATGATTAATAAACCATGCAAAGAAGTGTGAATCATACTCAGAATTCATTTATAAATGCAAAATTTCTCCCGATGAGTGAGAACAATGTCTAAACAACCTTGTTTTAGGCATAATTCAAAGAAGTTGAAGGAAGTCTGGCGTGCATTTAGTCACGTTCTTGTCTGCTTTGGGAAAGACTCTGATCTGCTTTTTATTAATCCAAGTGGCAGCCTGTCTTCCAGGTAGGGCCCAATTCTGCTAACACAGCTCCCTTAAAGCCTATTCCTTTGCTTCAAGCCCTGTTCAGGCAGCTGGCAGGCTCTGTGTTTTTTGCTTCAGCATGTGATCCTGAGCAGATTGTCCACGTTCTGATTGCTTTCCCAGAGCCTAAATCCACTGAAGGAAACCAGATTATGTCACCCTAAAAGATGTCTCTTTGACATAAAAATTATTCTGAGCCGAAGACAATTAAGAAGCTGCAAATACAGAAAAAGCTCCCCCTTTTTCTGCCTAAAGGCAAGAAATAAATTCTTCTTTTACTGGAGACAGACTCTGAGCCCAGAGAAGGCACCAGAACAATCTGCAGACAAACCTTACTCTATCAGTTTCCTCACATATATTTACCTTCCCACAGTTTGCTGTCCTTGGAAGCCTAAAATTGTTTTCCTTTGTCTTATAATTTCCCTACAAACTTATTGTTCTTTGTTGAAGACGCTATGTAAGCTGGAATTCTACACCGCCATTTTGAGTTACTTTTTGTTTAGGTTTCTCCCTGGTGACGTGCACTGCATACATTTAATAAACTGCTTTTCTCTGTTAATCTGTCTTGAGTTCCAGACGAAAAGTTCAGATGGGTACAAGTGAAGTTGTGCCTCCCCTACACCACTAAAGTGGACTCAGTGTGCCTCTTTCCTCTCAACTTCTAAGCCACTCCATTGGTGCCACCCACACTGACACCTACCCACATGCCGTACCCTTGTTGAATCTGCCCAAATAAGGTGCATGATATAGAGACTACAATTTATGTGCTTTTTATGAGCTATTTCTGAGAAGAATTGATTTAATGGCTACTGGAATTATACACTGAGAATGAGAACTGCCACCTAAAATAAAAATAAGAAAATATTTTTCTTTTTCGACCATGAAATTTTAAAAATTTTCTCAGGTTATGTAAATAATATAGGCTAGTCATAAAACATTTGAATCATAAAAGATATAAGAAAAAGAGTAAGGAATCAAGTTTGTAAAATATAAAGAACAGAATAAAATATAAATTAATATTCCACTAGTGAGATAACTACCATTAGAGTTACCATTCTTTTATGCATCTCTTTACGCATATATGCACATAAAGCTAATTTTATATAAATGAGTTCATATCATGCATGCGGTTTTTTATTATGGACAACTTCCTTTTTCAGTACAGTAGTTCTTTTCGTTGTGGTTAATTTGTTCCTTTGTTTTGCACACATCCCTCTTCTCTTTTTCTCTCTCCACTGAATAACTCATCTCACCCTTCTCTCTGGTTCCTCTTCATTAATAATCTGGTATATAGTCTTCTATATTTTTTCACTTTGCTCATATTGTGTGTACACACACAGGCATACACATATATACATACGTAAGGGGGAAGGAGGTTTGTCATGATTTGTTCTATAAGATGGAATTGTACTACATAGATTTTTGATTCTTGCTTTCCTTACTTAATGATCACATCATAGAAAAACCTCCAAATCATCCAATATAGATCTATCTTGTTCGTCTGAAAAAATCTCTGTATCATATTCTGCAGTTTAGAAATACCATGGTTTTCAAGGCTTTTCTTATTGTTGGATATATACTCTGTTTCAGGTGTTTACCTCCACAATACTTGGTAGGGAATCTTAAGCCTACTCTGCTCTAGCACTTTTCTTCTCTACCTTTGCAGATTTGTTAAAGTAATTTTCTGTTTCTTCTTTTTTGTACTACTAGTCTAGTGACTTGAATGCAGCAGTGGGTCAGAATCTTTTGGAGATTATGGGTCTCTTCAAAAATCTCATGAAAGTGGTAAAGCCTCTCCAGAAAAAATGCACTTAAATTTTTAAAAATTGCTTATAGTTTTAGTGGCCTTGGGTGCAAGTGAAGAATCTCTGAATTTGAGAAAAGTTCTGCATAACAAAGAAGATTTTTCTCCTGGTTGTAATCATCCCCCAAATCTCCAGACCTCTTCCTCCTGATGGTGACCTGTAAATGATTAGAGAGTAACGGCAGGCAACCGAGAAGGCGATGTTCGCATTCTGCTCTGTAGAAGCTCAGGGTACCTCAAGGCCACTGACTTTACATCCTGACTTGTGTGAATTTGGGGGCTACTGTGGAGGCGATTGCTGCCCTCCATACGGCTTAATTATTAAGTGCTTATCATTCATGTATTTATCATTCACATTCACATATTTATTCTCATAAACTTATTTGTCATTGTTAATGTTGTCTTGGTTCTCATTCTTATAGAAATAATGGGTGTAATGATTCCTTAGACCCAGATCTTTGAATGATGCATGCAATATAAATTCCCTACACCTTTTATGCTTGCTTATTAGGCCAACATTGGAATGGCAGAAGTCAGTCCCAAACTCCAGCCAAGAGCTGCCTTCACTCGCCTGTTCCCATGTACACAGAATAGGAAGAGCAATTGTATCATATGCTCAGACTGAAGGATGAGAGACCAGAAGCCTTTTTTTTTTTTTTTTTAAAGATTTTTTTTTCTCCTTTTTCTCCCCAAAGCCCCCCGGTACATAGTTGTATATTTCGTTGTGGGTCCTTCTAGTTGTGGCATGTGGGACGCTGCCTCAGCGTGGTCTGATGAGCAGTGCCATGTCCGCCCCCAGGATTCGAACCAACGAAACACTGGGTCGCCTGCAGCGGAGCACGCGAACTTAACCACTCGGCCACGGGGCCAGCCCTGAGACCCTTTTTGAGTGCCAGCCCCTGCTTCTGTAGTAACAGTTGAGAAAGGGGCTGGAG
Source organism: Equus przewalskii (assembly GCF_037783145.1). NCBI lineage: Eukaryota > Metazoa > Chordata > Mammalia > Perissodactyla > Equidae > Equus > Equus przewalskii. The sequence goes on from NC_091836.1 coordinate 13,241,570, forward strand.
ATGCTGAGGCTAGGGAATCAGACTCCACATGTCACCTCTCGTGTATCTGTTTCTCCTTTCTCATCTGTCCCCTAATGGTTAGAGGCCAGTCCAAGGCCATAAGACATCAGGGACAGACAAGGTCAGATGTTCTACTGAGCCAAGGCTGGAACCTTACCACCAATGATGCATATAGTATCACATTCGGAGTATATTTTGCATTTTAGCAATATATAGTTGTAAATAGCAAACTTCCTCTTTAAGTGACAAGTTGATGGGATCATTACTTTACATTTAAGAAATACACAAAGAAGAAAATACGATCCTCATGAGTCTAAGGTGGCATAGTATTCATGGAAACCACAACCTCCTCATACCAAAGAGGTGAGATATTAATGAAGGAATACTGAACCATTTATGTGTGATGAGGAAGGGATCCCTAAGTTACCAAACAAGCACATTGAAGAGCAGCCTTAGGCCAGGCTATCTGTGACACGAAGAAGGCACCAAAGAACGGAGATGATTAAGGCCAGTGGGTGGTCCCTGAAGCAAGGAGGTAGGAACTAGGGGAAACTTTAGAGTTAATGACCATGCAAATTCAATTACTAGATGAAGCTTCACCAGGTTACCTTAGGCACCAAACTAGGGAGAAAGGAAAACTAAGGGAATACCATTTTAAGAAAAGCAAGTTAATGCCACATGCTGCTAGTAGCAGACTATCTCAGTTCCCCAAAATCCTGTGTCAGAAGATTGCATGCGAAAATAGCCATCAATTGGATTTTAATGAGTCAACCAATCATTCCTGTAAGACTGGTACCAAAAAGTAAACCCAAATTCCCTGGTATAATCATTCCACGGGAAAATCCACTGTTTGAATATTTCATATTGCTGTCTGTTTGACTTACCCCTCTATTTTTCCGTGGGGAAAACCTGTGCAGTGAGCAAATACTGTAATTTCAATTTGAAGTTCCCTTATTTTGGTTGGCACCTCAGCAGCAGTGTTTGGCTGGGTTTCAATCATGACAGGGATTCCTTCACATTTTCCCTGTTACTTAAGAGTACCAGGGCCTGGCTGGCTTTGGCTTCTCCTAGAGCCTCTTTTGCTTTTCAGCGTTTGGCATGTCTGACCCAGTAGCATCTCCTATTGACTATTGGGAGCTCAAACCTAGGAAAGCTTGTGAAAATATAAAAGAGGGGGGTTGTTGGAAAAAATGACATTAATAACGTTAACGAGGGCATTCTCTGTGGCAAACACTAAGCCAGACACTTTCTACACATTGTGTCATTCAAGCTCATAATGACTCTAAGACGTCGGTATTATTCCCATTTTGCAGATAAGGAACATGAGACTCAGAGAGTTTTCATAATTTGCCTGTGGTCAACTAGCTAGTTAAGGAGGTGGAATTTGAATGCGGTATGTCCACAGTTGTTAACTCCAGAGTCTGAGGCCTTGAAAGTGCTCCTCAGAGCCTACCCTAAGATCGTGTCCTGATATTACGAATGCTGAAATCATCCTCCTTATCAGACAGAAACAGAGAAGGATTTTCTTATTTTGTTTTGTTCTTGTGTTTTAGAAAGAGCTGGATTTGGAGCAATTTTTCTTTTAAATAAAATTTTGATTGATATATAATATACATACAGAAAAGTGTAAAAATTATAAATGTTGATCTCAAGGTATTTTCACAAAGTGAACACAATCATGTAACCATAATTGAACTATTTTATTTACTTACTGTCTTTTCTTCAGGAGTTTCTTAAGTTTCCTGTGGCTTTTCTGGTTATTGACTATTAATGGAATTTTTTATTAGGGGATGTCTCTTTGGAGAGAAACTAATTCTCAATTTTCATCAAGAAGGAATTCAGCCCATCCACATCTGGCACCAACCAAAACCCAGCCATTGCATAAGTAGGGATTTTTTTACACCTCTCTGAAGCAACCATCTTCTTTCTTCACTGGCCAAAAAGACCACAACTCAGTGCTCTGTGATGGCCCTGAATATGCTTTATTCCTCTCATTACATACATATGTTCAGGGAAGTGAAGGGATATACGTCCTCTTTAAAAACTCTTCCAAGAACTTTTTGATTTTCTTTGATTATCTCCCAGTCTAAATCTGCCTGTTCCTCTCAATGGTACCACACTCCCCACCCCCAGGACTGAAACTAAGGAGGGCCAGGGTTTTTTTTTTTTTAATTCACTGATATAGCCCAGTAACTAAACCAGTTGGCCTGGCATAGAGTAAGTATCCAACAAATATTTGATGAAGGAATAAATGAGTGAAGAATACTTGCATTCACCCAATCTCAAAACCTTTTAGTTATTTAACAAATATTTTATTAACCTTCAGGGTGATCTGACACTCTTCCTTTACTCTCTTCCCACTCACCATCACCTTAAATCAATTTGCAAGCTATATTATTTCATGTACTATTTGTCACATTCATCCTAGTTCTTCTTTTTCTAGTCACATCTAGTCCATACACTTATCCTCTTATACCTAGAGTCTCAACACCCTTTTCATTAGCCTTTTAATGCCATTCTCTCTGCAAGACACATTATTGCCAGAAATTTTCTCCTACGTTCTACCTTTTTTTTTTTTTTGAGGAAGATTCACCCTGAGCTAATATCTGTTGCCAATCTTCCTCTATTTTGTGTGTGGGTCACCACCACGGCATGGCCAATGACAAGTGGCATAGGTCTGTGCCCAGGAACTGAACCTGACCACCAAAGCAGAGTGTGCCAAACTTAACCACTAGGTCAGGGGGCTGGCCCTACCTACATTCTACTTTTTATATAATATCCCCTTTCTCAAAAATTCTTAAACTAAAAAAGGTCATCTCAGAGTAGGAGGATTACAAATGATTTCTAATTCCTTCTTTGTATGTTTCTGTATTTTCCAAATTGTCTAGAATAAATTTTTTAATTCAGATTTCCAATACATATAATTCTTTTAAAAGATAATATTCTCTCAACCACTAATTCCACAAGTATTTACTGACTGTGTGCCAGGCATGGTTTCAGGTACTAGAGAAATCGTTCTTGTTCTCGAAGAGCTCACAGTGTAATAGAGAAGACAGAGAAGTAAACAGATATGTACAACCAACCTTACAGGAATCAAGCAATGACTATACAGCCACACAGCCTAGGGGGTAAACACAGAGGAGGGACACACGATCTTTCTTCTGAGTCAGGAAAGTCTTCCCAGAGGAAGTCTAAGAGGAGTCTTAAACTCTCACTTGAAGTGAGAGTATAGTGTAGAAGCCAGGGGTGAGGAAGGTGAGGCGGGGAGAGAATGCGCAAAGCCCAAAAGAATGGTTGGAGCGGGGGCGGGGGGGGGGGGGGGGTGCCTGTGTGTGTGTGTGTGTGTGTGTGTGTGTGTGTGTGTGTTGGGGAGGGCGAATATCTCTAGAGAAGGGACTGCAGAGGAAAGCCAGGGCCCGGATTATGCTAAGGAATTCCAATTCTATCCAGAGAGACTACGAAGCGCTTCCTCTTCTCTCTTTGATTTCTCCAATTCATAACCTTCTTCTTCCTGATGGATACTCCTAGCAATTGTCCCATCTCCCTGCTTCTCTCTGTAGACTACACTCCTGGAAATTGTGCCTTTGCTTTATACTTTCTTGTAGTTCCAGTTAGAGCCAAACACACAAATCAGATCTCGGGATGTGTTTTTTCAATTGATGGTGGTTTAAAAACAAGACCCAGGCAGAGTTTTAATACTTTAATACCTGCCCTGAGATGGATGTGTCCACATGTGGTGGGTGTGGCTGGGATTGTGTAATTTCCTGGGGGGAAAGCTTGTTTTCCACCAAGGTAAACCCTGAAATTCTTCCTAGAACGTCATTCCATTAGCTTACAAAATTATACCCCCTCTTAAAGGCTAATTCCTTAATGTAGAACAAAGCTTTTCTTCATTTGTTTTTACTTCAATTTGAAACAATCTCAGATCCTTTTTTGGTGGTTTGGTAGATCCTTTTTTGGTGGTTTGATCCTTTTTGTCCTAGCCAGAGGACAACGATGATGTGAGGCTGAGATGAAAAATCAGGAGTCCGGGATTGGCAGGAGTCTGGGATTGGCAAGGGAAGGTTGATAATAAGGATGGAAGCCACCAAGTCAGAAGACAAATTTTCAGAACTACTTAGTGGTATAGGGAGTAATAGAGCTAATCTACTAGAGCACTCGTTCTCAAAGTGTGATGCCAAGCCAGCAGCAGCAGCCTATTCTGGGAATTTGTTATACTTGCAAAATTTTGGCTCCTTTCCCAGCCTGACTTAATGAGAAACTCTAGGGTGGGGTCCAGCAATGGTGCTTTGGGGACCACTGCTCTAGAATTTGAAGGGAGGATCTACAAGAGATTTGCACTAAAATCTGAGTTTAGTTTTCTTCTCTTTCTTCCCCTCTTCCATGCTCCCTAACAACAAAGATAAAAATAGGTAAAAACTAGGCATTTCTGAGATCTATGAATGACTGGATTTAAAAAGGTTCTATTTAAAAGTCCCACTCAAAAACAAAAACAGTTTCTCGGTACCTATGATGTCCCAGCCACTACCTGAGGCAGGGTAGATACAAAGATGAATGACTATTCCTGCCCTAAAGGAGGGCTGCCAGCCTGTGTCTGTGTGTCTGCGTGCATGCATGTGTGTCTGTGTGCGTCTGTGTTGGGAATGAAAGTGAGGAAGACTTTTTGGAACTGATGAGTCAGTTGGGAGACTATGTCAGTGAGAAGGTGCACTCCAGGCAAAGGACCAGCCTGAAGAAAGCCACAACAATTTCCTTTTTGGCATCTTAATCCTTAAAGATACAGTGGAGCTTTGCAGGAGTCAAATTGGATAGGTGTTTACTTTTTTCTGCTTGGTTTCACTTTGATTTCACCTGGATGAAAAGGAGAAAATTGCTTCCTAATTCCTCCCTAATTCCTCTTCATTCTAATCAAAGTGCAACCTTGCATCCAACTCCTTTTTTTTTGAGGGAGATTAGCCCTGAGCTAACATCTGCTGCCAGTCCTCCTCTTTTTGCTGAGGAAGACTGGCCCTGAGCTAACATCCGTGCTCATCTTCCTCTAATTCATATGTGGGACGCCCACCACAGCATGGCTTGCCAAGCGGTGCCATGTCCACACCCGGGATCTGAACCGGCGAACCCTGGGCCGCCAAAGCAGAACATGCGAACTTAAACACTGCGCCACTGGCTGAACCCCAACTCCATTTTTCCAGCTGTCCTTGAAGAATTTCCCCAGGGCTGCTGTTCCCTCTGGTTCTTCCTGAATCTCTCATCCACTTAAAGGACCAGTTCCTCTCAACCTACAGTTTCCTCAAGCCAGGCTAATCCTGAGCAAAAGCATTTTTCCTAGTCAACATTTACTGTGCTTGCTTTTTGCCAAACAATGAACTTGGTCTCCAGGAGGTTTCCAAAACAGTATAGGATACCTGCCCTCAGAAAACTTACAACCTAGTAGGGACATAACACCTTGACAAAAAATAACAATATAGACTGCAAATAGTTCGTCAAAGAATTATACGAACCTTAAACACTGTAGGAAGACAGGGGTCGACAAGCTATGGGCCAAGTTGAATCCAGCCTGCTGACTGTTTTTGAATGGCCTGCAAGCTAAAATGTTTTTTCTTCTTAAAAATGTCAAAAAATCAAAAGAAAAATAATACATTGAGAGACATGAAAATTATATTCAACTCAAATTTCGACATTCTAAATAAAGCTTTATTGGAACACAGACATATTCATTCAGTTATATGTTGTCTACAGCTGATTTCTTGCTACAGTGGCAGAGTTGAGTAGTCATGACAAAGACTATATGGCCTACAAAGTCTAAAATATTTATTATCTGACTCTTTACAGACAAAATTTTCTGACCCATGCTATAGTACAGGGGTTTCCAAATTATTTTATAAGAAAATAATATGTTAAACAGAAAAGTAGACCTACTTGCTCAACCATCACCAACATTTTTTCCTCACTCTTCATCTTTCTTACTTTCCCAGCTTCCCAGGCACCTTCAAGAAACCCTAAGGCTCCAAGTTGCAAAACACTGCTATAGGAGTTAGGAGCAGGAAGAAATCTTCTGGGGTAGTTAAGCAAGCCTTCTTTGGAAAAAATGAGCATTGAGCTGGGCTATGAAAATTGGATAAAATTAAGAAAGGAGAGAGTCAAAGCTTAGTTTTCAAAAAGTTAAAAACGTGACTCATATAAGGATTTATTCCATTCATTAAGAGAGAATCAGTAGGATGGTAAAACTGGTCCAAAGACTGTTTGAGAAATTGTGTGTTTAGGCATTGGAAGAGAATGTTAGAATAAGTTTAGGTTAGGGACAAAACTGGTTAATATCCTTGAAGGCAGGAAAACCATAATCACCAGGGTTACCTTTTCTACTGGACAGAAATCCTTGATATTGCCAATAGGCAAAAACTTACAAATTAACATGTAGCTTCACAAAGTCTAGACTTTTAGTCAATAGTGAATAACAAAGCAAATAAAAATGCATTCTTCTACATGATTAATAACCCTTAGGTGGACTAGTTCAACAATGCTCTGATAAGACATTGAAAGGACATGCTGTCCTCTCTTCTCCTTAGTTGTAAATTTGTCTACTTTTTCTTAACAAGAGGTAAAGGAGAGTATTCCTTTAAGATTTTGTTCCCAGTAATTGTTGAGAGGCAAGAATGTACACGAATTGTTGGGTCTATTTTGGATGCAGGGCATTGAAAAACAGCAGCCAAAGACACCTGGGTTCTATTCTAGGAGTGGGAGTGAGAGGACGGGGTGGAATTTGTATTTTTAAGCAGAGCTTCTTTCTTTTCTGTCAGGTCTCTAACCTACACTATTTACTTGAAGGTCTCAGCTAGCAGTCCTTCAGCTCCTAAAGGAAGTGTTAAGTTTTAATTTAGCCTTTAAAACATCTCTAAAGGGATGATCCAAAAAGCCCCAAAGAACCAAAGAAATGAAAAAGTGAATTCATTTTGCCAATCTTATTGATACAATAATGGCATCTGATTATTGTTTTGATTTGCATTTTCTTGACTGCTAGAGAGGTTCAACATCTTTACATATGTGCTTTTCTTTGAATTTCCTGTTCATATCTTTAGCCCATTTTTCTATTGAATTATTTTCTATCTTATTAATCTGTAAAAGCTCTTTTATATTTATAAAGGAAATGGACTCTTTGTCTACTATATTCACTGCAAATATTTTCTCCCAGTTGTCATGTGGACTCTATTTATGATGTCTTTTGCCATTCCAAACATTTTTTTAAAAAAATTTATCTAATAACATCCGTCCATCTTTTCTCTGTTGGTTTTAAGAGTTACTGTGCTGCTAAAGCAAGTCTCCCATACCCTTAAACTTACAGGTATATTCTCCTAAATTTTCTTGTAACATCTTTAATATTTTCTTTCATACATTTGGATCTGTAATTGATCCAGAATTTAATTTTATACGTGGTGTGAATAGAAAGTTAACATTCTTTCCAGTACTATTTTTCAAATTAACCGTTAAGTCCCCAATAGGATTAAAATGCCTCCATTGTCATATATCAAGTTCTCTTATATACTTGGCTCTTCCTCTTACTGTTCATTCTTTTTCATAGATTAATTTCTAAACTCTTATTAAAATTCATGTTTTGATTGCAGACTAAACTTCCTTCCAGTTCCTGTAACTGGGTATATGATTCAGCTACTGACAGCCGTCTAGACATCTTCATTGGAAAGAGGCTGTGGTATTCCCCAAAGGCCTGGGAACTGCTGCATAGCTGTACAGCTCCCTCCCAGGATACTGTCAGTGTGGTTTTCCTTTTCACATACATCTTTAAGTGGGCTCTTTATACAGGCTCATTCTGTCTAAACAAGATTTAACTAACCAGCAAAATTTTTGAAGGAAAGTGGATAAAACATCAAAGTCTGGCTTGTGACTACTGGAGGGTGCTGTTTCCATACAGAAACTGAGCAGGTACACTTTCATTAATACAACGTTCATTCAGTATTGGTCACCTTGCAAATCAATGTGACAGGTACCTTCTAGACACTGAGGATACAACAGTAAACAAAACAGACAAAAATCCATACCTTAATGGGGAAAGTTGAAGGAGATTTTTTTTTTCCTTAAAAATTGTTTTTTCAATTGGGGTATAACATATTCAGTGAAGTATACAAGTTTGAAGCATACAGCTCAATTAAATTTGCATGTGTATATACCTGTGAAACCACCACCCAGATCAAGATAGAATATTTCCAGCTTCCCAGAAGGCATCCTATTCTCCCTCCCTCCAAAGGTAATAAGCCTCCAGAGGCAACTGCTATTCTGATTATGATCAATATATATTAATTTTGCCAGTTTTTGAACTTCATATAAATAGAATCATAGTATGTCCTGTTGCATCTGATTTTTTTCACTCAAAATTTCATCTGTGAGATTTACCATGTTGTTTCATGTAGCTGAAATTTATTCTTTGTGTTGTGTGGTATCCCAGATTATGAATATAGCATCATGTTTTTTAAATCCATTCTCCTGGATATTTCATTATTTCTGGTTTTTGGATACAGCGAATAAAGTTGGTATGAACATTCATATACATGTGTATGGGTGATCATATTTCATTTCTCTGAACTCAGGAGTGGATAGACTGGGTCAATTTACTATATATATTTTATACATAGTCTTTTATATATTATGGTGTCTTTGGCCATTCTGAACATTAAAAAAATTTTTATATGTGATAGTATCCATCCATCTTTTCTAGTTTCTAGATGTCCTATGTTGTTCCCATATATGTTACATATATAAAATATATATACATATGACAAAGAATTCATGTACAGAATACATAAAAAACAATTCAGGCTTTCTTCTTTTAACATGCAAAAAACTTAAACAGATACTTCACAATAGAGACTATTGAAATGGTCAATAAGCATGTGAAAATGTGCTAATCAGGAAATGTGCATTAAAATCATGGAGAAATACCACTACACCAGGCTACAAGAATGGCTATGATTAAAACGACTGGACAGTTCCAAGGGTTGGCAATGATTTGGAACAGGTTAGAATCTCATATATTCCTGGTAGCAGTATAAATTGGCAAAACCATTTTGGAAAATTGGTCATATCTATTAAAGCTGAATATAAGTATATCTTTCATCTGAGTAATAAACCAAATTTTTAAAATTTAAAAAAATATAGTATGTTGGAGGCCTAAGCACTGTGAAGAAAAGTAAAACTAAGAGAATGAGGAGAAGTTTTGCAATCTATTTTCAGTTATTCAGCATTTACTACGTGCTGGGTCTTGTGTAAGTAACTGGGTATGCAAAAGAGGAAAAAGATGAAGCTTCTGCCTTGAAAGAGCTTCCAAAATGAGATGTCCATGTAACCAGCTAATTGTGGTAGCAGAGCACGGGTGCTCTTGTTTCTCCCAGGTCTGTGCTATGAGAGGTCGCATTAGGAAGGAATGGAAAATTCTGACTAGATCAGTCCAATCTCAACTCTGAAACTGAGCAGTGGAGCACATGGGGAAGAGGACTGAGCTTTGCAAGGGAAACTGAAGGCATAAAGTAAGAGACAATGTAGCTGAGTCTATGGAACCATGAGGGGTAGTATATCTTAGTGGTTAAGAGCTCAGAATGGATCCAGGATGCTTGGGTTCAAATTCTGGCTTTGCTACTTACTAGTTGTGTGACCTTAAGTACATCCCTCAACCTCTTGAAGCCTACTTCCTCCTCCATAGGATATAGTACCCTATTCACTGGGTTGTTGGGAGGAGCACATGAGTTAACATCTGTAAAGCACATAGTACTTGGCACAGAGGAAAGGCATTGTTACTACTGTGGGGATGAATGTCTGCCTGAGTTACACAGTATGTTCCTTATACAAATTCAGCTTTATAAATATTGGTCTATAGGCACACGATAAAATTTTAAAAGGTGACATAAATTTTGTGTTAAAAATGGGATCACAAAAGCTGAAAGTATGCAGCAAGACCAGGATTGTATCAACAAGAAAGCCATTTTGTTTTCAATCTTCAGTTGTCTCTGTTAGTTTGATTCTTTTTTACTTTTATTTTTTTGAGGAAGATTAGCCCTGAGCCACCATCTGCCACCAATCTCCGCTTTTTTGCTGAAGAAGACTGACCCTGATCTAACATCTGTGCCCATGTTTCTCTACTTCATATGTGGGATGCCTGCCACAGCACGGCTTGGTATGCAGTGCGTAGGTCCATACCTGGAATCTGAACCAGTGAACCCCAGGCTACAGAAGCAGAACATGCGAACTTAACCACTGCGCCACCAGGCTGGCCCTGTTGGTTTGATTCTTGATCAGTCAGTTCACGGGATTGCAGTCTTATTTGTGCTTTTTCCTTCTTTATTGCCATCTAAAACTGTCCGGGAAGTGATCCAAGCAAAGACCAGTGATAAAGGGCAGCTGAGGCTCAGATAGCTTAAGTTAGATGCCAAGAGTTATATTTTTTGAGCACAGGTTAAAAGATTTTAAGGGAATTATAGCAATCTTAGTGCAATGTGTAACCCCTTAGTTACATCAATAGTATCTGGGAGCTCATAGAGATTCATTATCCCCCAGAGTCTTACATTAGTCATTTATGCGTAGACCTGGAGTACTGAGATTGATGTACAACAGTGGTTGTGCATCTCAAGGTGTGGTCCCCAGACCAGCAACATCGGCACCTTCTGACAATTTGTAGAGTGTTAATTCTTCAGTGGCCCTAGACCTAAGACTTCAGAAACTCTGGGGGTGAGGCCCAACCATCTGTGTTTTAATGAATCTTCTGAGTTATTCTGATGCAGAATTAACATATAAATATATTATTAGAAATAAAATTATTATAAAAATAGTAAATGTAACAAGTTATTATAACATACATTGAATACATATTTAATAATATATTATACATAAATATATATAATAAATTATTGTTATTAAAAATAAACAAACAGCAACAACATCTTGAAGCAAATATAACAAACCCAGATTATCTAATAGCATACTCACTGCTGAGGCTTGCAGGATATCAACTGGAGTTTGCCTTTTATGACAATGGATCGTGGGTGAGAGGTGAAGGAGGGAAGAGTGGCATGACTCGACAGTGGTGGTGGTTGTGAGGCAAGCCAGGATGAGTAAGTCAAGAGAATAGAGTCAGAGGCTGGATCCAAAAGCTGCCTCCAAGATATTAGAACTAAAGAAGCAAGAGGAAACCAAAACACGAGACTGCTAGGGTCAGAATTGTGGAGAGGAAAGCAAATGGAGTAAGACATAAATGATGAGATGAGATTGCTCCACCAAGGTTCCACTCTAATATGGTTCTTGTGAACCCACTTGACCAAGGATAGATCTTTGAGAACATGAAAAGCAGTGACTATAAATATGTTATTAAAGCACATAACATTTATTAAAGGCATAATTTATGTTAGGCATTACGAGGCTCTATCAAACACTAAAAATGGAAACGAGCAGCATAAATAGATTTGAGGGGAAAAGTATAAAGTTTCAAAGAAACAGTCTAGTATTTCAAATCTCTTGAATGCAGAGTAGAATTGACACAGATTATCAGTAATTGCCAATTAAGATTATTAGGTAGAAAAGAACTAATGAGAAATTATTATTTGGATAACTACACTCAGACAATGGGAAGCTGCCATTTCTTAACCTCTCATTAAGCTCACTTTACATGTGATTGAGTATTGTTATTATTCCTTATTGCATGTGGAATAATGAACCTCAGATGTCTAAAACTATACAGCTTCTAACTGGCAAAGTCAAGATTCAAAAACAGAATTTGACTCTAAAGCCTAGTTTTTGTAACCATTTTGACAGTGAATTGTCAATGAACATTTTATTTCCTCAAAAAAATATTACTGAATATCTATTATGAATCAGACTTTTTTAAGGTGCTGAGAATGTAATGATGTATGTAGGATGAAACTTACTTTTTATTTAGAAATGGTGAACCCTATGTGACTTCTCCATCATATTAAAAAATATAGAGTCTTGTTGGAATCAATCTTGAGAATAAAAACAAAACAAACAAACAGTAAAAGTAAGCACAGACCATATATCTGAAAATTTTACCCCTACGAAACTGTGTTCTAAGTGGAATTTAATGATATATAAATTTTTGAGTATTGAAGGAGAATATCTAGGAGCAGTTCAGGCCATATAGTTGTTTGTTTTAAAGTAATTTTTTTGGTTACATTAGTTTTTTATTAATTTTTATCAGCTTTATTGAGGTATAATTTACATACATAATTATATTGAGGAATAATTTGCATACAGTAAAATGTATATTTTGGTGAGTTTTGGCAAATGTATACAAACTACCTTCACAATCAAGGTATAAACCATTTGAGAAGTGATGTTAATGAGATAGTAGAATAGGAAACTTCAAACTCTCCTTCTCCCCAGAGAGACATTGATTCAATGATAAAACATGAACCAATTCTGGTTTTGAAAATCCAGAAAGCTGTGACGAGATTTCTGTACCCTAGGCGAGTGCAAAACTAGCCTCATCAAAGCCAGTAGCAAAATTTGTGGCACTCACTCACCATAATGCCTCCTCCTGTCTCCGCACAGTGGATAGGGAGAAAACTCACAGATCCCTCCTTCTCCCTGAAGAGAAAAAGAGAAAATTGGACTCCACATCCATTGTTCAGACTTTCCAGGGAGCTGCCCAAGTAACTGGTTTATATGTTGCCTGAATTTAAATGCTAACAAGAAAAGGCATAAGATTTGGGGCCTCTGAGAACAAAGGCAATAGTTTAGAGCACTCACTCACCATACTCTCTCCCTCAATCTCAATGCAGAACAAGTGGGAGAATAGCTCCAACTTCTGGCTTTTCCCAGGGGAGGGAAAGTGTTGGAGCATGTGCCCAATCTTCTAGCTTTTCATGGGGCTGCCTGAGGGACTGGTTTCTGTCTTGTCTGTCTCAGAGCACAGATAAGACCCAGTAATATAGATGCACAGGGGCCTCTGGGAACAAAAAAGAGCTTGGCAGCATGCTGCTGCTCCGGAAGACCCATGGTACAGCAAACAAATGTTACAGTTTGACAGACTTTCCCTTTGTTGGGGAAAGTGAAGAGGGGAGCATAAATTTAACATTTCAACCTTTGATGGTACTGCCTGTGGAACTAGTTTATGTCTTCTTGCCCAACTCAGTGCTTATGAGACCCAGCATACTCTAGAAGCCTAGGAGCCACCAAAAAAAAGAGAGCTAGTGGATTGATGTAGCTCCAGAAAACCTGCATTACAGCAGGCAGAACCTGAGGAAACAAGGGATTACAAGCTCTTGGGGAAAAAAAGCCAATCTAATTCAGAATTTCCATGCCCAAACCCAGAGAAGACACATTCACAGAAAAGGCTTGAAAGGCTCCCAGTATTTCTAGCAGAGCTGATTGGTGAATGTTTTTACCTGTACAAATCCAGTCCATAAATACTGGGAGAGGTAGCTATTTTTGGAAATGTGTGGATCCCAACACAAAGTTACAATGTACATGAAGAAACAAGGAAATGTGACCCAATCAAAGAAACAAAATAAATCTTCAGAAACCCTAAAGAAACAGAGGTATGTGAATTATCTGACAAAGAATTCAAAATAACTGTCATAAAGATACTCAATGAGCTCAGGAAAACAATTTGTGAACAAAATGAGAATATCAACAGAGAGAGAGAAAATATAAAGAAGAATCAAATGGAAATTCTGGAGCTGAAGAATGCAGCAACCGAATTGTAAAATACGCTAGATGTGTTCAACATCAGATTAGATCAAGCAGAAAAAGAATCATTGAACTTGAAGACAGGTCATTTGAAGCTATCCATTCAGAGAAACAATTAAAAAAATAAATGAAAAGGCATGGAGAAATTCTAAGGGACTTATGGGACATCATCATGAGGATCAATATACACATTATGGGAATTCCAGAAAAACATGAGAGAGAAAGAGGCAGAAAGCATATTTGAAAGAAAAAAATGGCTGAAAGCTTCATAGATCTGGGGAAGTAAATGGACATTGAGATCCAAGAAACCTACAGATTCCAGGTAAGATGAACCAAAAGAAGTCTGTACTGAGACACATTATAATCAAATTGTCAAAAGTCAAAGACAAAGTGAGAATTTCGAAAGCAGCTAGAGAAAAGTAACTCATCACATACAATGGAGCCCCCATAAGACAGCTGGTGGATTTCTCAACAGAAACATCACAGACTAGAAGGGAATGAGATAATATATTCAAAGCACTGAAAGAAAAAACTGCCAACCAAAAATACTATATCTGGCAAAACTGTCCTTCAAAAGTGGAGAAATAAAGACTTCCTCAGATAAACAATAGCTGGTAGAGTTCATCATCACTAGATTGGCTTTATGAGGAGTGTTAAAAGGCAATTCTTTAAGATGAAGCAAAACGAAGCTAGACAGCAACACCAAAGCATATGAAAGTGTAAAGCTCACTGTTAAATGCTAACATATAGACAAATACAGAATATTGTAATATTGTAAGAGTTGTGTGTAAATCACTTAATTCTGGGACAAAAGGTAAGAACAAAGTATAAGGGCCAGCCCCGTGTCTGAGTGGTTAATTTCACTCGCTCCACTTCAGAGGCCCAGGTTTTCATGGGTTCAGATCCTGGATGCAGACCTAGCACTGCTCATCAAGCCACGCTGAGGTAGCATCCCACATAGCACAATGAGAAGGACCTACAACTGGAATATACAGCTATGTACAGGAGGGCTTTGGGGAGAAGAAGGGAAACAAAGTCTAAAAATAACTATAACTATAAAAATATATTAATGGATACACAATACAGAAAGATGTAATTTGTGACATCAGTAACATAAAGTGAGGGGAAAGTAAAAATGTAGAGTTTTTGTATGCAATTGAAGTTAA